>NC_052944.1:30637214-31237214 GCF_013358895.1 Oreochromis aureus
TGCTGCAAAAGTAGGAAAAACAGCACTAGTAGCTGCTGGGACAGTAGGCTTGACAGCAGCTGGAGTAGTAGGAGGTGTAATGGGAGGTGTCATTGGAAATGAAGCCGCTAAGGATGCAGAGTCACCTTTAGAAGCTGCACAGAGAGCATATAAGGCTGTCCAAGGAAAAAGAAAAGCTTTTACTGAATTTATGTAAGATCTTCATAATAAGCAGATATTTATGTGAACATTTGGTTATTTTATTACGTCTTGATAATGTTACATTACATATAATGTTTACATATTTAGAAGGCAGTACATAAATTTGTTTTTATTTTGAGGTTTTGGGGACTATTAAAGGTTTATTCAGCGGTTTCCCTCTTAAAGGCGCCTATTTGTTTTTCTTCGCTTACTTTGCCTTGGGCTACTGTGTCAAAAATTTTCATACAGTTGAGAATAAGGGAAAATGTGGGGTAAAGCAAGTAAAGGCTCTGATTATTTAAACACCATTCCCAGCAGTAAGAGGATTCATCTGGAGGAAAGATATTTGGAGGGGCTCACAAACAGCAATAGTGCTATCAGTGGAGGCAGCTATGTTTCCCTGGCAATAAACAATTGTTTCAGGTACTGGAAGGATGCAACTTTGCCAGTGCCGGACTTGAACTCTTGTCTTTTTTCACGTTACTCTGACACCCTACCCTTTTTTTATAGCAACTCATTTGCTACTTTAGGACCAGAATCTGTTGGTGTTTACTAACTATAACTGAGGTTTTACTTGAGCACTCATGTTGCAGCATAATGCAACCTTCCACAGCTTTAAGGTGAATAAAATGTTCAAATGAAGTGTGGTTTGCCTTTTTTTGTTTACAATCAAGTTAATTTCTATCACACATTCGCATAATAGTGCTTTGCAAACTGTGCAAGTTTGAGGAAGTAAACACCAGAGAGGCTATTTGTTATTTCATGTAAATATAGGTGAGGTCAAGCACACACCTATATTAGTCATAATTTAAGTGTAACAACATCGCACTAGGTGTGGCATGGAAAAAGGTTAGAGCTTTACCCTTAGTATGATTGCTGTTGTTCAAGCAATGGAAGCTTTATAACGTTCACTGTCACAAATGAAATATTCAGAGTTCCACTTTACTATAAAAGTGTCCCCAGTACTGTTTGATTTTTTCATTAACAGCATGCACAGTTGTTTGGTCATATGCCCCATATTTCAATTCAATATTCAGTTTTATTTATATAGTCCCAAATCACAATAACAGTGTCCTCAAAGTCCTTTGAAAGGTAAAGATCAGACAATAAAACAGAAAAAATCCCAACTATCAAATGAACCTCAATAACAGGGGTGGGGGAACTTGATCCAGGGTGATATCCTTCAGTATGAAAGAGCTGTGACTGACCATTCATGTATCTCATCTGGATTTCTACCTGCATCTCAAGTTATCTCATGTTACGTACAAAAAAAATTTCACATTGTCAAGTTTAAGATGGCCTGAATAATGGCCTCTGTCTCTCTCTATCTCTGTCTCTCAACAGCAAAAAGTCACAAGCAAAGAAAGACCACACCATGGCACATTTTTAAATGAGGGAAGTTTATTGATGTAAATGTATCTATTAAACAAATAGACATAATTATTTCACTCAAAAAACATACATATTCAAAGCAACAGTGTGGCCCAATATCAGACAGAACTGTGAACTCCACTCTGTAGAGTGGGCAGTCATAATGAAGCACTACACTTTAATTTGTAGATTCAAGCTGTTCTTTGTAATTTTGGCCACCAGATGTCACCAGAGAGGAATATGTTGAAAAGCTTCTAGTATGAACCGTTTTTAACACAAGCTTCAATGCTTCAGAAAACTTAATTTGAGCATCACTAAATAAAGGTACTGCTCTGCAGTGGTTTGGATCATTCCTATCTAATAGACTCCAGTTTGTCCATGTAAATCAGGGGTGGGAGACTCCAGGCCCAAAGGGCTGATGTCATGCAGGTTTTAGATATCACTTTGGGTCAACATGTAGCCGCTAAACTGGTGACCTAAATCTTCGCCACCACGTCTATATACATACAAGCATAAGGGGAGAGAGTGAATCAGCGCTCGGAGTACGGACACTGGGCCGGCTTTAAACACACCATTTATTTTTTTAGAAGAACAGCCAGAATCACAAGTAGAAGTTAAAATCCCCACTATACAATAAAAATAAATGTTCCCAACCCGCTAAAAAGCCCTGCCGGCAGAGATTAAAATACAATTAAAAAAAAAATCAAAGCTAAATGAATGTCCTTCTTATACGATAAAACGTCCCACCCAGAGTCCTCTATTCCCAGTGTCCAACCACACACACTCGGGCAAATGTTCCTTAGCTGAAAGAGACAGAAGGGGAGCTCCTCTTCCGGGATGGGAAAATCTCGCCAGCAGAAGGCCAGGAGGAGGCTCCTATCCCCACCTGGCGCGCGCGTGACCGTGCAGTCCAGCCACTCTCCGCACCCGCACACGGCTTCCCTCGTAGCCCGGCCCTAAAACAACAAACACGGGCCAGCAACGTAGTCGGCACAGCCACTGTTACCCTTCCCCGGCAAAACCACGCCTAGCGCCCAACAGTGGGAAAGCGATACTCACGGATGCAGGCAGAGGCGCCCCTCTGCCCTACTGTGGATTTCACACGCCGCCTCCCACTGTTGCTATTCTGTCCGTCAGAACTGAATCGCCGGGTTATGCTGGCCGATCGCCGGAAGTCTCGTGACACCGCACAGGCAGGCCGGTCCTTCTATACATGCGCTCGTCTGCACACGTTCGGTTTCCTGCTCTTCGCTTTCCGTGTGTCTCTTCTCCTGTCTTTGCGCTCACTATCTCCCTTAAGTCAGTTTGGCGGCCAATAGGCCACCTCGGGGCACGCCCCACCTCACAGGTGCACGCGATTATCTGTCCAATCCACAGTGGAATAAAAAAAAGAATACTATACAGCGACACGAAACAGTATAAATATGGGGATAAAATCATGCAATAAAAATATCAATAAACAATCATGCAAGAGCACTATAGCAATAAAACATGCAAATAAAATCACTATGTAGCAATACACAGTCTGATTCAAAACAAAATATGAAAACACAATTTTCCACTGTGTGACATCCCCCCACATTTTACCTGTGACAGTCCCTGTCACCCTAGTCAAGCGATCTGTAACGGCGGGTGGCTGACCAAAATTAGGCCTTGTCGCGCCGCACCTCTGACAACTCTCTCGGCTGCTGGGCTGGAGTGCTGGGCACGAAACCATAAAATGGAGGCTCAACTAGCATCTCTCCCTCAAGGCTGACTCCCTGCCCCTCTGGGTGGTGGTCTGCTACAGGGTAATGCACAACTTTAGTGTATTCCGATGGAGGACCTTCTCCCTCCCCTTTCTCCGGCTGCACCTTATACACTACACCTGTATTGCCAACCTCTTCCACTACCACATACGGCTCTGAGCTCCAACCTGGGTGCAACTTGCCTTGTCCCTGCCTATTCCTGTCCCTTATCCAAACTCTCTCGCCTGGCACCAATGGCAGGGCCCGCACTCGGTCATAAGCCCTCTTGTTTTGGGTGGCTGCTGCCCTCATCTTTTCCTAGCCATCTCATAGGCAAAAGATAGTTTCTGGTGATGGTCCTTAACCCACCCTCCCAGGTCGTGGCATGGGGATTCCCGCTCAACACCTAGGTTTAAATCCACCGGCTGTCTCAAATGCCGCCCAAACATCAGGTACGACGGCGCATACCCTGTGGCACTATGGACAGTATTGTTGTATGCTTGTAAGAGCTCTGGGAGATATTCTGGCCACCTCTGTTGTCTCTCTGACTCTAGGGACCGAAGCATGTGCAGCAATGTCTGGTTCATCCTCTCAACCCCACCATTTCCAGCCGGGTGGTATGGGGTGGTCTTGCTTTTTGTAATGCCATAGCACTTACACAGCTGGTACATCAGGGCAGACTCAAAACTACCACCTCTATCTGAGTGCAGCCTGGTCGGGCAACCGAAGGTCTGAATCACGTGAGCCCAAAGAGCATGCACTGCAGTCTGAGCAGTCTGATCTTTGGTAGGAACTGCCCAGGCATACCGTGTAAAAAGATCAGTCATCACCAGAATATTCTGGTACCTGTCTGTGGGCCTCCCCAATGTAAGAAAGTCCAAGGCCACAATCTCAAGGGGATACGACACAATAATGGGATGCAAAGGGGCTCTAGGCCTATTTCTATCTCGCAGGCTACACGCAGCGCACCCTAGCTGGAATTCGCGCACCTCCTCTTCCATGCTGGGCCAATAAAAGAAGCGACGTATCCTGGACAGTGTCTTTTCCACTCCTGCATGCGCCGCTGCCTCATGATACTTCTCCCACACCTCCTTGTGTCTCTCTGCGGGACATAGGATCTGAAGGTACATTTCGTTAGTGTTAGGGTCCCTTACCTCTCTGCACAGCGTACCCTCACAAACCTGCAGCCTTCTCCATTGATGTAATAACTTCTGTACAGGGCTAGGCAGGGATCCCTCGTTGGTGCATCCGGGGACTCCCGTGCTCCACATACTCCCTCAGGATGCGCAGATCCATGTCCTTTTCCTGCGCCTCCTTCCAGTCATTCATCTGTGGCACCAGCCCCTGTGGATCCCGACATGGCGCACTCGTTGTGTTTATATAGGCTGTTTGGCAGTCTGTGGGAAACCCTAGAGAGAGCATCAGCATTAGTATTCTCTTTTCCGGCCCTGTACTTAACCTCGAAGTCAAGGATGCCAGCTGCGCCACCCAGCGTTGCTCTGTTGCCCCAAGTCTAGCATTCTGTAGGTGGGCCACGGGATTGTTGTCAGTATACACGACAAACTTGGCACCTGTCAAGTAATCCTTGAACTTCTCAGTAACGGCCCATTTCAGGGCTAAAAGTTCCAATTTGAAGGAGCTATAGTTTTTGTCGTTTCGCTCGGTGGGGTGTAGGCTCCTGCTGGCATATGCAATCACCCGTTCCTGGCCATCTTGCACCTGAGCTAACACAGCACCTAAGCCTTGATTGCTGGCATCAGTATAAAGTACAAAGGGCTCCAGGAAATCTGCATAAGCCAGAATAGGAGGCCCGGTAAGAGCACGTTTCAAACTGTCAAAGGCTTCCTGACATTCAGCAGACCACTGGACCTGCATGCTCGACCTGCTAGAAATTCCCACAAGCAGAGCATTTAAAGGTCTAGCCAACCTAGCAAACCCTGGGACGAACCGCCTGTAGTAACCTGCCAGGCCCAGGAAAGCTCTGACCTGACGGGTGGTAGAGGAACAGGCCAGTTCTGAACAGCTTGGATTTTCTCAGGGTCCGGTCTTACCCCTTGTTGGTCGACAAGATGCCCCAGGAACTTCACCTGACGGTGAAACAGCTTACATTTGTCCAGCCTCAGCTTCAGTCCATGTTGCCACAGCTTCTGCAGGACGTTCTCCAACTGCTGTAGATGAGTAGAGAAGTCAGGTGAGTAGATTATTATATCATCCAGATATACCAAAACAGATTCAGAGAGATGACTACTTAGACACCGCTGCATCAGGCGCTGAAAGGTGGCAGGGGCATTACAGAGTCCAAAAGGCATGCGATCAAACTCAAACAACCCCAACGGGTGGTAAATGCAGTTTTCTCCCGATCCTTGGGATCCATTTCCACCTGCCAGTATCCACTGGCAAGATCCAGTGTGGAAAACCACTCGGCTCTGGTCAGACATGTTAAAGTCTCTTCAATTCGGGAGTGGGAACGCATCTTTATGAGTTACTGCGTTTAATTTTCTGTAGTCTACACAAAATCGCCAACTGCCATCCTTTTTCCTCACCAACACAATGGGGCTGCCCAGGGACTGCTACTCTCCCGAATAACACCTTTTTCAGCATATCTGCTAGGAGTATCTTAATCTCCTTGTACATCAGTGGTGGTAGGGGCGGTATTTTTGTTTAATGGGTGGTGCATCACCTGTGTGGATCTGGTGTTGGACCAAATCAGTTCTTCCGTAATCCTCCTCATTCACAGCAAACACCTTTCGCCACCTCTGCAGCAGGGTCTGGAGCTCGGCCTTCTGCTGGGGGTCAAGTCTATGCCATTAATCAGTTGACTCACCTCCTCTTCAGGGATCACAGGCTCTTCGGGCCCAGCTGCTTCAACCACGCCCACCTCGATCACACCATCGGATCCCACTGTCAGGCTAAGATCACTGTCCCCTCCACATCCGACTCCTCCACCTGATACAACTGTCCCATTTTCTGGTAGCGTCCTATAGTCACTTCATATGGATTAGGGTTACAGACCCGGATGGGAGCCTCCTCCTTTGACTACTGACAGGGTTCGGGCTACCCCCAGGGTCCAGCATCAGGTAATGCTTCCACTAGTGCCAAACGTTCTGTCCCACCTTTACCTTTACACGTCCGGCCCCAGACCATCACTTCACAGTTCGGGGGCACCTTGACTCCTCTGCGGCTAGCAGGTCGAACATAGCCTAGAAAGCCATCAGTCTTGGTGGTAGCAGTCTGTTGACAGACAGCAAACGCCTCTTTCCATGCTCTGCGGGACTTCAGCTTTTGAGGGTGAAAAGCAGACTTGCCTTTGGCAAAAACATCATTCCAGCATGCACTAATAACATTCATCCCAATAATTAAAGGGTGCGTGGAACAGTCATTTCTCACAACCACAACCCCTTTTCCTGGTATCTCCACCCTTCTACCTCAAAATCCATAACTGCATAGCCTGAGTATGGTATCTCAAGTCCATTGGCAGCCTTTAAGGCGAACAACAGGGGTGTGTCAGTTTTATTCACTTCAGGAAATGGCGATCCATTACCTGCTGTTGCACCAGTGTAACCTGAGAGCCTGTGTCTAATAATCCAGTCATTTTAACTCCTCCCATACACACCTCAATAAGTGGACATTCTCCCACAAAAGCTGTACTGGCCCCTGATTGTTGGAAATGTCCCTTGTCCCCACCGCCTGGGCCTCTGCAGTGGGGTTTATTAGTTTAAAGGTGGTTGCTGGTCTAGTGTGCTTGGACAGAATCTGGCAATATGCCCAGCTTGTTTACAACGATGACAAATGGGTTCTCCTCTCGGGTCCAGTTATTAGCATACCCAGAACGCTTTGGCTTAAACCTTGATTTATTAAAAGCTGAGCCGGCTGGGCTTTGCTGTGGCAAGAGCGGTTTAATCTCATTAACAACATCTTTGACAAGGTCTCGATTTGACCCTTGACATCCTCCATAATTTCTTTTTAAATGTCTCTTTCCAGTCTGGTTCATAAGGTGGCTTAACACACCTGGACTCACCCACTGCCAAGCACGTAGTTTGCAATCCCTGGTGTCCCAGCTGTTCCTCCTCTAGAAGCAACGCCTCCCGATGGACTGTTGCGAAATCCTCTTCTGGATGGTGACGCACGTAGGCTCGCAGGGTTTGCGACAACGGGCCCTCCCGCAGGCCCAACAGCATCTGTTCCTGTAAACACTTTTCAGTAGGTGCTTGATTTGGATTGCGCTGTTGTAGCCTGCAGTACAACTCCCTCAACCTTAAGGTAAAAGATTTTACCGACTCATTTGGTTTTTGTATACAGCTAAAAAACTGCGACCTCAGAACCGCTAGGGAGGTATTGTCACCATATAATGAATCTAGATATGTGAATATTTTCCTAATCTGGTCTCTCTCTTTTTCTTCTAACACGCTTACTTGACGCTTTGCCTCGCCACTTAAAGCCCCAATTAAAATTTCTACTTTCCGGGCCTCAGCTATTTCTTGAGCATTCAATAAACCTTGTATTTGTTCTTTCCAGTCTCCATATGAAACATCCGCTTCAAGACCCTTATATTTTGGTACCCAAGGGGCACCCGGATACACTGGCATCATCATTTCTATATCTGCACTCCAGGTGCTGAACACTGCTCCCCAAACTTGTATCCTGTCGACAAACGCCAAAAATATGTAGCCGCTAAACTGGTGACCTAAATCTTCGCCACCACGTCTATATACATACAAGCATAAGGGAGAGAGTGAATCAGCGCGGAGTACGGACACTGGGCCGGCTTTAAACACACCATTTATTTTTTTAGAAGAACAGCCAGAATCACAAGTAGAAGTTAAAATCCCCACTATACAATAAAAATAAATGTTCCCAACCCGCTAAAAAGCCCTGCCGGCAGAGATTAAAATACAATTAAAAAAAAAATCAAAGCTAAATGAATGTCCTTCTTATACGATAAAACGTCCCACCCAGAGTCCTCTATTCCCAGTGTCCAACCACACACACTCGGGCAAATGTTCCTTAGCTGAAAGAGACAGAAGGGGAGCTCCTCTTCCGGGATGGGAAAATCTCGCCAGCAGAAGGCCAGGGAGGAGGCTCCTATCCCCACCTGGCGGCGCGTGACCGTGCAGTCCAGCCACTCTCCGCACCCGCACACGGCTTCCCTCGTAGCCCGGCCCTAAAACAACAAACACGGGCCAGCAACGTAGTCGGCACAGCCACTGTTACCCTTCCCCGGCAAAACCACGCCTAGCGCCCAACAGTGGGAAAGCGATACTCACGGATGCAGGCAGAGGCGTCCCCTCTGCCCTACTGTGGATTTCACGCGTCGCCTCCCACTGTTGCTATTCTGTCCGTCAGAACTGAATCGCCGGGTTATGCTGGCCGATCGCGGAAGTCTCGTGACACCGCACAGGCAGGCGGTCCTTCTATACATGCGCGCTCGTCTGCACACGTTCGGTTTCCTGCTCTTCGCTTTCCGTGTGTCTCTTCTCCTGTCTTTGCGCTCACTATCTCCCTTAAGTCAGTTTGGCGGCCAATAGGCCACCTCGGGGCACGCTCCACCTCACAGGTGCACGCGATTATCTGTCCAATCCACAGTGGAATAAAAAAGAATACTATACAGCGACACGAAACAGTATAAATATGGGGATAAAATCATGCAATAAAAATATCAATAAACAATCATGCAAGAGCACTATAGCAATAAAACATGCAAATAAAATCACTATGTAGCAATACACAGTCTGATTCAAAACAAAATATGAAAACACAATTTTCCACTGTGTGACAAACACACGTGAAACAAATGATCAGTTCTTTACAGGCATCCAGAGAAGTTCAAAACACGTTGAGGAGGTAATTTAGCCATTTAAATCAGCTGTGTTGGATCAAGGACACATCTAAAACCTGCAGGACACTGGCCCTTGATGCCTGGAGTTCCCCTACCTCTGATCCAATGAGTCCATTGCCTATCCAAAACCTAGAAACCTTCCCAATAAAGCAACTGGGACAGAGACAACTATAAGTGTTGATATGCAAGTGCTAGGTGAACTTATGTCTGCTACTGCAAATCAAAACATCATAGTTTACACATACTACAATTGACTAGACAAGCTAACCAATGCCAGTCTAGTGAAAGTTCCGAACAAGAACACTCTTCACTCTCCTTCTGTCCAGCTGTAGCTTCACGTCTACTCAGCACTCCCCACTTTTTTGACTGCTTATGCATAATTACATTGGTCATGTCCTTTAATGTAAAACTCTTGAAATTCCATTTGCATATGAATTGTGTCCTATAAACACACTTGTCTTCCCTAGCAGTTACTGAATAGTTGCATCCACCTCTAAAGTAATTACAGCTTAAAGCTGTTTGCTTTAAGCAAGCAAACAGCATGTAGATTACAGAACTACCTGACATTCAGCCACAATGTACACAAAGCAGGATAACTTCTAAGTCTACAAATTAGATCTTCAGTTAAAGTGACTGCAAGCTACAAGAATGATCCAGAAGATGTAGAGCCAGCTGTTAAACAAACAGATGTGATCAAGAAAGTTCACCATTGATGCTACATGAGAAACAACATTTCTACTTAAGAAAACTCTTCAACTCTTGATTGAATTTACTGAGACGGCTCATCTAGAACAAAGGGCAGCAAAGGAAGTGTGATCTACTTGTTGTGCGTCAGAACAGATTTTGTGTCAAGTCATTTTTATTAAATGCTTTGATGTTATGTTAGCTGTTTGACATATACATGTTATTCCGCAGTTTTATGTTATTTTTATAAAAAATGTAGACACTAACCATTAAACGTTACAATTAAACTAAATAACCTTGTTTTTTTGTTTGTTTTTGTAAATGCAATAGTAGTTTGAAAGGGTTCTGTGGATCAGTGACAGAGACAATCCCTGCACAATACTTATGATCAGCACGTTTTGGAGAAATCCCTGCACAAACAAGAGAGAGAGTATTGAGAACGTTGCAGACAGCAGGATGTGACTGTGGTGATCAGTGTGCTTCAGCAACATTCATGTTGCTCACAATAAATCAATTTATAAAGTAAAACAGGAAAAGACTGCGTGTTGGATGACATAAGCACACCAGCTGTTTTTAAGGCTCTTCACAATCCACAGCAAAAATAATAATGAGAGAGATGGTGTTGTTTTCTTTCGAGCATGTGTAATAAATAGAAGCGGTAGTATCAAAATAAATAAATAAACAATTGCGGAGACACACAAATGTCTCTGGCACGCGTCGAAGCAGCAGGTACCTCGGGCGTAGTCACGTGACCTGGGTGTTTTAATACGTTTGTGGTTCTGATGCTCCACACAACGTCGAAACGTCTGTATCGACTTTTGTTTTGGCTAGTACGCCCAGCTTTGCGGACCAACTTCTTTGCTGCTGTTGTTGCTGTGCTACCTCCACCCTTGTTACGCATCACAGGTAGCACCAATTCCAATCAGTGTTGAGACCCCGGATTGTTTGCTGCGCTTGGCTCACAGGTGAAGTGATTACAGTGTTTCGAATATAAGGTGTGACTATTTGCGGTGCTTGTCAGTGGACTGTACTTTTGATTTGGTGGGTCTCATTACAGATAGTGTGTTCGTAGAGCATGTACTGAAGAGGCTTAGGTCCACCAGGGAAAATATACGTGACTGCTCTTGCAACCCAATTTGTCTCCTTGTTAAAAGTTGATTGTCCGTCCAGTTCACGTGGACTGTTCCCGAGCCTGGTGTTTTTATTTTCTGTACAAGTTTTCGTAATCTGCATTTTATCGGTGGCATCTGCTTGTTCGTAAATCCCACAGTATATAAATTGTACAGCAATGATGAATCGGAAACGCGCAGATTTTAAACCTTCGCTTCATGTTTCAGAGAAAACGAGAAGTGTTCTTCGCGTGGATTTCATCCAAATGGCAGAGAAGTGGCAGCAGCAGTGTGGCGTCGAGTTAGAGCCGGATCAGTTTTACTGCTCAGTATGTCTGGACCTGCTCAAAGATCCCGTCACCATCCAGTGTGGACACACTTACTGCAGAAGCTGTATCGAGGGATGCTGGGACCAGGAAAATGAAAAGGGAACGTACAGCTGTCCTCGGTGTAGGGAGACCTTCAGCCCAAGGCCTGTCCTCGGGAGGAACACCATGCTGGCTGAAGTGATGTATCCACGGTGCTGCTTTTGAAAATAAATAAAATGACCATTTATTTGACGTAGCAAGTTACCTAAAGTTCAAATACTCGGAGCTCAGAGAACTACTTAATGAGAAATATTTTTATTTTTTTTATTATTCTTTCTGATATTATCATTACCCAATTTCTAGTTTGTTTTCATTTACAACATTTATAAACAGATTTTCATTAATGGTGTGGTGGTTTGCTTGGTTTGATTCTAGTCTGAGACACACCCCTTCGGGTTGTCAGGAAGGGCAACCGGTATAAAACTGCCAAATAAAAAAGGCAACCTTACCCATATATTGACATGACAGAGTTTAAGCCAATTTGTCTCTACTGCATTGAAATCTGGTGACTGTGGAAGCCATTTGAGTACAGTGAACTCATTGTTATCTTTAAGAAACCAGTTTGAGATGATTTGAGCTTTGAGACGGTGTGTTAGCCTGCTGGAAGTAGCCATCAGTAGATGACATGCTGCGGTCATAAAAGGATGGACTTGGTAGGCAACAATACTTTGGTAGGCTGTGGTGTTTCAGTGATGCTGTGTTTGGACTGGGGGGGGCGGCGAAGTGTGCCAGAGGATATCGCCTCTACAGCATTCTAACTCAAACCGGAACTGATGCAAAGCAGGATGGATCCATGCTCTCATATTGTTCATGCCAAACTCTCACTAGCAACTGAAAGTTGCAGGAGAAATTTGTTCTTCAGAACCGGCGACAATCTTCTTCAGTCGTCCAATTTTGGTTAGCATGTGTGAATTCTGGCCTGAGTTTTGTGTTCTTAGCTGTGGAAGTGGCTCTTCTGCTGTTGAAGCTCAGTTTGAATTTCAGCAGGTCGTCTTGATCATGTCTACATGCCTAAATGCAGTGAGTTGCTGCCATGTGTTTAGTTGATTAGATATGTGTTGAAATGAGCAGATGCACCTCATAAAGTGTCCAGTAATCATAATTTTATATTCTTTGGCATATCATTAGATTTTCTTGTGGGTGTTTGCATTGTCTGCTCTTGTTACCCCTAAAATATTTAAATGAATTATATTATCATAGCACATGCTTTCTAAATGATAGTGCAGTCTTAAAATAAATAACACATTTTTCTATAGTTCAATTTCTATAGTTATATAGGCTAATGGAAGGTGTATTTGCTATTTGTGCACCTAATTGGGATGCTTTAGCTGACTTCATCCTCTTTCCATTCTAGTTTGATTCTGTTTGTCGTGCAAAACTTTTGACCGCTTTTATTTGATCACTGTAGGTTGTAGAGAAGCTGAAGAGGACAGTAGCCCAACAGGTCCGTCCAGCTTCTCCTCTTGCTCTTGCAGGACCAACAGACATTGCCTGTGATTTCTGTTGTGGGACCAGAAGAAACAAAGCCACCATGTCTTGCCTGACCTGCTTGGCATCGTACTGTCCTGCTCATCTTGAGCCTCACTACAGTTTTCCTGTGCTGAAGCTTCACCAGCTGGTGTCTGCTACAGTGCCATTAAAGGAAAAAATATGTGCAAAGCACAACAAGCTGATGGAGGTTTACTGTAAGACTGATCGAAGTTGTATCTGCTATTTGTGCACCATGGATGATCACAGGCACCACTCAACAGTGTCAGCTGCAGCAGAAAGAGCTGCTGAGCAGGTAGAGACAAAAAGCCAATGTAAATCTGGAGAGTGGTTGAATTTATTCCTGTGACTGAAATATTCACAATGACACATTCGTGGTTGCTTCTTACAGGTAACACTTGGTGAGATCCAGAGTGCAGTCAAGCTGAGATTCCAGGAGAGACAAGAGGAGCTGAATGAGCTTGTCCAAGCTGTGAAGGACTTCGAGGTTTGGAAATAAGCCTAGAAAACATGTATCTGTTCTGACCACAGCAGTGTCTTGTACAGGTTCTGACATCTGGCAGTGAGAGCTGATAATCATGATTGCAAGACGTATTCCTGCATTTTGGTGTACACCTGCTACATTTGTTTTGAATTTATTTTATGTTCATATGTTTTTTGCCAGGAACAAAGTGAATCCAGAAAACTTTCTGCTATGTTTTGCATCTATTTTAAACTGAACCTTCTTTATGAATATCAGACTTGTTGTCAGACTGCTGTGAAGTCCAATGACGAGCTCTTTGACAAGCTGATCTCCTCCATCCAACAAAAACATGCTTCAATGAAGGAGTTGATTGAAACTCGGCAGAAAACTGCAGTAGCTGATACAAAAGATCTGCAGATGCAGCTGGAGGAGGAGATAGCCAAGCTGAGTAGAAGAGACGCTGACCTGGAGCAGCTTTCCCACACAGCTGACCATATTCATTTCATTCAGGTAAAGGTTGTGTGTTCTAGACCAAACCATCTTTCTTTTTATAATTTTCACCTCATACACAATTTTATTATTTCAATTCAGTATAATCAATCAGTGTTAAAGCATTCATCATGTATAGCTGCAAGACACAAGTATTAGTAAAACGTTCTAGAGAATATTACACCCATGTTTTCATATTTTGGTTATATTATCTGTGAAACCAGCTGCCTGATTTGGACTACCTGGGGAATATTGTGCCTTTATGTATGGAAAGATATAAACATGTCAGGTTCCTATCTGCAACATTGCAGTTTCTACAGGCCTCCAAATCTGTTAATTTGCAAAGCCATAGTACAGGAGATTTATCCCCCAAATTTGAAGGACCTAGATCAAGTAGTTTTCAGTTAAACTTTAAAAAGGGCCTCTCGGAGAACAATGCTAGAAAGACTTCTAAAAACACTCTCACCTTGGCAGCAGGGACATGAAACTTCCCATTAGGAAGTGTGTCTTTCCCTTGGAATTTTGTTTTAATGAATTGAAACCGAATGTTCCATGTAACATGCAGTTAATATACTTTTCTGTTCTGACCTGTCATTTTTCCTCTAGATCTTCCAGTCTCTCTCCATCTCATGTGAATCGCAGGACCTGCCAAGAGGCGCTGTTGTTCATCCTAAACGTTCAATAAAGACAGTGACTGACTGTCTGTCTGACCTGACATATGACATGAAAAAGCTTCTGGAGACCACATGGCCAAAAATCTCTGCCACAGGTGCCTGAAGGAAATATTAAATAATTATGGATGGCTGGATTGATAGATAATTTTTTTTTTTTTTTTTTTTTCTTTTCCCTGTTAGTGTCTGTTACAGATTTTGTGCTGCTACTTGTGCCAAAGACCAGGAGAGATTTATTGCGCTGTAAGTAAAACCATTAAGGCAGATCATTATATAAATGAAGTAATCACTTAATAAATACTAGAAGGCTGATGATGTTTCTGGTTTGTTTCTCCATCAGATCACTGTCCTCTAACACTGGATCCCAACTCTGTCAACAAATGCTTTGTCATTTCACGGCAATCTAAACGAGTGACGAGTGGCTCCTATGAGCATTTTCATTCATCTCACTCGGACAGGTTTGGAGGTGTGAGGCAGGTGCTGTGCAGAGAGGGTTTAACAGGGCGGTGCTATTGGGAGGTCAGTTGGAGTGGTGGCGTCTGGTCAGTGGCAGCGTCTTACAAAAACATCAGCCGAACATCATCTGACTCAGAATTTGGGAAGAATGATAAGTCCTGGAGTTTGGAGTGCTCTACAGACGGTTACACTTTCAGACATAACTCAGTAACCAGGGCGGTGTCAGGTCCTCGTACCTCTCAGATTGGAGTGTATCTGGATTACAAGTCAGGTACTCTGTCGTTTTACAGCATCTCTGACACCATGACTCTTCTTCTCAAGGTGCGCACAGTATTCACTCAGCCTCTCTATCCTGGCCTTGGGCTGAAGGAAGGAGGCTCTGGCTGTTATGCAGAAGTGAAGAAGTTCTGATGCCAACTTTTTCACCATGTTGAGTAATGTCTTTCAAGACCTAAAATAAGCAGTGTAGAAACCTGTGAGCGCTGCTGTTAAGTGAGCTCATTGAACTTGTTTGACACTTATTTACTAAATGCTGAATGACTCGCACTGTTTGGCTGTTGAAAGGCGTGACAGGTGCTCCACTGTGACACAAGACATTGAAATTGTAAGATTTTGTTGCTCTAATTAATCTATGCTTTTTGTTTGTTTTAATGTTGAGTTTAAATTGACTTTTTCACTTGCATGTACCTCATTGTTTTCTTTCCATTTTACCGTTTTAATATCTGGGGAGGGGGACTTCATACGAAATTAAAGTTGACAACATACTGCGCATAGGGCTTATTGTACTAATGATGACTGGGTTCAGATGAAGTCAGTTTTGCAGTCAGCTAAAGCTACAGAGACGCTGTATTGCACTAGTGCACATTGACCAAAGTCTAGAAGATATAGGATAAAGGTTATTGTGACTTTGACACTTTTATGAAGGTACTGCCCACACTTCTTAAAGGTTTGCCAAATTAATGATTCTGTGTTTTTTATTTGGCACAGGTTTTAGACTGCTTTCATAGGATTCCCTTCCTGTTTATGAGTTTAAATAAAAATGATTGCCAATATTTAAACTGTTGTGAATGACTTGTTTGTCCATGATCTGTCAAATGTCTCTCATTATGATATTCAGTCTTTTTGAGCCACTAAGTATGTTCCTATCACAAGGTAGAAGCTGCAGTTTTGACAAAGTGACTTCATATACTCCCAAGTAAAGTGTCATGTTATATTAAAAATGTCGTCTTCAAAAGAGATCTGGTCTCGAGGCGGTCAGGAAGTGGTGGGGGGGGAACGGTTATAGAAAGATATTTTAAGAGGCCAAAAAGAACTGTATTGGTTACCATGTAGGTGCAAACACATTCATTGCAAGATACTTTCAAAACAGGTCACTTTTTTTTATGCAACGCCTGTTGCAAATCCTCTTGACTACAGTCTGTCAAAATAAGCAAAGATATTAGTCATAAAAAAACCCATCACACGTCGCTTTTTAGCAATGTATAATCTCTCCTACTGACACAGGCAGTAGGAAAACGCCTAGTACATGAGTACAAAGACATCAACATATGTCCCAAGGCTAGATTTGAGTTGAACTCTAAGTCAAATGTATTCACCCCTGCACCACAGTTTGTCCTTGTACCACAGCTTAAAAGGGTTTTAGAGAGCTGTTAACAAGCTTTATGGCCAGATTGTGGTGGTGTTTAGTGAGTTTTGACTAAGTTTCACTTGTGCTTTCACCAAAATCTTCAGTCATAACTTAAACAGCTGGGTGTATTGAAAATATAAGTTTTTATAAAGCAAGAGCATTATTTATTTTCAAACATGTTGACATCTGGGGTGTAATCTATTTAGACATGTGCCGTGTTATGTAAAACCTCGCACGTTTACCTCTGTGCGTGTCCGTGTCTTTTTAGTAGCCTGCTGTATTGGTAATGGCTCTTGTGAACAACCAGTATTCCAAAGTGTTAATATGCAAAATCACTAATTACGGAGGCATTTATTAAAAAAACAAGAGTTAGAAGAGAAAAACTCGTTTTAAAATGTTTACTGTGAGCTTTCTAAGGTTTTGTAGACTGAGTTACTAAAAAGGAGTTATCGCTGTTGTAAATTTATCATTGGGCGTGCACTGTTGTTTGGTCATGTGACGCACAAACGTGATTTTTGGAGGAACCCTTGCAGGATCATCAGTCCTTTACTCCGATCAGAGAGTGCTGAGCTCTTACAAATCGTTGCTTATGTTTGGTTCAGTTACAGCGGGATGATGGCTGATCGTTACCAGCACCCGGTTTTCTTTGAGTGCGACAGTATTAAAAAAGAACATCGGACGAGATTACAAAATTATTTCCGTAATCGTCGCAAATCAGGCGGAGGAGATTGCGAACTGACGACAGTGGACGCAAACGTCTACAGCGTGGTTTTCCAAAATAAAAAAGGTAAGTTTATCATGCCTTTTAACACATCTAAATATTCTATATTTATTATTAAAATGTATATTTTATATATATAATAAATAGATTTATTTATGCACGAAATATCGTATTTATTATTATTATTATCATTTCTCGGTTAAAATAGCCGTAACAGAAAGGTTTCAGCTGTTTAAGAAATATTACATTTTCACCGGTGAAGTACAGCTGTGGGTGGGAGTAGTGAGAAAGGAAACGTAAACCAAACGGTTGTCTGGAAAGCGAAACTCGTTACGCAACGTTAAGTTTCGTTTTCGGTGATCTGCAGCTGCCTCAATGCTGAGTTCAGGGAACTTGGGAAACTCTGATTTCCCACTGTCACATTTGAACTCTTTCCTCTGTGAGTGGGCTGTTTAGAGGGAGACAGCTACTCTGAGAAGACGATATTATTGCAAATGCAGTTTTTTATTGTATTTGCTGTTTGAATGTGTTTTAAAGTGAAATTAGTTGCAAAGGCTTTAAAGCAGAAGTCTGGAATATATTGTGTTGGACATACTTCATGTGTACTATGTACTGACTCTGTAGCTTGTGAAGCTTGCACACAAGAATTTCACTCACATGTGCTGTACCAGTGTACCAGTAATGTGGTGTGACAACAAATTTGATTTGATTTTGATTTGACCACTGAATTATAGTTTCTACCAAACTGGCAGTGGGTGAAAAGAGGAGAAAAAAAAGAACAAAGAAGGGCAAAGCAAACAAAAAGAAAGAGTTAAAGCTATATAATAAATTCAGTCTGTAATTTGGGATATCTGTCTACAGATCAGCAGAGAGTCCTTCAGAGATCAAAGCATGTTTTGGAGATTGAAGATTGTAGTTTGGTGTTTACTGTCCGAGAAAGTCTGGAAAGTTCTACCTCCTCTCACTTCATGACCCCCACTTCCAATCCAGCAGAGGTAAATTTCACGTTTTAGTTTATCTAGATGTTTAATAGTTTTATGGATCCATATGAAATGAACATTGTCCATTTTATCATAATATTAATGTAAGCAGGGGTTTGCTACAAATTGATAGCTGTTCTCATTTGCATGTCTTCCCAATCACAGACTCCTGAGCACATTCCTGCCTCGTCTCTTCCACCAAGCGATGACGGGTATGAACTACATGTTAATAATTATCTTAGTTACATAAATGTCCACATGCTCAGCAAGAACTTGAGAACATGCTTGGCTGTTTAGCCTGCTCTGTTGATCTTTACTGTGAGGAGGGGAGAGTTTTAGTCAGGAGGCTTGCTAAACCTGGTGCTGCAGATGAAGTTAGTGATTGGAAAGCTGAGGTAGACGCTCTCTTTAGTGGCTACTTTTGCCATTATGACTTAAAGGTTGAAGCTTTGGTTCAGTCCAGCAGCTCTTGTCAGACTGCAGGTGAGGTGAAGGTGTACACAGATAAGTCTGGGAGGAGTCTGAAGTGACTGTTGCTGCTGTGAAGGACTTTGGTAGTGTGAGAGGTTAAAGTCTGAGCCAAATCATCCCGTTTGATAACAGAGAGGAGGCGGTGAGGGCCATACAGGAACCATGTGACAGGCTTCTCCAAGGGATAGATACACCTGATGAAGATACAACAAGAGGAGCCACTGCCAGAGCTCCTGGAGGCAGAGTCCACATGGAGGTTATTCGGGGACTAATCGAGAGCCAACAGGTGAAAAATGCTGCTGTAATTAAGATAAATCAAACCTCACAATAAAACACATTTTCTAAGCCCACCAAATCTCCTGCTCTTCTCCTAGGTGGATGCTTTGGTGTCTCCTATGGTTGGCCATAATCCTCACTCTACCCGTGTTGGAAATGCTTTATTTGCAGTAGCTGGACGCCAGCTGACCACAAGGTTTAGAAAGGAAGCAGAGGATGAAACAATGCCTGGTGACTCAGTACTGCTGGAGGGCTTACCTGGACTTCAATCTAATGCAGTCTTCTTCCTCAATCTCGTTCGCTGGAATGGTGACCCAGATGGAGGTGCAGTCCAGGTGAGATAGTAAAGGAGGGATTTTATTATACTACCTGTTTGTGAGGACACTTTTAATGGAGTCATTTGCCATAATCCAGTATTTTTACCCACTATAGGTTCTTCGAATGGGCATCAGAAACATCCTATCTTCCTGTGAGGCAAAAGGATTCACATCTGTCGCTCTTCCCGTCATTGGTGCTGGGATTGCTCTGAAATTTCCTGACAGTGAAGTGAAGAGGGTGTTGATAGAGGAAAAGCACATATTTGAACAGGAGCGAACAGGCATCACACCATTCCTGATCCGCATCGTCGTTCACTTTGATGACGCGGAGACACTCAAGGTAATGGAAAAAATTTTTTCCCTAAAAATCAACTACCGACAAATGCTGAGAGTTGAAGAATGCCACCATTCTTTATCCGTAGAAAACAAAGAAACTCAGAATATAATAATCAAATTTGTCACAATTGGAAAAGCTCATTTTCAGTCAGCAGGAACAGTCTCATCTGACCCCAATATTTGGTTTATCCTTTATATTTTATTTTTCAAAGCAGCAAGGCTTCAGGAGGCTTCACAAACCTGATTTGACTTTAACTTGGAAACATAATGTATACACAATCATTAACCAATCAGCTATTGTTTCCTCTGCAGTATATATAGTATATACAGGAATCATTACTAATGCTGGAAATTTGTTGTCTTTGCAGACATTTGGCTCTATCCAAAATAACAAATTCACTGAAGATGTTCACCATAAAGACCAAGATCAAGGTAGGTGTAGAAAATATCCACAGATAAGAATCCAGACCGTGCTTTTTCAAATATAAATAATAATTTGATTCTTTTTGTTAAAAAAATCTTTTAACAAAGAGACCATAATAAAACATCAACAGGAAATTACAACATCTGATGTAGAATATAAAAAACATTCAGTCCATCAAATGATACTAAATAGACAGCCTTTGGACAGCAGCTCAAACACCCAGTATTTTGGAGGATTCAGACAGTCTTGCATTAACCCTCCAAAGACTGACCAAAAGCTTCACCTAACAGCAAACAACGTTCTCCTCTTATCATTTAGTATTCAGGTCTCATATTATCCTTTCTGATACCGACACATCTGTTCACACACAAACGTTGGTTGCTTTTGACCACTTCTGACCACTTTGAATGAAGTAGTCAACAACCTGAAACCCACAAGCTGTACTCTGGATATTGTTCCATCTCACTGAGTGAAATATGTTTTTGACACTGTGGGTATGAGATTGCTTTCTATTATCAATAGCAGTCTTCAGTTTGAGTATGTCCCTGTTGACTTTAAACATGCTGTGGTGGAACCTATTCTTAAAAAGCAAAACCTTGATTCAACAGTTTTATCCAACTACAGACCAATTTCTAAATTGCCTTTTCTTTTTAAATTCCTGAAGAAAGTTGTTATTCTCCAGCTCCAGACCTTTCTAGATAAAAATGGCGTTAGTAAAGTATTTTAGTCTGGTTTTAAAGCGCACCACAGCACTGAAACTGCTCTTTTAAAAGTTTGTAATGACCTTTTAACTTTTACACACTTGGGAGATTCTGCCATTTTATTACTATTAGACCTCAGTGCTGCCTTTGATACTGTAGCTCATAGGATTCTTATCTCTCGGCTTGAACATTGGGTCAGAATCAAGAGACTGCATTGGAAAAGTTTAAATCTTACCTGTCCAACTGAAGCTTTTCTGTCAGATTGAGGGATACATCACCCTCAAAAACCTCACTTTGTTGTGGGGTCCCCCAGGGGTCCATTCTTGGCCCAGTCCATTTTTGAATTTACATGCTCCCTATGGGCTCAATTTAAAAACAAACAAAAAAACAAAAAAAATAGCATCACATTTCACTGTTATGTAGACAACTCACAGGTTTACCTGCCACTGAAACATAAATCTGTGAGTCCTCCAAAGGTTCTACTAGATTGTTTGGAGGATGTTAACACATGGATGGCTTTAAACTTTCTTAATTAAAAGGAACAGAAAAGAAAGGTCATTGTGTTTGCTCCCTGTCACCACTATGACTTTGGCTCTTAATTAAAAAAACCTTTGCGAGGAACTTAGGAGTGATTTTTGAATATCTATCTGTTTATCAATCTAACTCTTGTTAAACAGATCAATGCTGTAATCAAAACTAGCTTTTTTCATCTCCGGCTACTTGAAAAAGTGAAGCCATTTTTCCATTTCAGAGACATCTCACTTGGACTTGGCTGGTCCAAAACGCTACAACACAGTTACAGACTGGCACGCACGAGCGGGACCACCTATCCCCCATAGTCGCATCCTTACACTGGCTGCCAGTTAGTTTTGTAATTGATTTCCACAAGGTTTGATTATTTGTTTTTAAGGCATTGCACTGGCTAGCATCTTCATACTTTTCTGATCTTTTGAACTGGTGGAAGATCATTGATTTCTGCGGATCAAATGCTCAAATGCAAATGCTGAGGTCCAGATTAAAGCACAGAGGAGATCGAGCCTTTACTGTGACTGCTCCTAAACCGAGGAACAAACTGCCCCTTCACATCATGACCTCTCAGACATTAGACACTTTCAAAACCTTTAAAAAAAACACTTTTATACTTGGCTTTTAAATCAGAATGAGTTTGTACTACTTTTATTTGCCTTATTTCTTCCTGAAATCTTTTAATTTAATGCTTTTTTTCTTAAATTGCATCACATCTTCCTACTTTTATATCTTTTGATTATTTTAAATTTGCAGGACTTCGGTCACAGTTGTTGTTTTTACATGTGCTATATAAAGAAGTTTGACTTTGACTGTTGATTCTGTTTCAAACCTGAAACCCTGACCAAAAAGTATTTCGAAGGCAGCAAAAGTAAGAAACAAATGTACTTAACAGAGTCAACTTTCTCCTCTAGAGTCAACAATGATGAGGCTGGTCCTGCTGGGAAAAACTGGATCTGGGAAAAGTCACCTGGGTAACACCATTTTTGGAGAGAAGCACTTTGCCACCTACCATTCTCCAAACTCTGGAACAATTGAATGCCAAACAGGAACCAAAACAGTCAGTGGAAGAAGCATCACTCTGATCGACACCCCTGGTTTCTTTGACACAGGAAGGTCTGAGGAAGATCTGAACTCTGAGATAATGAGCTGTATGACAGAGTGTGCTCCTGGGCCTCATGCTTTTCTCATTGTGCTTCGAGTGGATAAATTCACAGAGCATGAGCAGGCTGTCATCACTAAGATAGTTCAGTATTTCTCAGATGAAGCTCTAAAATATGCTGTAGTTGTTTTTACTCATGCTGACCAGCTCCACAAAAAGATGAAAATTGAAGATTTTGTCAGTCAGAACAAGAACCTGAGTGATCTGGTGTCAAAGTGTGGTGGTCGGTGCCACGTCTTTGATAACAAACACTGGAACAACAACCAGCCAAATAACTACAGGAGCAACCAGTTCCAGGTGGAGGAGTTACTGAAAACAATAGAGAAAATGGTGGTGGAAAAAAACGGAGGCTACTACACAAATAAAACGCTGCAACATGTGGAGACGGCAATACAGAAACGGGTTGAGCACATTAGACAGTCAATGCCAGATAAAACCCCAGAAGAGATCAGAAACCAGGCTAAAACTGATGTGTTTAACAGGTTCCTGATCCAAATGGCAGGGATTGCAACAGGAGCTTTGCTCGGTGCTTTTTTCGGTGTAGTAGCATTGGCTGAATTTGCTATCAAAGCTGTGAAGAACCCACAACTGATGAATGTCACAAAAAAGCTTTCCACATTAGCACGTGTACCAGCTGCACAAGAACCAAAAGCACTAGTAGTTGCTGGAGCAGTAGGCGTGACAGCAGCTGGAGCAGTAGGAGGTGTCATGGGAGGTGTCATTGGAAATGAAGTAGCGAAGGATGCAGAGTCACTTTCAGAAGCTGTACAGAGAACATATAAGGCTGTAGAAGAAAAAAGAAAATCTCTCACTCACTTCATGTAAGGTTTTCATAATAATCAGATATTTATGTGAACATTTGATTATTTTATTACCTCTTGATGTTGTTACACTATATGTAATGTTTACATATTTAGAAGGCGGTACAGAAAATTTGGAGTCCAGTCCTTTAGAGAGGAGGGTTTTGTGGTTTAGCCACTTTAGCACTTAACACTTTTTTTTGCCTGACTGCCGTTTGGTGGTGGGAACATATTCTTTGGTGTGTTTATGAAAGATTTATGTTCAATAGGTTTGTGGTCCTTAAAAAGTAAAACGATGAGCTTAAAGATTCTCACAAAGTCTGCCAGTATGCTTGTTTTGTTTGGGAGGTTGTTGCTTGATCTCCGTAGTGCCTTAATTCACGTTGATCATTATTTTGTCTTGTCCATATAAAGGACAAGACTGTTTATGACCAAGAAACACAGACTTAAAAAACTCCAACAACCACTGAAGACTGAAGAAATTAGGTTTTGTTGTTGTTTTTTTCCTGATATTGTCAAATCTCTCTTTACTTAATTGTAAACGATCTGATATTGATAGAACTACTTGAAATATGTATGATATATTGGTGATGTGATTGACAGATCAAAGATGACTTATTAAGCAATGAAAGCACTAATTTCTGACAAGGTTTTCCATTGCCCATTTTTTTTGTTTTGAGATTTTTTCCCCCCACATCATAGTTTTGTTCTTGTTGTACTGCACTTGCATGTTGTGATTAACATGAGACACTGAGGAAGAAAAGTCGTGAAGAACGGACATTTAGAGGGGCTAAAAAACTGCCAGAGTGTTGCCCACAAAGTGCAACAACTATGTTTCCCTGCCTGAAATTTTGCCTGTGCAAAAACATGAACTTTTGTCATTGTGAATTTTTGACTTGAGTGTATCATTACCAGCATGCACAGTAATTGGTCATATGGCCCATATTTCATATTTCAGTTCAATCTTCAGTGTTATTTACATACAGTGGCTTGCAAAAGTATTCGGCCCCCTTGAACTTTTCCACATTTTGTCACATTACAGCCACAAACATGAATCAGTTTTATTGGAATTCCACGTGAAAGACCGATACAAAGTGGTGTACACGTGAGAAGTGGAACAAAAATCATACATGATTCCAAACATTTTTACAAATAAATAACTGCAAAGGGTGTGCGTAATTATTCAGCCCCTGAGTCAATACTTTGTAGAACCACCTTTTGCTGCAATTCCAGCTGCCAGTCTTTTAGGGTATGTCTCTACCAGCTTTGCACATCTACAGACTGAAATCCTTGCCCATTCTTCTTTGCAAAACAGCTCCAGCTCAGTCAGATTAGATGGACAGCGTTTGTGAACAGCAGTTTTCAGATCTTGCCACAGATTCTCGATTGGATTTAGATCTGGACTTTGACTGGGCCATTCTAACACATGGATATGTTTTGTTTTAAACCATTCCATTGTTGCCCTGGCTTTATGTTTAGGGTCGTTGTCCTGGTGGAAGGTGAACCTCCGCCCCAGTCTCAAGTCTTTGCAGACTCCAAGAGGTTTTCTTCCAAGATTGCCCTGTATTTGGCTCCATCCATCTTCCCATCAACTCTGACCAGCTTCCCTGTCCCTGCTGAAGAGAAGCACCCCCAGAGCATGATGCTGCCACCACCATATTTGACAGTGGGGATGGTGTGTTCAGAGTGATGTGCAGTGTTAGTTTCCCGCCACACATAGCGTTTTGCATTTTGACCAAAAAGTTCCATTTTGGTCGCATCTGACCAGAGCACCTTCTTCCACATGTTTGCTGTGTCCCCCACATGGCTTGTGGCAAACTGCAAACGGGACTTCTTATGGTTTTCTGTTAACAATGGCTTTCTTCTTCCCACTCTTCCCTAAAGGCCAACTTTGTGCAGTGCACGACTAATAGTTGTCCTATGGACAGATTCCCCACCTGAGCTGTAGATCTCTGCAGCTCGTCCAGAGTCACCATGGGCCTCTTGGCTGCATTTCTGATCAGCGCTCTCCTTGTTCGGCCTGTGAGTTTAGGTGGACGGCCTTGTCTTGGTAGGTTTACAGTTGTGCCATACTCCTTCCATTTCTGAATGATCGCTTGAACAGTGCTCCGTGGGATGTTCAAGGCTTGGGAAATCTTTTTGTAGTCTAAGCCTGCTTTAAATTTCTCAATAACTTTATCCCTGACCTGTCTGGTGTGTTCTTTGGACTTCATGGTGTTGTTGCTCCCAATATTCTCTTAGACAACCTCTGAGGCCGTCACAGAGTAGCTGTATTTGTACTGACATTAGATTACACACAGGTGCACTCTATTTAGTCATTAGCACTCATCAGGCAATGTCTATGGGCAACTGACTGCACTCAGACCAAAGGGGGCTGAATAATTACGCACACCCCACTTTGCAGTTATTTATTTGTAAAAAATGTTTGGAATCATGTATGATTTCCGTTCCACTTCTCACGTGTACACCACTTTGTATTGGTCTTTCACGTGGAATTCCAATAAAATTGATTCATGTTTGTGGCTGTAATGTGACAAAATGTGGAAAAGTTCAAGAGGGCCGAATACTTTTGCAAGCCACTGTAGTCCCAAATCACAACAACAGTGTTCTCAAAGTTCTTTCTATTGTAAGGTAAAGACACTACAATAATACAGGGAAAAAACTCAGTTGACCTCTTATGAGCAAACGCTGGCAACAGTGGAAATGGAAAAACAAGAAGAAACCTCAGGCAGAACCAGCCTCAGGGAGGGGTGGCCATCTGCTGTGAACGGTTGGGGAGGAAGACATGACAAAAGTCATGCTGTGGAGATGAGACAGATTAAAAATAACTAACGATTAAATGCAGAGAAGTGTATAAACAGTACGTGAAAAAGGTGAGTGAAGAATAAATACTCAGTGCATCATGGGAATCTCCAAGGAGCATATGCCTAGTGCAGCAAAACTAATTAGGTTTCACCTGATTCAGCCCTAACCATATGCTTTATCCAAAAGGAAAGTTTTAAGCTTAATCTTAAAAGTAGAGATAGTGTCTTGTCTCCTGAAGAGGGGCCTCCAATTCTACTCTAGGAACCACAAGAAAGTCTGCAGTGCCAGAGCGAAGTGCGGTGAGGCCTTAAAGATAAGATGGGACCTGATTATTCAAGTATGTGTATGTATAATGTAAACAGAACTGGTCCTATCGCAGAACCATGTGGAAATCCATAATGTGAAGTAGATTCCCCATTTACATGAACAAATTGGAGACTATTAGATAGATAGGATTCAAACCACTGCAACGTCGTACCTTCAATACCTACAACATGCTATAATCACTGTAATAAATTAACAGAGATGAGTTCACTGTCAGAGGCCATAAGAAGATCATTTATAACTTTCACTAAAGCTGTTTCTGTGCTGTGATGGGCTCTGAAACCTGACTGCAACTCTTCAAATAAACCATTTCTCTGCAGATGATCTGTTTTACAACTACTCTTTTCTTTCTACTCTTTCTAAAACTTCTGAGATAAAAGGAAGGTTGAAAATTGTCCTATAATCATAATTAGTTTTGCATGTAGACATACAACTCATCTGGCAGGATCAAACCTTCAGTCTCATGAGAGAGTGCAGAGCTCTTACTAATTGCTTTGTATTTTAGGAAAATATTTCCATATTCAGCACAGTTTAGGAGACCACTATGAGAGTGAGAGACAAAATCTACTTTACTGCTTTCAGAAATCAAAAAGATATGTTCATCATGCATTGTAATTGCATGTTATTATATGTGGACTGGTATCTTCACCTAAATACCCTACAGTAGTGCGTATGCAAATGTCACCTGGTAGCCTACATCTGGTCTCTTTGCATGTTCTATGATCTATATTATATTACATCTCCGAGGCAGGTCAGCACACTTTGTGTTTTTTATGGGTTTGTCATCTTGTCAGTGACTTTATGTCAGAGTGCACATTGTTGCCCTCCAAGGCTGTAGTTGGTAAAACTATTTCTTCCAAGGATATTGGACCTTTTGTCCCAGCTAGAAGGGAGTGTCCTTCGGCAGCCTCCAGCTTTGGGTAAGGGATCAGTCATTTTTTTATTGACCTTGAACACTCGATTCTCAATATCACGCAAGGTGTATCAGAATTGTTGGGTGGCATTTTCTTCTTGGTGCAAGGACAGGAATTTGGACTCAGTCTTCTCTCCTTTGAAAGACATGCTGTGGTATCTTTTTGAAACTGGCTGGGCTGCAAGTGACTGTGTTTATATAAGATCTCAACCTGCACGGAGTGAAAGGAGACACATCCACATGGTTTACTGCTACTGGCAGTCATCCAGAAATTGACAGAACCGTAGTTATCTTTGTTACTTCCATTAACTCATGTAGAAGACACAAGCCAGAGGTGGAACATGCTGACTCTTATTTCTGTGCATTTCTAATGATGACTGGTAACAAGTGTGTGGCGCTGTGATTTTAGAGTCCGGTGTCCATCAAAACTTAGAAACCCTGCCAATAAAGATACTGGAGACAGAGAGGACCATAAAGGGTGATATGTGCCTCGGTACCTGATGTCTCCTACTGTAAATGTAAAACAGCACAGTTTACACATACTACACTCCACTACACAAGGTAACCAATGCCAGTCTAGTGAAATTGGAATTTAAATGTATTTTTCAGCCTATGGTAGTGCTCCACAATTGCATATGAACATTTAGAATATTCCTATTGGTCTAAAACTGTCATTTATGGGTCTGTATATTTACTGTGCCTCCTTACAATACTGCGATTTCCTACACATACCTTCAGTGCAGTGAATGCAAGTTTAGCATTGAACTTGCACTCAGTGCACTAGTGCTCATACAGCACTAGCCGAGGACGGGATCACAGACCCATGAGAATGACTCAAAACCCAGCGGATCTCCCACCACACCACTTGGTCCCATAGGGATCAAGGTCCAGCGAGCCCCAGACCCAGGCCCACACATACACACAGAAACTGCACAGACACACTCATCTATCCACATCCACCCCACGGACGAATGCCTCCCCACCATAGCCAGCAGCCCCGTTGTTTGGGGTGCAGTTAACCCGTCCCCTGATCATCAGTCAACCACACCGTCAGGTAGGACATAGGAAATGGGGATGTAAGGACCGGCTTGTCCGTGTTAAAATGGTCTGTTGGGTGCATGTGTTGATGTGCGTGAGTGAGTGAGATGTAAAAAGTGAATACGACTGTGTGAAAACTAGAGCGCTGTTAAAATTGAGCGGAGAAATGTGGCACGATAATGAATGGCTTTTCTAAAGACAGAGCATTGTTTATATCTTTGGTAAAATCTATTTAGAAGTGGCACGTGTTCACCTCTGGGGATGTCTGATTTTTTTTGTAGTATCCTGCTGTTCTGGCTCTTGTGAACAACTAGCTTTAAAAGTGTTAATAAAACAAAATTAGTAATTACAGAGGCATTTAATAAACGTAGGGCCTACTTGGATGAAGAAAACTGGTTTTAGATGGTTTCGGTACGGGGAGCTTTGGAAGACTGGTTTACCACAAAGGTGTAGTTATTACTGTTCTAAATTTATCATCACCTGCAGGCGCGTTTGTTTAGTCATGTGACCTTTATGACGCACACAGGTGTTTGTGCACATTGAGGAAGCCTGCAGATCGACTAGCAGGATCAGTCCTTTACTCCGATCAGAGAGTGCTGCGCACTTACAAGTCGCTGCTTATGTTTGGTTCAGTTACAGCGGGATGATGGCTGATCGTTACCAGCACCCGGTTTTCTTTGAGTGTGAGAGTCTTAAAGAAGAACATCTGACGAGATTACAAAAATACTTCGGTATTCGCCGCAAATCGGGCGGAGGAGAGTGCGGACCGGTGACCACAGTGGACGAAAACGTCTACAGTGTTGCTTTCCTAAATAAAAAAGGTAGGTTTATTATGCATTTTAATCGGTAATTATATTTACACATTAATTATGTACGGACAGTCTCCAAATGACCACTTATTATTATTATCAATAATAATATTTTCTCTCAGTAACCGTATCAGAAGGTTTTTGCTGTTTAGGAACTAATAGACTTTCACAAGTGAGTCACTGGTGTCAATGGGACACGTAAGAAAGGAAACGCAAAACAAAAGTCTGGAAAGCGAAACTTATTACACAACATTTGTTGATCAGCAGCCGACAGTGAGTGAAAAGATAAGAATAAAGAAGAAGGAAAAAAGAAACATAAAAACGAAAATAAGTCACATAAAAATAAATTCTACATGAAACTCAGTTTGTAACTTGAGATATCTATTTATAGATCAGCAGCGAGTCCTTCAGAGATCAGAGCATGTTTTGGAACTTGAAGATTGTCGTTTGGTGATCTTTGTCCGAGAAAGTCTGGAAAATGACACCTCTCACCTCACCACCCCCACTTCTGCTCCAGCAGAGGTAAATTTCATGTTTTGATTTAATCAAGATCTTTGACAGTTTTATGGATCCATGTAGAATCAGCATTGTCCATTTGATTATAATATTAATATGAGCAGAGTTTGCTTTATCTCTATCTATAATATACATAAGGCGGTCTTTGTTGCCGATTGATACCTCTTCTCATTTGCATGTCTTCCCAGGCACAGACTCCTGAGCACATTACTGCCTCGTCTCTTCCACCAAGTGATGAAGAGTATGAACTACACGTTGATAATTATCTCCTTCGTTACCTGAAAGAATGTCCACATGCTCAGCAAGAACTTGAGAACATGCTTGCCTGTTTAGCCTGCTCTGCTGATCTTTACTGTGAGGAGGGGAGGGTTTTAGTGAGGAGACAAGCTCAACCTGGTGCTGCAGATGAAGTTAGTGATTGTAAAGCTAAAGTAGACGCTTTCTTTGGTGGCTACTTGTGCCATTATGAGGTAAACCCTGACAAAGTTGAAGCTTTGGTTCAGTCCAGCAGCTCTTGTCAGACTGCAGGTGAGGTGAAGGTGTACACAGATGAGTCTGGGAAGGCTGTTGTTGTTGGAGAACTGTCTCTGGTTCGTGCCAGGTTGGTAGACATTGAGCAACCTTCAAGTTTACGTGACAATATGGCATCTCTGAGTTTGAGTGAGGAAAGCACAACCATTGCTAGCTACAGCCTTTGTGATGGGCTCCAGGTGTTTGTGTGTCAGGGTGACATCACCAAGCAACACGCTGATGCTCTGGTAAATGCAGCCAATCAGGACTTGGAGCACTCTGCGGGTGTTGCTGCTGCACTGAGTCGAGCTGGTGGTCCTGAAATACAGAGAGAGAGTGATGAATTAGTGAAGTGTTTTGGGAAAATTCCCATAGGAGAAACAGTAGTGACCACAGGGGGTAACTTAAAGTGCAAGAAACTGCTTCATGCAGTTGTGCCTGTAGGTGGAAAAGCAAGTAAGAGAGATAAGCTGTTACTGGAAAAAACTGTCCATTCTGCTTTAAAGTTTTCAGAAATAATGGAGTTTCAGTCCATAGCCATTCCTTGTATCAGCTCAGGTGTCTCTGGGGTTCCTCTCACTGTGTGCACTGAGGCAACTGTTGCTGCTGTGAAGGACTTTGGCAGTGTGGGAGGTCGAAGTCTGAGGAAAATCATCCTGATTGATGACAGAGAGGAGGCAGTGAGGGCCATGCAGGAAGCATGTGACAGGCTTCTCCAAGGGATAGATACACCTGATGAAGATACAGCAAGAGGAGCCACTGCCAGAGCTCCTGGAGGCAGAGTCCACATGGAGGTTATTCAGGGATCGATCGAGAGCCAGCAGGTGAGAAACGTTGCTGATAAGATAGATCACACCAACACAAGTTAGTTAGTTTGAATTGATAATTCACTAGCTGCGCCCACATCCTCATCTTAGGTTTGACAGTGTTTTAGTAGGTAAAGGTGAATGCTTGGACATGAATTGAGCTGTGGTTTGGGGAAGACCTCAAAGGGGACTGGTGACGGCTCCCATGCCTGGCAGATCCCCATGTACTAAATAGAAGTGAAGAAGTTAAAGAATTGAAAAGGGGAGAGAGGGTGGGACACGTAAACGAAAATGAACAGCTTGCAGAACTGGGGGAACCAATAGAACCAGAAGGAGCGTATTTGGAGGCGTGGTCCCGCTCCTGAAATTCCGATACATAATCTCCAATTTACATAAAACACATTTTCTAAGCCCACCAAATCTCCTGCTCTTCTCCTAGGTGGATGCTTTGGTGTCTCCTATGGTTGGCCATGATCCTCTCTCTACCCGTGTTGGAAATGCTTTGTTTGAAGTAGCTGGACCCGAGCTGACCACAAGGTTTAGACAGGAAGCAGAAGATGAAACCATGCCTGGTGACTCAGTACTGCTGGAGGACTTACCTGGACTTCAATGTAATGCAGTCTTCTTCCTCAATCTTGTTCCCTTTGATGGTGACCCAGACGGAGTTGCAGTCCAGGTGAGATAGTAAGGAATGATTTTATTAGTCTGCCTGTTTGTGAGGACATTTTTTAATGAAGCCATTTGTCATAATCCAATATTGTTATGTTCTATAGGTTCTTCGAATGAGCATCAACACAATCCTATCTTCTTGTGCGAAGAAAGGATTCAGATCTGTCGCTCTTCCTGTCCTCGGGGCTGGGATGGCCCTGCAGTTTCCTGCCAGTGAAGTGGAGAGGGTGTTAATGGAGGAAGTTCATGTGTTTGAAGAGGAGCGAGCGGGCATCACACCACTCCTGATCCGCATCGTCATTCACCCCAATGACGAGGAGTCACATGAGGTTATGACATAGCACTTTTCCCTAAAAATCAACTACTGACAATTAAGATGCTGATAGTTGAAGAATGCCAGCAACACCAAACTCTGATATTGATTTGTGCTTACAAAAAAGAAACTTGGAATATAATAATCAAATATGTTCCAATAGTAAAAGCTCATTTACCATCTCATTTGCCAATATCAGTCAGCAGGGACAGTCTCATCTGATCCCATTATTATATGTAATATTATACTGTACAGAAAGTGTTACTAATGCTGTTAATTTGTTGTCTTTACAGACATTTGGCTCTGTCCAAAATGACAAATTCACTGAAGATTTTCACCACAAAGACCCAGACCAAGGTGAGTGTAGGAAAATATTTACAACTAAGTATTAAAACAGTGTTTTTTATTTTATTTGTTTTTTTCCTTTCGGGCATCTAAAAATCTCGAGTTAAAAAAGAGACAACATCTAAAACATCAAGAAGGAATTACTACATCAGTTAGAGAATATAAAAAACATTCAGTCCATCACAGTGTACTAAATACACAGCATTTGGACAACAGCTCAAATACCCGAAATTTTGGAGGTTTCAGACAGTCTTGCATTAACCTTCCAAAGACTGAACAAAAGCTTGACCTAATTATCATTTAGTGATCAGGTCTCATATTATCCCTCCTGCTACAGACCCATCTGTCCTCACACCAACATTGGTTGCTTTTGAACACTTTGAGCCTGTGTCCTACTGAATGAAGTGGTCAACAACCTGAAACCCACAAGTTGTATTCTGGATATTTATAATAACCAACCAAAAGCTTGGCCTAATAGCAAACTGCATTCTCCTCTTATTCTTTAGCATTGATTCTGTGTCTGACTAAGCCTATACTGTAAAATCTGCTTCCTATTTCAAACCTCAAACCATGACCAAAAAATATTTCAAAGGCAGCAAAAGTAAGAAACAAATGTACTTAACAGAGTCACTGTTCTCCTCTAGAGTCAACTACCATGAGGCTGGTCCTGCTGGGAAAAACTGGATCTGGGAAAAGTCACCTGGGTAACACCATTCTTGGAGAGGAGCTCTTTGCCACTTACCCCTCTCCAAACTCTGGAACAATTGAATGCCAAACAGAAACCAAAACAGTCAGTGGAAGAAGCATCACTCTGATCGACACCCCTGGTTTCTTTGACACAGGAAGGTCTGAGGCGGATTTGAACTCTGAGATAATGAGCTGTATGACAGAGTGTGCTCCTGGGCCTCATGCTTTTCTCATTGTGCTTCGAGTGGATAAATTCACAGAGCATGAGCAGGCTGTCATCACTAAGATATGTCAGTGTTTCTCAGATGAAGCTCTAAAATATGCTGTAGTTGTTTTCACTCACGGTGAACAGCTCGACAAAAATTTAAAAATTGAAGATTTTGTCAGTCAGAACAAAAATCTGAGTGATCTGGTGTCAAAGTGTGGTGGTCGGTGCCACGTCTTTGATAACAAACACTGGAACAACAACCAGCCAGATAACTACAGGAGCAACCAGTTCCAGGTGGAGGAGTTACTGAAAACAATAGAAAAAATGGTGGCGGAAAGAAACGGAGGCTACTACACAAATAAAACGCTGCAACATGTGGAGACGGCAATACGAGAACAGGTAGAGGACATTAGACAGTCAATGCCAGATAAAACCCCAGAAGAGATCAGAAATCAGGCTAAATCTAATGTGATCAATAGGTTTCTGATCCAAATGGCAGGGACTGGAACAGGAGCTTTGCTCGGTGCTTTTTTCGGTGTAGTAACATTGGTTGAATTTGCTATGAAATCTGTGAAGAACCCACAACTGGTGAATGTCACAACAAAGCTTTCCAGATTTGTACCAGCTGCACAGCAACAGAATGCATTAGTAGCTGCTGGAGCAGTAGGCTTGGTCGGAGCAGCAACTGGAGGAGGAATAATGGGAGGTGTAATTGGAAATAAAGCCGCTAAAGATGCAGAGTCACTTTCAGACGCTGTACAGAGAACATATAAGGCTGTACAGGAGGAAAGAAAATCTCTTACTCATGTAAGATTTTCATAATAACCAGGTACAGTAGTCCCTCATTTATCACGGGAGTTACGTTAAAAAAAATAAAAGCCAACTTTAATTTTTTACAGTTATTATAGATGTTTTAAGGCTGTAAAACCCATCACTACACACTATATACAATTTTCTTGTTGTGTTTGACATTTTTGTGTTTGTTTGGAGAAAACCTACAAACACACAGGACAGCTCTTCAGAGTCACGCTGCTAGCGATCGAAGATTTATGTAGATTTGACTACCTGAACTCATTCTGTACTGTACAGGAGACACGGCACGAGATTGATTGGCAGTGGTCTACAGGACGCAGAACACAATGCGTTGTTAAAATTTTTAAAAAAGAAAAAAAAAGAAACAGGTGTTGTGTGATGCCTTTTACGGCGTTGCACAAAATTAGTGTTCATTTGGAATCTGGTTTTTGGCAAACTATCATATATTTAGTCAGCAGTTTCCCTCCTTCATGAAGGAGATTTTGTTCTTCAGCCACTTTAGCACTTTATCTACTAACATTTTGTTTTATCTTACTCCCCTTTGGTGGTGGGAACATATTGTTTGGTGTATTTATGTTCAATAGGTTTGTGATCCATAAACAACTAAAACGTTGAGCTTAAAGATTCTCACAACATCTATGAGTGTGATAGCTGTGTTTATGGGGTTGTTGCTTGAACTACCCAGTGCCTTGATTCACTGTGATCATAATTTTTCATACAGATGTGACTATGTGGAAGAATGTTTGAGACCATGAAACACACCAAACTTTAAAAACAATAACAAAACACAACAACACACTTAAGATTGAAGAAATTAGGTTTTGTTTGATTTTTCCCCGATATTGTCAAATCTCTAATTTTACTTAATTGTGAAGTATCTAATAATAATAGAACTACTTGACATGTGTATGCTATATTGCTGATATGATTGACAGATCAAAGATGTCTTATTAAGCAATAAAAGCTATAATTTCTGAAAAGGTTTCCCATTTCCCGTGCCACAGTTTTGCTGTTGTTGTACTGCACTTACATTTTGTGATCAACAAGAGACTCTAAGAAAAGGCTTCGACTCATGTGATGCCATTACCAGCATTAACATCAATTTTATTCATATAGTCCCAAATCACAACAGCAATCTCCTCATTGTGATTTGTAAGGTAAAAACCTCACAATAATGCAGAGAAACCCCAACAATCAATGTGAGCAAACACATGGCAACAGTGGTTAGGAAAAGTTCACTTTTAACAGGAAAAAAGCTCCACAAAAACCCGGCTCAGGGAGAGGGCATCCATGTCCTGTGGCCCTTTAAGGGTTAGGAGAGGTACACAACCTGTTAATAAGAGCCAGAGATTATTAATAACTAATGATTCAATGCGGAGAGATGTATACACTAGGGATGGCACAATACCCCTTTTTAATGTCTGACACCGATATCATAAATTTGAATATCTGCCGACACCGATATGAATCCGATGTAGTCTGTTTATGATCAATAAAAAAACTGAATTCATTTTGCTGAATGTTGTATAAGTTCATACTCAAATTTGAAAAAAGAAACACTAAACATTATTATACTTATAAAAAAATAAACTGCACCCAAAATATTTTGCAGTTCAACAATATTAATCTTTTTATTTGAACTTTTAGCAGAAATTTAAATGAAGTTAAAGTATTTAAAGTAATATTTAAAAAGTAATTTAAAATGTGATTTTATGCATATTTCAAAAACTCTTTGGTTCTGAAAAAAGTGCAATATGAGCACAAAATAATGTTTATATTCAACAACTTAGAAAAAAAAAACAAGTTGTAGAATGGATTCCTTTATACTTACAGCTGAACATAAATAGACATCCAGAGTGGAAAGCAGTGCAAATAAATGCAAACATGGCCTATCCTGACACTCATCTTTTATCAAGATGGATGTCAGTGTAAGTTGCTTCTAGCACATTTAACCTGAGATTGAATTTTGTGTAATTTAATACAAAACTTAATACAAGTATGAAAAAAGTGTTTTGGGGGTTTTTTTGGAACCATGAAACTGTTTAGCCTACAGCACTGCGTTTTGCAACGTAAAACTTGAGTCTATCCATTGTAAGGTCAGACTTAGCAATGACAAAGCACAGACGTCCAAGCTCCATATATCGGTTGTTAAGCTTAACGTGGGGATGCTTTGCAAACATTCAGAGATGAACCTACACACTTGCTTTACTTCTCTGGAATAGCTTGCTCGGAGGTGAAATGACAGTTTGGCAGCACGTAGCGAGGCTCCAAATGCTTTTAGTGTGTAGTAACTTCACAACGCCAACAGGTCTCGCACACAACAGCCGCTCTATAACGTGACACATACTGCTCCGACGTGCTAAGGTCACAATCTGGATTATGCCACGTCACAAGTTTTGTGATATGCTTTTGTGATATTTGATGGATCAGGGTACAGTTTTTATTTCTTTCCAATAACTGATCCAGTAATTTAGGTCAGGATCGGACCGATGCCAATACTGTATATCGGATCGGTCCATCTCTAGAATAAGCACACCGAGTAAAAAGTTGAGTAAAGAAGAAACACTGAGTGGCAGGGCTGTGCAGAGATTTTTGAAGGGCATGTGCTCAAAGTTTAAAAGGGGCAAACAGAACTGGGGTGACCCACATGTCCCAGTTCTGTCAGATGACTCTCGAGTCATAGTAATTAAGTTTGTCTGTCTGCGACCCATTGTTCTGCTTGGGAAGTAGAGAGAGAGAAAAAGGATGGCATAGAGGTCAGAACATCTCTGCCCCTACAATGCAATCATTTAGCAAATGGAAATACTTTTAGGTTTTATTGTTCTTAATCCATGTTTATGGTTGTTTGTCTATGTTTGCTAAATTCGTACTCATATATACTTTTTTTAAAATGTTCATATCAATACAACAGGATGGACAGCAGCTCCAGATAGTCTAGAGAAGCCAGCCACAGGTTTAGAGAGATGAGAGGGGGCTGCACCTGTGACATCTAGTTTTGTCAATCAGCTTTCCTGAACACTTTTTAATCTTGCTTAACATTACTAGCTTGCTCAATCTAATAAAGCGATGTTTTAGACACAAGTCACTGTTAGAATAATGTTATTCCCAAGTTCATTCAGACATGACATCAGTATTGTTGAGTTTAGCTGTCTTTATTGATGGCAAAGCGAGGCTTTCGCAAAAACACTGAAGCATTTGAGGCTTTGAAACAATGTGAACGTCTCGTGCACAGTGACACCTGCTGGCCAGTTTGGCTATCAGTACATCTCGATGATGCTGTTCTGTGAATCAGTGACTCAGACAAACACAGCACATTTCCAAACAAACCTACTTGTTATACCTCACTCAGTAATTGTGATCAACGCGTTTCTCATTTGTTATGAAAATGTTTAAGGAACAGTTCACCTGTATTTAATGTATTTTTTTCATATTTCTTTAAACCGTGTAAATATATTCTTTAGGGTCGTGCAGTGTGTTAGTAACAGATTATAGTGAGGATGATGTAAATAATGCAGCAAATAACATTTTCTATTAAAAGTAGACAAAAAAACAACAACTAGAGTCAGGCTGAAAACTTCTGTTTTATTTTCTCTTTAAAAGCAGAGGCGGTTTTTATTGAGATGTTTTAGCGAATGGAGCTCAGTCTCTGTTTTTCTCACTTTCATTTATATAACAGTAATTCAAATAAGATATTTGTATATTATTTATGTTTCTTTATATTTAATTGATTACACTTTAAGCACTAGTTTAAACTAGTACAAGGTTATTGACCTGTCTATAATAGTCTTCAGCAAAAATAATAAAGAGAGTGATTGAAAGTAGAGCTGGGCTATATCATACCGTTCACGGTAATACCGGTATAATGTTGGCCAATGATAAGAAAATGAAATATTGCGATAGAATATGGTAAAACGCACATGCGCAGTGCCTTTGTTTACATACACACATGGCGGCGACGCAGAATGAGAAGAGCGAAAGCGGATCATTGAATGAAACGGATGGTCCAGAACTGGTTTGTAAAAATGCTGCAACTTCAGTAATGTGGAACTGGTTTAACTTTCGTCCGTCAGATACACAACAAAGCACTATTTTTGGTAGAGCATGCTAGCGGGCCGTCGTTATTACCGTGTTTTTTTGAAAATACGGCACACTTAAAATCAATCCTTTGATTTTTCTTAAAATCGGCAGTGCCCCCTATAATCCCGTGTGCCTTATGAATGAATTCTGGTTGTGTTTACTGACCTCGAAACGATTTTATGTGGTACATGGCGCTCGAAAATCTGCCAAATGTTTCAGTACGACTTTGCTAAGCTACGACCCCGCACCGTTTGATGGATTGTCGGAGCATTACGGCTATCGTAGGCAGCAGCCTCGCGGAGTGATACGTACTGTGCTTCAACATAATATTACCGTATTGTGTGTGTATAACCTCTTTTTAAGTTTTGTGGATATTATACATGGTTATGCTGAGGATAAGTTGGCCAATTTCCACTGGAAATGCCTTTTGGTTAAACTGTCAGCAAGGATTTGCATTTGCACTGTTAATTTTTTACATAACTTTAATGCACTTAAAAAGGCTGCTTGTTTAAGTGAAAATACGTTGACGTTTTTTTTGTTGTTTTTTTTGCACTAATAAAGTTGAGGAGTTGTAAAGTATTTTTGTCTAGTGTCAATTATATCATCAGTTATATCGTTATCGCAAATTTTCAAATGTATATCCTGATAAATATTTTTGGTCATATCGCCCTGCTCCAATTGAAAGTGCATTATTTTCTTTTACACATGCGGGTGTAATAAATATAAGCGGTGGTATCAAAATGGCCTGTATTTGTATAGTGCTTTACTAGTCCCTAAGGACCCCAAGGTGCTTTACACATCCAGTCATCCACCCATTCACACACACATTCACACAACCACCCTGGGGCGCACTGAAAGAGGCGAACACATGAAATCAGTAAATACAGGTCAGCCCAAATGTGTCTGCTTAAAAAAAAAAGTGAATCCTTCTGCGTGGTAAGAAACAATGTCACCCTGTCTTGTCTGAGCTGCTTGGCATCGTACAAGCTCATTTTGAGCCTGGTGCTGAAGATTCACCAGCTGGTATTGGCTACAGTGCCACTAAAGGAGAAAGAAAAGCTGATGGAGGTCTACGGTAAGACTGATAGGTATATCTGCTACTTGGGCACCACAGACAATCATAGGCACTATTCAACGGTGTCAGGTGCAGCAGAAAGGTTGGCTGAACAGGTGGAGACAACGAAATATTGTCAATGTTAACCTGGAGTGGTTGAATTTGACTAAGCAACAAACAGTTATATAAAGATATTTTAAGAGGCCAAAAAAGACAATGTGGGTACAATAACACAGTCATGAAGAGTCATGAAGATACTTGCAAAACAGTTAACTTACTTTATATAAAACTCCTTTGTAAATCCTATTGATTACAGTCTATTTGTCAATATATGCAAAGATATTACATATAAATATAAAACAAAAAAACCCAAACAAATCACATCACTCTTTAGCACAACACCGACAGTACGAGTACAAAGATGTCAACACACCTCCTGAGATTGGATGTGAGTTGAAGTAGAAATCTTTCACATTTAAGTCAGATGTATTAACAACAGAGCATGTCCTCGTACTGCACCTCAAAAGGGTTTTAGAGAGCAGGTCATGAGCTTTGGGGCCAGATTAGGTTTTGACTAAGTTTTACTTGTGCTCAAGCTGCATCATAGCAAAAGCTTCACAAGATTAATATGTCACTGCAATTGTTGACTTATTTAGTTTCTGCTTTCAAATGGATGAAATTGACATTTTCATAGAAGTGCTTTACTTAATGAGAAGGATATTGTACAGAGCACCTGCCTTCAGACGCACATGCTGATATCTTCAGTCATAACTTAAACCACCAGGTGTATGGAAAATATGATGAATGGAAAGTTGCACAGGTACAATGTGATGATAATAATAATAAAGATCAGTAATTACAGAAGTCCAGAATTGGATAAAGAAAACTGGTTTTAAAAGGTTTTCGTACAGGGACCTTTATAAATTCTTTAATGTCCAGACTGGTTTATCACAGAGGCGTTGTTATTACTGTTCTAAATGTATCATTACCTGCATGCACGGTTGCTTAGTCATGCGCCCCATGTGACGCATATACGAGAGAAACCTGTAGCTCGACTTGCAGAATTAGACATACAGTGCGATCAGAGAGTGCTGAGCTCTTGCAAATCGCTGCTTATATTTGGTTCAGTTACAGCGGGATGATGGGTGATCAGACCCAGCACCCGGTTTTCTTTGAGTGTGAGAGTCTTAAAGAAGGACATCTGACGAGATTACAAAAATACTTCGGTATTCACCGCAAATCAGGCGGAGGAGAGTGCGGACCAGTGACGAGAGTGGACAAGAACGTCTACAGTGTGGTTTTCCGAAATAAAAGAGGTAGGTTTCTCATGCTTTTGAACACACACACACACACACACACACTTACAAATGACCATTAATGAATAATTTAATGTTGTCTTTCGCTTAAAATAGCAGTAACAGAAAGGTCTCAGCTGTTTAAGAGATATTATATTGTAACTGCTGAAGTACAGCTGTGAGTAGTGAAAAAGGAAACGTAATCGAAAGTTTATCTGGAAAGCGAAACTTAACGTTATACAAAGCATTTGGTGATCAGCAGCTGCGAGTTCAGGAAATTACTGAAACTATGATTTCCCACCGTCACATTTGAAGTCTTTCCTCTGTAAATGTGCTGGTTAGACAGAGAAAGAGAGCTACTCGGATATCTCTGCATGTGCAGTTTTTATTGTATTTGCTGTTTGTACGTGTTGTAATACAGGAAGTAAAATAAGCCGTACAAGCCTTGTGTAGTCAGGGAAATATTGTGCGTGTGACACATTTGATATTAAATTAGATGTTTTACCTTTTGGTCACTCGGTGAAAAGAGAAGAAAAAACACTATAAAGAAGGCAAAGGACGAAAAAAAAAAAAAAAAAAAAAGGTTATATAAGAATTCAGTCTGTAATTTGGGATATCTGTCTACAGATCAGCAGCGAGTCCTTCAGAGATCAGAGCATGTTTTGGATCTTGAAGATCGTCGTTTGGTGATCTTTGTCCGAGAAACTCTGGAAAATGACACCTCTCACCTCACCACCCCCACTTCTGCTCCAGCAGAGGTAAATTTCATGCATTAATTTAATAATCTTTTTTAATAGTTTTATGGATCCAAATGAACATTGTCCATTTCATTATATTATTAATGTAAGGACAGTTAGCTACATGTTGATAGCTGTTCTTATTTGCATGTCTTCCCAATCACAGCCTCCTGAGAACATTCCTGCCTCGTCTCTTCCACCAAGTGATGAAGAGTATGAACTACATGTTGATAATTATCTCCTTCGTTACCTGAAAGAATGTCCTCATGCTCAGCAAGAACTTGAGAACATGCTTGGCTGTTTAGCCTGCTCTGCTGATCTTTACTGTGAGGAGGGGAGGGTTTTAGTGAGGAGGCGAGCTCAACCTGGTGCTGCAGATGAAGTTAGTGATTGGAAAGCTGAGGTAGACGCTTTCTTTGGTGGCTACTTGTGCCATTATGAGGTAAACCCTGACAAAGTTGAAGCTTTGGTTCAGTCCAGCAGCTCTTGTCAGACTGCAGGTGAGGTGAAGGTGTACACAGATGAGTCTGGGAAGGCTGTTGTTGTTGGAGAACTGTCTCTGGTTCATGCCAGGTTGGTAGACATTGAGGAACCTTCAAGTTTACGTGACAATATGGCATCTCTGAGTTTAAGTGAGGAAAGCACAACCATTGCTAGCTACAGCCTTTGTGATGGGCTCCAGGTGTTTGTGTGTCAGGGTGACATCACCAAGCAACACGCTGATGCTCTGGTAAATGCAGCCAATCAGGACTTGGAGCACTCTGCAGGTGTTGCTGCTGCACTGAGTCGAGCTGGTGGTCCTGAAATACAGAGAGAGAGTGATGAATTAGTGAAGTGTTTTGGGAAAATTCCCATAGGAGAAACAGTAGTGACCACAGGGGGTAACTTAAAGTGCAAGAAACTGCTTCATGCAGTTGTGCCTGTAGGTGGAAAAGCAAGTAAGAGAGATAAGATGTTACTGGAAAAAACTGTGCATTCTGCTTTAAAGTTTTCAGAAATAATGGAGTTTCAGTCCATAGCCATTCCTTGTATCAGCTCAGGTGTCTGTGGGGTTCCTCTCACTGTGTGCACTGAGGCAACTGTTGCTGCTGTGAAGGACTTTGGCAGTGTGGGAGGTCGAAGTCTGAGGAAAATCATCCTGATTGATAACAGAGAGGAGGCGGTGAGGGCCATGCAGGAAGCATGTGACAGGCTTCTCCAAGGGATAGATATACCTGATGAAGATACAGCAAGAGGAGCCACTGCCAGAGCTCCTGGAGGCAGAGTCCACATGGAGGTTATTCAGGGATCGATCGAGAGCCAGCAGGTGAGAAACGTTGCTGATAAGATAGATCACACCAACACAAGTTAGTTAGTTTGAATTGATCATTCACTAGCTGCGCCCACATCCTCATCTTAGGTTTGACAGTGTTTTAGTAGGTAAAGGTGAATGCTTGGACATGAAGTGAGCTGTGGTTTGGGGAAGACCTCAAAGGGGACTGGCGACGGCTCCCATGCCTGGCAGATCCCCATGTACTAAATAGAAGTGAAGAAGTTAAAGAATTGAAAAGGGGAGAGAGGGTGGGACACGTAAACGAGAATGAACAGCTTACAGAACTGGGTTAACCAATAGAACCAGAAGGAGCGTATTTGGAGGCGTGGTCCCGCTCCTGAAATTCCGATACATAATCTCCAATTTATATAAAACACATTTTCTAAGCCCACAAAATCTCCTGCTCTTCTCCTAGGTGGATGCTTTGGTGTCTCCTATGGTTGGCCATGATCCTCTCTCTACCCGTGTTGGAAATGCTTTGTTTGAAGTAGCTGGACCTGAGCTGACCACAAGGTTTATAAAGGAAGCAGAAGATGAAACCATGCCTGGTGACTCAGTACTTTTGGAGGACTTACCTGGACTTCAGTCTAATGCAGTCTTCTTCCTCAATCTTGTTCCCTTTGATGGTGACCCAGATGGTGTTGCAGTCCAGGTGAGATAGTAAGGAATGATTTTATTAGTCTGCCTGTTTGTGAGGACATTTTTTAATGAAGCCATTTGTCATAATCCAATATTGTTATGTTCTATAGGTTCTTCGAATGAGCATCAACACAATCCTATCTTCTTGTGAGAAGAAAGGATTCAGATCGGTCGCTCTTCCCGTCCTCGGGGCTGGGATGGCCCTGCAGTTTCCTGCCAGTGAAGTGGAGAGGGTGTTAATGGAGGAAGTTTATGTATTTGAAGAGGAACGAGCAGGCATCACACCACTCCTGATCCGCATCGTCATTCACCCTGATGATGAGGAGACACACGAGGTTATGACATAGCACTTTTCCCTAAAAATCAACTACTGACAATTAAGATGCTGATAGTTGAAGAATGCCACCAATACCAAACTCTTGTATTGATTTGTGCTTAAAAAAAGAAACTCTGAATATAGTAATCAAATATGTTCCAATAGTAAAAGCTCATTTACCATCTCATTTGCCAATATCAGTCAGCAGGGACAGTCTCATCTGACCCCAGTATTATCTGTAATAATATACTGTACAGAAAGTGTTACTAATGCTGTTAATTTGTTGTCTTTACAGACATTTGGCTCTGTCCAAAATGACAAATTCACTGAAGATTTTCACCAAAAAGACCCAGACCAAGGTGAGTGTAGGGAAATATTTACAACTAAGAATCAAAACAGTGTTTTTTATTTTATTTGGTTTTTTCCTTTCTAAAAATCTTGAGTTAAAAAAGAGACAACATCTAAAACATCAATAGGGAATTACTACACAAGTTAGAGAATATAAAAAACATTCAGTCCATCACAGTGTACTAAATACACAGCATTTGGACAACAGCTCAAAATACCGAAATTTTGAGGTTTCAGACAGTCTTGCATTAACCTTCCAAAGACTGAACAAAAGCTTGACCTAATTATCATTTAGTGATCAGGTCTCATATTATCCCTCCTGCTACAGACCCATCTGTCCTCACACCAACATTGGTTGCTTTTGAACACTTTGAGCCTGTGTCCTACTGAATGAAGTGGTCAACAACCTGAAACCCACAAGTTGTATTCTGGATATTTATAATAACCAACCCAAAGCTTGGCCTAATAGCAAACTGCATTCTCCTCTTATTCTTTAGCATTGATTCTGTGTCTGACTAAGCCTATACTGTAAAATCTGCTTCCTATTTCAAACCTCAAACCATGACCAAAAAGTATTTCGAAGGCAGCAAAAGTAAGAAACAAATGTACTTAACAGAGTCACTGTTCTCCTCTAGAGTCAACTACCATGAGGCTGGTCCTGCTGGGAAAAACTGGATCTGGGAAAAGTCACCTGGGTAACACCATTCTTGGAGAGGAGCTCTTTGCCACTTACCCCTCTCCAAACTCTGGAACAATTGAATGCCAAACAGAAACCAAAACAGTCAGTGGAAGAAGCATCACTCTGATCGACACCCCTGGTTTCTTTGACACAGGAAGGTCTGAGGCGGATTTGAACTCTGAGATAATGAGCTGTATGACAGAGTGTGCTCCTGGGCCTCATGCTTTTCTCATTGTGCTTCGAGTGGATAAATTCACAGAGCATGAGCAGGCTGTCATCACTAAGACAGTTCAGTATTTCTCAGATGAAGCTCTAAAATATGCTGTAGTTGTTTTCACTCACGGTGATCAGCTCGACGAAAATTTAAAAATTGAAGATTTTGTCAGTCAGAACAAGAATCTGAGTGATCTGGTGTCAAAGTGTGGTGGTCGGTGTCACGTCTTTGATAACAAACACTGGAACAACAACCAGCCAAATAACTACAGGAGCAACCAGTTCCAGGTGGAGGAGTTACTGAAAACAATAGAAAAAATGGTGGCGGAAAGAAACGGAGGCTACTACACAAATAAAATGCTGCAACATGTGGAGACGGCAATACGAGAACAGGTAGAACACATTAGACAGTCAATGCCAGATAAGACCACAGAAGAGATCAGAAAGCAGGCTAAAACTAATGTGATCAATAGGTTTCTGATCCAAATGGCAGGGACTGGAACAGGAGCTTTGCTAGGTGCTTTTTTCGGTGTAGTAACATTGGCTGAATTTGCTATCAAAGCTGTGAAGAACCCACAATTGGTGAATGTCGCAAAAAAGCTTTTCAGATTTGTGCCAGCTGCACAGCAACAGAATGCATTAGTAGCTGCTGGAGCAGTAGGCTTGGTCGGAGCAGCAACTGGAGGAGGAATAATGGGAGGTGTAATTGGAAATGAAGCAGCTAAGGATGCTGAGTCACCTTTAGAAGCTATACAGAGAACATATAAGGCTGTAGAAGAAAAAAGAAAATCTCTTTCTCATGTAAGATTTTCATAATAACCAGTGTTGAAGTTTAAATTTATAATCTGAATGCGTATTTGCTGGTCATATTGCTTTATAGAAGAAAGGTCTAACTCTGTGCCAAAAAGTCCTGACAGGAAATGATATGCGTTTGCAAAAGCATGGTAACTGCATACTTTTGCAGAGCATAGGACCAGAAAGTGAAACCAACTAGGCTGTTTGATCGAAACTTAAAGTGTATGTGACGTAGAGCAAGTATATAAATACCTAGGCTTCCGTTTGTATTTCAGACTTGGGGTTTTGTGTGTGTGTTCAGGTCTCGATATCCGGATATGTAAAATAAAGATCATTTTTAAAGTTAAAAGACCACTTTGAGCCGTGTCCTTTTTTCGCCGTAAAGAATCTAAAGAACTGGATTTAATACCAGGTACAGTAGTCCCTCATTTATCGCAGGAGTTGCGTTAAAAAAAATAATAGCCAACTTTAATTTTTTACAGTTATTATAGATGTTTTAAGGCTGTAAAACCCATCACTACACACTGTATACACTTTTCTTGTTGTGTTTGACATTTTTGTGTTTGTTGGGAGAAAACTTACAAACACACAGGACAGCTCTTCAGAGTCACACTGCTAGCAATCGAAGATTTATGTAGATTTGACTACCTGAACTCATTCTGTACTGTACAGGAGACACAGCACGAGATTGATTGGCAGTGGTCTACAGGACCAGGCACGTGCAGAGGGGGGGGGCTGGAGGGGCTTGAGCACCCGCCCCTTTCCTGATGGGTGCCCAAAGTGCCCTTTTGTTGAGGCAACTTTTAAAAATTTTTTTATTTATTTATTTATTTTTTTTAAATGTGTGTGTGCGTGTGGAGTCCTGTCTGTGCCCCTCAACAATAATATTTAACTATTAATCACAGTTTTGCTAAATAAAAGGATCTGGCTTGCCTCAGTCACATGATCACTATTAACCAATGATCGCCCTTGACGGCAGAACACGCTGGTTACGAGCCGGGAACGAGCTCATAAAGAGCACGCGCATTTTTAGTGGTCCGGAGCTGTAGGAGAAACACAAATTAACTCAGAGACAGACTGATGCGACAAAACCAGTAAGTAGCTGTACAGCACACACTGTAGTCTAAAGCACACAGGAGTATTAGCTTATTATGTACACGTTGGTAAGCTGTCTTGTTGCAACTGACGAACTGAAACAAATGAGCGTGCTGTGTGTGCAACAGCGCGACAAACATTACCTGTCCTTTTATTAACTGCACAAGTAGTGCTGGTCATAGCTGCTGGCTCACTGGGTAAGACTGTCATGGTTCTGTAGCTCTGTCACCGTTTTAGGGAACATATTTAGTTTTAAAGTAAGTTACAGGGCTTTTCCTGCCTTTCTGGAGGGATTATATTTCACTAAAAACGATCTAATATGCATGTCCACATAATTATGGATTATCATAATTAGAACATTTTAAAAACATACGCTGTATTTTAAAGAACATACATTAAGACACATTATATTAGATTTACATTTTAAAATGCTGATTTTACAGCAGTAAAATTATTGTATCTCTACAGTTTAAAAATGTAATAAGCTTTCTCCCTGCACAGAGTGGATAGTGAAACAAATGGAATCATCATAAATACATTATTTCATATTTATTTATCCCCTCATTGCTTTATTATTGTAGCTCTAGTAATAAATAATAAGGGAAGGATTCTGGATCAGCACCATGATGCAAACTTGTGCCCACAGTATATACCGTATTCTGAAGAAGGTCTAAAATGTCCCTGTGTGTGCGTGCATGTGTGTTTTATTTATATGGATTTTTTTTGTAATTATTACTCATGATATAACATTGTCCAGACATGGCTGATAAGGACATGAGGAGGAAACAGTAGGAGCTGTGTGAGGCTACTAAAGGCAGTGGATCCCTCAGCAGCTGGATTACAAAGAGCACAGGTAACATTAACACATGTACCAGTTGTTGGAGACGTATTGCAGTATAAAAATAATAATAAGCACAACTGGAATGTTTTGCTTCTATAACATTTTTCTGTCATTTTATGATAGATTAAGTGCAGGAGTTGGTAAGTGTGGATAATTAAATTATAGTTTATTGCAATAGCAAGTTGTGCCTTGTTCTCAGATACACAGCAAGTGGAGAGTGATAGATGAGATGAGGGGATGGAAGGAAGAAGAGAAGCAAAGAGTGATTCACAGGCAGAACCTAGTTTATTTCTCAGTTTTTTGTTGCCTTATGGTTCCAAGCGCATTTTGTTGTTATCTCATGACACTTGTTTAATCAGCTACCATCTCTCCTATGAACTTTTTAATGTCTACAGTCTCAGATCAGCACAGCCCTGCCCTCCAGCACTATCAGCAGCAGGAGCAGCAGAAAACACAGGCTACGTTTGCTTTGTCTCACAACAGTGATATAGTATGATGCGATCCCATATTAGATTCTTGATGAATGTGTGTTTTTGTTATTCAGCCTGGTTCAATGTGCCCCTTTTTAGCTTTGAGCACCCGCCCCTTTAAACGTCTCTGCACGGCCCTGTACAGGACGCAGAACACAATGCGTTGTTAAAATTTAAAAAAAGAAAAAAAAGAAAGCCGTAAAAGGTGTTACACAAAATTAGTGTTTATTTGGAATGTGGTTTTTGGTAAACTATCATATATTTAGTCAGCAGTTTCCCTCCTTCATGAAGGAGATTTTGTTCTTCAGCCGCTTTAGCACTTTATCTACTAACATTTTGTTTTATCTTACTCCCCTTTGGTGGTGGGAACATATTGTTTGGTGTATTTATGTTCAATAGGTTTGTGATCCATAAACAACTAAAACATTGAGCTTAAAGATTCTCACAACATCTATGAGTGTGATAGCTGTGTTTATGGGGTTGTTGCTTGAACTACCCAGTGCCTTGATTCACTGTGATCATAATTTTTCATACAGATGTGACTAAAGTGGAAGAATGTTTGAGACCATGAAACACATCAAACTTTAAAAACAATAACAAAACACAACAACACACTTAAGATTGAAGAAATTAGGTTTTGTTTGATTTTTCCCCGATATTGTCAAATCTCTAATTTTAACTTAATTGTGAAGTATCTAATAATAATAGAACTACTTGACATGTGTATGCTATATTGCTGATATGATTGACAGATCAAAGATGTCTTATTAAGCAATAAAAGCTATAATTTCTGAAAAGGTTTCCCATTTCCCGTGCCACAGTTTTGCTGTTGTTGTACTGCACTTACATTTTGTGATCAACAAGAGACTCTAAGAAAAGGCTTCGACTCATGTGATGCCATTACCAGCATTAACATCAATTTTATTCATATAGTCCCAAATCACAACAGCAATCTCCTCATTGTGATTTGTAAGGTAAAAACCTCACAATAATGCAGAGAAACCCCAACAATCAATGTGAGCAAACACATGGCAACAGTGGTTAGGAAAAGTTCACTTTTAACAGGAAAAAGCTCCACAAAAACCCGGCTCAGGAGAGGGCATCCATGTCCTGTGGCCCTTTAAGGGTTAGGAGAGGTACACAACCTGTTAATAAGAGCCAGAGATTATTAATAACTAATGATTCAATGCAGAGAGATGTATACACTAGGGATGGCACAATACCCCTTTTTAATGTCTGATACCGAGATCATAAATTTGAATATCTGCCGACACCGATATGAATCCGATGTAGTCTGTTTATGATCAATAAAAAAACTGAATTCATTTTGCTGAATGTTGTATAAGTTCATACTCAAATTTGAAAAAAGAAACACTAAACATTATTATACTTATAAAAAATAAACTGCACCCAAAATATTTTGCAGTTCAACAATATTAATCTTTTATTTGAACTTTTAGCAGAAATTTAAATGAAGTTAAAGTATTTAAAGTAATATTTAAAAAGTAATTTAAAATGTGATTTTATGCATATTTCAAAAACTCTTTGGTTCTGAAAAAAAAGTGCAATATGAGCACAAAATAATGTTTATATTCAACAACTTAAAAAAAAACAAGTTGTAGAATGGATTCCTTTATACTTACAGCTGAACATAAATAGACATCCAGAGTGAAAAGCAGTGCAAATAAATGCAAACATGGCCTATCCTGACACTCATCTTTTATCAAGATGGATGTCAGTGTAAGTTGCTTCTAGCACATTTAACCTGAGATTGAATTTTGTGTAATTTAATACAAAACTTAATACAAGTATGAAAAAAGTGTTTTGGGGGTTTTTTTGGAACCATGAAACTGTTTAGCCTACAGCACTGCGTTTTGCAACGTAAAACTTGAGTCTATCCATTGTAAGGTCAGACTTAGCAATGACAAAGCACAGACGTCCAAGCTCCATATATCGGTTGTTAAGCTTAACGTGGGGATGCTTTGCAAACATTCAGAGATGAACTTACACACTTGCTTTACTTCTCTGGAATAGCTTGCTCGGAGGTGAAATGACAGTTTGGCAGCACGTAGCGAGGCTCCAAATGCTTTTAGTGTGTAGTAACTTCACAACGCCAACAGGTCTTGCACACAACAGCCGCTCTATAACGTGACACATACTGCTCCGACGTGCTAAGGTCACAATCTGGATTATGCCACGTCACAAGTTTTGTGATATGCTTTTGTGATATTTGATGGATCGGGGTACAGTTTTTATTTCTTTCCAATAACTGATCCAGTAATTTAGGTCAGGATCGGACCGATGCCAATACTGTATATCGGATCGGTCCATCTCTAGAATAAGCACACCGAGTAAAAAAGTTGAGTAAAGAAGAAACACTGAGTGGCAGGGCTGTGCAGAGATTTTTGAAGGGGCATGTGCTCAAAGTTTAAAAGGGGCAAACAGAACTGGGGTGACCCACATGTCCCAGTCTGTCAGATGACTCTCGAGTCATAGTAATTAAGTTTGTCTGTCTGCGACCCATTGTTCTGCTTGGGAAGTAGAGAGAGAGAAAAAAGGATGGCATAGAGGTCAGAACATCTCTGCCCCTACAATGCAATCATTTAGCAAATGGAAATACTTTTAGGTTTTATTGTTCTTAATCCATGTTTATGGTTGTTTGTCTATGTTTGCTAAATTCGTACTCATATATACTTTTTTTAAAATGTTCATATCAATACAACAGGATGGACAGCAGCTCCAGATAGTCTAGAGAAGCCAGCCACAGGTTTAGAGAGATGAGAGGGGGCTGCACCTGTGACATCTAGTTTTGTCAATCAGCTTTCCTGAACACTTTTTAATCTTGCTTAACATTACTAGCTTGCTCAATCTAATAAAGCGATGTTTTAGACACAAGTCACTGTTAGAATAATGTTATTCCCAAGTTCATTCAGACATGACATCAGTATTGTTGAGTTTAGCTGTCTTTATTGATGGGCAAAGCGAGGCTTCGCAAAAACACTGAAGCATTTGAGGCTTTGAAACAATGTGAACGTCTCGTGCACAGTGACACCTGCTGGCCAGTTTGGCTATCAGTACATCTCGATGATGCTGTTCTGTGAATCAGTGACTCAGACAAACACAGCACATTTCCAAACAAACCTACTTGTTATACCTCACTCAGTAATTGTGATCAACGCGTTTCTCATTTGTTATGAAAATGTTTAAGGAACAGTTCACCTGTATTTAATGTATTTTTTTCATATTTCTTTAAACAGTGTAAATATATTCTTTAGGGTCGTGCAGTGTGTTAGTAACAGATTATAGTGAGGATGATGTAAATAATGCAGGAAATAACATTTTCTATTAAAAGTAGACAAAAAACAACAACTAGAGTCAGGCTGAAAACTTCTGTTTTATTTTCTCTTTAAAAGCAGAGGCGGTTTTTATTGAGATGTTTTAGCGAATGGAGCTCAGTCTCTGTTTTTCTCACTTTCATTTATATAACAGTAATTCAAATAAGATATTTGTATATTATTTATGTTTCTTTGTATTTAATTGATTACACTTTAAGCACTAGTTTAAACTAGTGCCAAGTTATTGACCTGTCTATAATAGTCTTCAGCAAAAATAATAAAGAGAGTGATTGAAAGTGCATTATTTTCTTTTACACATGCGGGTGTAATAAATATAAGCGGTGGTATCAAACACATGAAATCAGTAAATACAAAGGCCAGCCCAAATGTGTCTGCTTAATTAAAAAAAAGTGAATTCTGCGTGGCCTGTATTTGTATAGCACTTTACACATCCAGTCATCCACCCATTCACTCTCACATTCACACACTGGTGATGGGAAGCTACATTGTAGCCACAGCCACCCTGGGGCGCACTGACAGAGGCGAACACATGAAATCAGTAAATACAGGTCAGCCCAAATGTGTCTGCTTAAAAAAAAAAGTGAATCCTTCTGTGTGGTAAGAAACAATGTCACCCTGTCTTGTCTGAGCTGCTTGGCATCGTACAAGCTCATTTTGAGCCTGGTGCTGAAGATTCACCAGCTGGTATTGGCTACAGTGCCACTAAAGGAGAAAGAAAAGCTGATGGAGGTCTACGGTAAGACTGATAGGTATATCTGCTAGTTGGGCACCACAGACAATCATAGGCACTATTCAACGGTGTCAGGTGCAGCAGAAAGGTTGGCTGAACAGGTGGAGACAACGAAATATTGTCAATGTTAATCTGGAGTGGTTGAATTTGACTAAGCAACAAACAGTTATATAAAGATATTTTAAGAGGCCAAAAAAGACAATGTGGGTACAATAACACAGTCATGAAGAGTCATGAAGATACTTGCAAAACAGTTAATTTACTTTATATAAAACTCCTTTGTAAATCCTATTGATTACAGTCTATTTGTCAATATATGCAAAGATATTACATATAAAACAAAAACCCAAACACATCACATCACTCTTTAGCACAACATCGACAGTAGGAGTACAAAGATGTCAACACACCTCCTGAGATTGGATGTGAGTTGAAGTAGAAATCTTTCACATTTAAGTCAGATGTATTAACAACAGAGCATGTCCTCGTACTGCACCTCAAAAGGGTTTTAGAGAGCAGGTCATGAGCTTTGGGGCCAGATTAGGTTTTGACTAAGTTTTACTTGTGCTCAAGCTGCATCATAGCAAAAGCTTCACAAGATTAATATGTCACTGCAATTGTTGACTTATTTAGTTTCTGCTTTCAAATGGATGAAATTGACATTTTCATACAAGTACTTTACTTAATGAGAAGGATATTGTACAGAGCACCTGCCTTCAGACGCACATGCTGATATCTTCAGTTATAACTTAAACCACCAGGTGTATGGAAAATATGATGAATGGAAAGTTGCACAGGTACAATGTGATGATAATAATAATAAAGATCAGTAATTACAGAAGTCCAGACTTGTATAAAGAAAACTGGTTTTAAAAGGTTTTCGTACAGGGACCTTTATAAATTCTTTAATGTCCAGACTGGTTTATCACAGAGGCGTTGTTATCAGGGGCGGAGCGGGGGGGTGGCTTACTGGGCTTAAGCCCGGGTTGTTTTTCCAGAAGCCCGGGGTCTTTTGGAGTGTAATTTTTTCATAGTTAGATGCCTGGCTGACAACTGTATAAAACAAAAAACTACACACAATATTCGAAGCACATAGTGCACACTGTGGGAATTTACGACTGTGCGTAAATCCCCCCTAATATTGGTATGATCCGAGCTCAGGCACTGAGCGAGGGGGCGGGGGGAGCTGCTGCGCTGTTGGAGAAACGGAGCGAGGCAGACAGAGGAGAGCTTAAGTTCGACCAGGTACCAAAGCAAATCATTCATACTGTACAAATAATGTAAATATGACGGTTTATCACGAAAGATTGATATCAAACTGATCACTTGACCCATATTACATTACTTCAAGTGAATCAACAAATGGCGAAATGAAAAGCCGAACAACAACAATGCTGTTTCTTTAGAGAGTCTTAACTTACATGTGTGTTTATTTCATATTTTCAGTTGTTTCCCTTCACGGCTAAATAAATCGGTTTCAGTAATGCACTGATATACAAGAATGGACATAAGGAGCTTCTTTCAAAGAAAAAACTCTGGTAGTATTTTATATATTATGCTTTGTATGTTGTTCAGTATATTTCTATGCAAAACAAGAGGAACTTCAATACACAGCAGTATATTCACAGTTGAAACCAGATATTTACATACACTTTATGGAAAACACAAGAACATTTTTTTTACTGTACAACATCAATTTAGAGTAAACTTGTTTTGTTTTGGATAAATAAATATTGAAATATCTTTTGAATTAGTTAAATGTCAGAATAAAGAGAAACAGAGCTGTCTATTTTAATCACTTTCATCAAATTTAGGAGTACATATACACTAAGTTTATTGTTAATTAATAAGAAAACTCCAGACGATTCCATTCTGAGCTGAAGAAGCTTCTGATAGGTTAGTAGAGTCCATGTGAGTAAATTGGTGGCACACCTGTGGATGCATATAAGGCAAAACACAGAGCCTGTTTCTTTGAAATGGGAAAATCAAGAAATGTCAACCAAAACACCAGGAAAAGAATTGTGGACGTCCATAAGTGTGGCTCAGTTTTGAATACAATTTGGTGCCATTTGCAATTAAGAAATACAGATAGTTTCTCTCTTTACTCTTTGTCAATAGAAAATTGTATTTTTTAGCCAGTATAAGCTTTTAATGATATAAGTTTGCTTGTGATAGAATGCTGCATGATGATCATTTCCTTGCTTAGAGCTGGTTGTTCTTTTCATTGTTCAGGACTGATTGTTCTTTATAAAACATGTTCTGATATTTGTATCTGAGTCTTCTCACAGCGATAGCAAGAAGACAAACAAGCAGTTCTGACCTCGAACACACACACACACACACACACACACAATCACATACGCACATGCTCACGTCAAATGTATTCATTTTTCTTGTGTATAAATAAAGACAAGTGCAAGAGGAGAGCGCGCATCGCAGGGCCCCCACTCTGGTGTGAGCGTTCTGTGATCGCTCTTGTATACAAGTAAATGCTGCAGCGTCTGTGTGTGTTTCTCCTCTTAGACTCTTAGCTGAAGAAGTGTCTTTAGAATAAATCTCTTGACATTTATTTTGGTCCTTCGAAGCCAGGGCAGAAACATCAGAACTGTTATCTGTGACTCTGTTCCAGGATCCAGCACTGATTCCTGACGCCGTGGGAAGCCAGCACCGAAGTCTGTGCACAGCCCTCTTAGACGAGGCCGAAAGACCTGGGACGCTAAAATTCGGGTCCAGGCCGGTGTTTTTAGTCTGGTCCATGGCGGTGGGATTCAGTCTGGCAATCCGAACCACCAGTGAGACGTCTGAGGGTGAGAAACACTATTTTGATATATAAAACGGCCGCAAAGGTTTAAAGAAACGTGATAAAACAGGTTTAAGTTCGCCAAAAGAACTGTGTTTAGACTGGTTTTAGAAGTAGCCGTTAAATACTTCGTCACAAAATAGGTTTAAGTTCGCCAAAAGGAACCGTGTTTAGACTGGTTTTAGAGGTAGCCGAAATTACTTCGTGACAAATTAAAACACGTTGAGACAAAGAAATTAAAATAGGTTTAAGTTCGCCAAAAGAACTGTGTTTAGACTGGTTTTAGAGGTAGCCGTGAAATACTTCGTGACAAATTAGCGCGCAAATGTCTATGTGTGTATGTGTCTAGAAGTAAGTTGATTTTACAACTGTACGCTGCTGAACTACTTCTATTTTATTTTGTTCTTTGCTTGAGGCTCACGTACTGGTGACAAAGGTTGAGCTTCGTCTCATAAAACTGATACCACTTCACCTCTAGGGTGAAGTCGAAGGCCGTATCAGTAAACCACTCTGAAGTCAAGCGTGTCAGTGAAGGCCCAGCAAAATCTTTAAAAATGGGGAATAAACAAGCAAAATTAACACCTGATGAGGGATGGTTAGAAAAACAACAAACCGGAGCAGGAATAATCCAAAAGAAGGGAGAGGAATGGAGAGGGACGACAGGCAAAAAGAGTAAAAGCATTAACAAACAAAGAAGACAGTGACTCAGAACAGGATAGCAGCTCAGGTGAAGAGAATAGTTCAGATCAGGAGGAACATAATAATCCCTCACCAAGTGAAAAATTCAAGATCAAAGTAGAAGTTTAAAAAGGGCTGGAAACAGACCCGACTGAATACATATAGATACAAGAGGAATAAAGTAAAATAAACAAAAGGCTAAATTGATTTAGAACTTAACTGTAATGTATTCAAGTTGATGATAGCAAGGATAACAACCTGTAAACTGGTATTAACAATGACACATAGTTGGGATGAAGACCATGCCCAGAATGAACAGAATGATTCACACAAACACATATTAAATAAATTAGAGAACTGCATAAGGTATATTAAGGTTGTGTCATTGTTCAGCCAAGGAAAGTGTGTGAAAATGTAAATGTCTCCAGCTTGGGAAAGGGTGAAACTGCAGATCACCACCCTTGGTGGATACAAATAAAATATAAATAAATATTGTAATATACTATTGCTGTTATATAAAGAGATAATAGCGTTAATAATGAAATAATATTAATATGAAGAGGCACCTCGGTAAGTTATGATGTGAGGTGGATAATTGCTACAAGTAGTCTGCATCAAGCTTAAGGTTTGCTCAACTTCAGTACAATGACATATGAGATGAAGAAAATAATTAGTTTAGATATTTTCTTTAAGTGCATAGAAGCACTTGACCTGCTTGAAAACCTGTCATCCTAGATGAGACATTGCTGAAATATAGAGCACACCTATAGTAACAACTAATAAGCTAAACCCTGTATATAACAGCTAAAGCTACAAGAGTGAGAAGCTGAATTAAATATGTGGTCACTGCAAGCTGATGAGCAGGTTACACATTTTTTAGAGCAGGAGCTGCAACATGCAGCTGTCTGTGAGCTCAGTTTTTTTCCCTCATACTTCTGATTTGTTTTTGGCAGCAGCCTTTTTGTTTTGTTTTGTTTTGTTTGTTTTGTTGAATTGGAAAAAAATAAATAAATTTGTGATCACACTAGTGACACATAATGATTAGGCATATGATTTACTAATGCAGGTGAAGTTTATTCTAAAATTCAAGGAGAACGAAGAAGAACAGCATTTTCAGTTGTGTCTTTACTGTTGTTCTCTGTGTAGTGCGTGTAGAGTTTTTTTGCTTTTTGTTTTTGTTTTTTTGACGTGTTGCTTGAGTGAGGAGTACTTTGACTTCTGAAGTAGCTCTCATCATGCGACCTTGATGATGATAAGTTCAGAGCCAGCTGAGAGCTGGGTTGTCTGCTTTGTTTTAGGTGATAAGGCAGAAAAGTTAAAACTTAGTTTCTTGTCTTGGAAAAAAAAGAAAAAAAAGAAAGAAGGGGTTTTGTGTTTCTCAGCCAAGAACAACTACAATTTCATTTTCTGTTTTTGAGAAAGGAGAATTTAAAATAATAATAACAATAATAATAATAATAATGATAATAATAATAATAATAATAATAAAACAAAGAGTGATGTTTTGTTTAAGTGGTGAAGAAAGCTAATACTGCAAAATACCGTCTAGTGCATGATCTGCGAGCAATAAATGAAATCACTGAAATGATGCCACCAGTAGTAGCAAATCCCCACACTATACTGAATCAAGTCACTCCAAAATAAAACAATGGTTCTCAGTGACAGACTTATCAAACGCTTTCTCAGTGTTTGGCTTCACTTTTGAGGGGCAGAGACAGTTTCTACTCTACGTAGATGACATTTTAGTGACTGGCCACCCAGAGGGAGGGTGTAAGCAAAATACTATGGCTGTGTTACGTCGCTGAGTTAAGGCCACAAGGTATCTTTAAATAAACTCTAATTATAAAGTCACATACTTAGGGCACACCCTCGGGTGAAGGCAGAAAGCTACTAAACAAAAGAAAAGAAGCCATACAAAATGCACCACAGCCACAAAACTAAGCATTTACATTCTTTCTAACTCCCAGTGAGCCTGAGTTATGACCTTGGCTCCCTGTTTATCTGCTCCCGTGCAATGTGCTCTGTTGTCTCTACAATGAGAGGGAAAAAAAAAAAAAAAGGCCCTGACTCTCTGAACACAATATTCTCTTTATAACTCAGCAGTATGAAATGTCATGAAATAGTCTAACTCACTCACAGTAAATCAGCAGTATAGGATAATACAAACCTATCTAATTAATCTAATGATTTTCACATTCTTTTAACTCAGAAGTATGATGCAAACTAAAACTACATACTGATTACACAAGAAGTATGATGTGGCCTACAGCAGTATCATGAGTCACTCATTTTGATTACAGGTATAATGTAATATATGACAGCATAATAATCTCACAACTGCTACAAGCACGTTTGCCTTTCTGAACACACGCAAGAGAAAGGCAGCTGTTAAGAAAATGCCCTTTTTGGGTGAGAGAAGCCCACAGGCCCTACATGCAAGCGTACTAACACACATACATGCAATGAAGGACAGCTTATACTATAGCACACACTACACATGCGCCTATATCTCTCATTGGTGTTAAAGCAGGAAAAACTTAACAGAGTTTTGTTATCAAATGCTGAACTTATCCACCACTGACATTTAACTCTCCAGCTTGCAGGACAATAGGTGAAACGTTTGTGAAAACAGAGAAGAAAAAATAAAGACACAGAGAGAGTCTGGTATGACCAAGCAGTGACCAGACAATAAATTTAGTTGGTAATACAATAAATTGTGGAATGCTTTCTGTTTGATGCAAAACAAGTAATTTACTGTATGAAGGAAATTCTCTTTGAACGTGCATTTCTGTTGACCTATCAACTTAGCGCATTATGAGCTGATATGCAAATTAGTTGATTGATACTAGATTTGAAAAATGACTGGATTATAAAATAAGTATATAAGTATAAGTATAAAATAATAATAATACTAAAACGTAACAGAGGGTTGAAATTAGTTTCTTGTTTCTAGTGTGTGGAGGAAGATTTTATCATGGCACACATCTGTTTACATGGGAGAAAACTCGTCATGTGATACGACATTTAGCAATATGCTTCTGATGTTCAGCACATCAGAAGGATGACTCTGAAATTAGAAAGGGAAACAATTTTGCTGACAAAGCTGAAAAAACAGCAGCAGCCATAAAAACCACAGTCTTATTAACAACTCATGAAAATCACACCATTCGACTGTCTGTACTGCAGGACGAACAAAAAGCACCACCTAAAGAATAAACAATGGCTAAAACACGGAGCAGTACTAGACACTGATGACATATTGAAAATAGCAGGAAAGCCCATTCTTCCCAAATCATTACACAAAACAGCCGCTCTAGTGAGCCATGGTTTTAAGCCATGGCTCATCAGGAGGGGTAATCCAAGGAATGGTCTTTATAATAAACCGACAATTTTGACAAACAGAGAAGTTGTTTTGGACAATAAACTGCCGCAAGACTGTTCTTCACCTATTTCTTGCAGGTTGAAGCCAGGTGATTGGATCCTTGTCCGAGTACTCCAAAGAAAAAATTGGAGCTCGCCACGGTGGGAGGGTCCATACCAAGTGCCTGCAAAATAGCGGAGAGACCCTCCTGGATACATCAGAGCCACTGCAAAAAGTTGAGGTCCCGAGATTCCACTTCTTCCACAGAAATCAACTAGTAAAGGAAAGTCTCACTCGCGCTTGGTTGCTTGAGGGGGTGAGGGGCAGTGCTGATTGGGCCCCGTGGGTAAGCCCGCACTCCAATCTCCATCCGATCAACTTTAGGGCAGCCAGGTGCAGGTGTGTACAACCATGGGAAGGTGGACCCTCTTGGTTACCTTGACTACGACGCCCACCCTTACAGGACCCCAGCTGACGCCAACAACAGCTGAACCACGAGGCAGACAGAAAAGATGGACGCACGACAACTCGCACCTAAGAGACATGACGCAAGACCACATCCACCCTTGGATGAACAATGCCTGGTACCGTTATATCCACAACAGGACCAGAACAGAATCGGAAAATACAGACTGTTATGTCTGTTCTCATATGCCCAGCACATCGACACACCCCACACTATATGGTGAATATATGAACAAGACTCAAGCAAAGTGTGCAGCTAGCTTTGCTGGCATTGGATCCCAACACAGCCGAATCATCACCAGCGACACAATCCCACATGCTGTTGGACTTAGTAATGGAACATGTGATCAACTCTTCTGGATCGATTTCAATGTGACAAACCGGAATACATCCATCCACTTCCCAGTGTTTCTGGACCAACTCCCAGGGAAGAACCACTCCATGTGTTATCAACAAGAGAAAGGTAACACACCCGTTGGAAACACGACAAACTGCGTCCAAACTGCAGTCCACGGAGAGGGCGCCCCTGAGAATATGAGTGGACCCTCAAATGGCACTTACTGGGTGCAAGGAATGGCCTGGCTATGTGGGCAACGTGCTTATTTCATACTACCCCCAGGCTGGACCGGAGTTTGTGCCCCCATCTTCATATCAGACCACACCTTCAGGATAACCACTGTAAACACCACCCCAACCACACGACGGAAAGGAAGATCAACATCTCCAGGTATCCAACCACACGACCCCGTGTACGGCACTGATGTGCCCGAGGAATTCAAACTATGGACCACTGGACAGAAGGTCCTCCACTCACTGTTTCCGTGGGTTGGAACCGGAAAAAACATGTTAAGGATTGAAACTCTGGACTACCGCTTTGGACTCTTCTTGAACGCTTCATGCAAGATCAACAAACAGCAGAATCAGGAAATCAATGCATTACGGATCGCAGTGATGCAACATCAAGTAGCTTTGGACATGATACTGGCAGAGAAAGGGGGACTTTGCGTCCTCTTCAACAACACCTGCTGCACTTACATACCAGACAATGTACACTCATCAAACATGACTGATGCCCTGAACGCCTTGAGACAGATCCAGCAGGCCCAAAATCAGGACTATGTGAGTAATACAAGTGACTGGTTTTCTTGGCTTTACACTGGCTCCTGGCTACAGGTGCTAAAAAGACTACTACTGCCTTTTCACTGTGCAATACTTTTTGTTAATAACCAACGGTGCAATAGACTTCAATACTTGAGATACTTGCAATTCCCTTGTATTTGTATTTATTCTATTTCTACCTTTTGTATACTCTTATTTATATATATATGTCTCTGTATTTATATATGTGTATATATAGTATTCTGCTCACATTCTGTAACTTCTGTCGGTGCTGTGCTATTTGGAAACCGAATTTTACAGTTAATAGGATTAATACAGTTTTATCTTATCTTATCTTACTCATTGGAGCTGGAGTATTTTTACTTTTATTTTGTGTTTTGTAACATGTATCCTGCCATGTCTAAAACTCATGATTAACCGCATAATCGTTTCCACTGTAGCTGCATACATAGCCGTGACAAATGATGATGATGATGATGACCCCGACCTGTTGGAATGTGAAGACTTTGTGTGATTAATGATGATGTGACAGAAAATGTGCAACAAGATGTTACATACTGATATCTCACTTAAAGGTTATACTGACAACAGGAGGGAATGTCAATAGAAAATTGTATTTTTTAGGGTATTGTATTTTTTAGTCAGTATAAGCTTTTAATGATATAAGTTTGCTTGTGATAGAATACTGCATGATGACCATTTCCTTGCTTAGAGCTGGTTGTTCTTTTCATTGTTCAGGACTGATTGTTCTTTATAAAACATGTTCTGATATTTGTATCTGAGTCTTCTCACAGCGATAGTAAGAAGACAAACAAGCAGTTCTGACCTCGAACACACACACACACACACACACACACGCACAATCACATACGCACACACACACAATCACATACGCACATGCTCACGTCAAATGTATTCATTTTTCTTGTGTATAAATAAAGACAAGTGCAAGAGCAGAGCGCGCATCGCAGGGCCCCCACTCTGGTGTGAGCGTTCTCTGATCGCCCTTGTATACAAGTAAATGCTGCAGCGTCTGTGTGTGTTTCTCCTCTTAGACTCTTAGCTGAAGAAGTGTCTTTAGAATAAATCTCTTGACACTCTTAAAGTTAACAAATACGGTTTTTATATTTATCAATCTAAAAAAAAATAAACATTTAGTCTGATTTGATGTTACAATTAAAAAAGTGTTTGTGTTTTTATCTGAAGAGTATGTAAATATCTGGTTTCCACTGTATATTTGATGATTGTCAGCACAAAGAGGGAGAGAGAGGAACAGAGAGAGAGAGGGAGATGGAGAATGAGGACGGAACAGAGATGGAACAAGAGCAGGTGAGACACACATGTTAGTCAAATGGTTGTTTACCAAAAGTATCACCGTATCATAGGTACTCATGTATCTCGTACCTAGTGTTTCTTTTTAGGTTTGTTATTTTTCAAGTTATATAAGTTATGCAGGCTTGTTTGCACAACAAGGCTAAATAATTATAAACTTTTCTGAATCTAAATAGTGGACTTTGGTAGAATTAAAAAATAAGTGTAGTGCAGGTCTATGATGATTTTTAGTGCTACTATCATCTAGTTCTGATTCTGGTTCTGTCTTGGTTAAGTCCTAAGTAGTCCTGATTTTGAACTGTTGTAGTCCTGTTTTAATTCTGGATCAAAAACTAGTTTAAGGTGTCCTGCATATGTGATATATATTTTTCCCTATATGAAGTCATTCTTTTTTGAACAAAACTCAAAACAGAGCCAATTAATCTTTCAGTCATTTCTAGCCCCAAAAAAAAAAAAATTCCACATGCATACTACCCGTTAGGGCTAAGCCCCGGGTGTTTCAAATGTCTGGCTCCGCCTCTGGTTGTTATTACTGTTCTAAATGTATGTATGCACGGTTGCTTAGTCATGCGCCCCATGTGACGCATATACGAGAGAAACCTGTAGCTCGACTTGCAGAATTAGACATACAGTGCGATCAGAGAGTGCTGAGCTCTTGCAAATCGCTGCTTATATTTGGTTCAGTCACCGCGGGATGATGGGTGATCAGACCCAGCACCCGGTTTTCTTTGAGTGTCAGAGTCCTAAAGAAGGACATCTGACGAGATTAAAAAAATATTTCGGTATTCGCCGAAAATCAGGCGGAGGAGAGTGCGGACCGGTGACGAGAGTGAACAAAAACGTCTACAGTGTGGTGTTCCGAAATAAAAGAGGTAGGTTTCTCATGCTTTTGAATACACACACACACACACACATACATATATATGTGTATGTATATATATATATATATATATATATATATATATATATATATATATATATATATATATACGTATACACATATATATATACATACCTGAACTTTGTTATGCATTAAATATCCTACAGTTGTCCAAGACTTACAAATGACCATTACTTAATGGTCATTTTATGTAATATTGTATGAAATATTTACTTAATGTAATATTCTCTTTCGGTTAAAATAGCAGTAACAGAAGGTCTCAGCTGTTTAAGAGATATTATATTGTAACTGGTGAAGTACAGCTGTGAGTAGTGAAAAAGGAAACGTAATCGAAAGTTTATCTGGAAAGCGAAACTTTCCCACCGTCACATTTGAAGTCTTTCCTCTGTGAATGTGCTGGTTAGACAGAGAAAGAGAGCTACTCAGATATCTCTTTTTATTGTATTTGCTGTTTGTACGTGTTGTAATAGAGGAAGTAAAATAAGCCGTACAGGCCTTTAAGCAAAGGTGGACTTTGAAATCATCAGCAAGCCTTTATACTTGTGTAGTCAGGGTAATATTGTGCGTGTGACACATTTGATATTAAATTAGACGTTTTATCTTTTGGTCACTCGGTGAAAAGAGAAGAAAAAACACTATAAAGAAGGAAGGAAGCAAAAAAAATAAAAAGGTCATATAAGAATTCAGTCTGTAATTTGGGATATCTGTCTACAGATCAGCAGCGAGTCCTTCAGGGATCAGAGCATGTTTTGGATCTTGAAGACTGTGGTTTGGTGATTTTTGTCCGAGAAACTCTGGAAAATGACACCTCTCACCTCACCACCCCCACTTCTGCTCCAGCAGAGGTAAATTTCATGCATTAATTTAATAATCTTTTTTAATAGTTTTATGGATCCATATGAAATGAACATTGTCCATTTGATTATATTATTAATATAAGGACAGTTTTCTACATGTTGATACCTCTTCTTATTTGCATGTCTTCCCAATTACAGACTCCTGAGAACATTCCTGCCTCGTCTCTTCCACCAAGTGATGAAGAGTATGAACTACATGTTGATAATTATCTCCTTCGTTACCTGAAAGAATGTCCTGATGCTCAGCAAGAACTTGAGAACATGCTTGGCTGTTTAGCCTGCTCTGCTGATCTTTACTGTGAGGAGGGGAGGGTTTTAGTGAGGAGGCGAGCTCAACCTGGTGCTGCAGATGAAGTTAGTGATTGGAAAGCTAAAGTAGATGCTTTCTTTGGTAGCTACTTGTGCCATTTTGAGGTAAACCCTGAAAAAGTTGAAGCTTCGGTTCAGTCCAGCAACTCTTGTCAGACTGCAGGTGAGGTGAAGGTGTACAAAGACATTGAGCAACCTTCAAGTTTACGTGACAATATGGCATCTCTGAGTTTAATAGAGGAAAGCACAACCATTGCTAGCTACAGCCTTTGTGATGGGCTCCAGGTGTTTGTGTGTCAGGGTGACATCACCAAGCAACACGCTGATGCTCTGGTAAATGCAGCCAATCAGGACTTGGAGCACTCTGCAGGTGTTGCTGCTGCACTGAGTCGAGCTGGTGGTCCTGAAATACAGAGAGAGAGTGATGAATTAGTGAAGTGTTTTGGGAAAATTCCCATAGGAGAAACAGTAGTGACCACAGGGGGTAACTTAAAGTGCAAGAAACTGCTTCATGCAGTTGTGCCTGTAGGTGGAAAAGCAAGTAAGAGAGATAAGATGTTACTCGAAAAAACTGTGCATTCTGCTTTAAAGTTTTCAGAAATAATGGAGTTTCAGTCCATAGCCATTCCTTGTATCAGCTCAGGTGTCTCTGGGGTTCCTCTCACTGTGTGCACTGAGGCAATTGTTGCTGCTGTGAAGGACTTTGGCAGTGTGGGAGGTCGAAGTCTGAGGAAAATCATTCTGATTGATGACAGAGAGGAGGCAGTGAGGGCCATGCAGGACGCATGTGACAGGCTTCTCCAAGGGATAGATACACCTGATGAAGATACAGCAAGAGGAGCCACTGCCAGAGCTCCTGGAGGCAGAGTCCACATGGAGGTTATTCAGGGATCGATCGAGAGCCAGCAGGTGAGAAACGCTGCTGTAATATATATATATATTTATATATATACATACATACATACACACACACATATATATATATATATATATATATATATATACATACACACACCGGCAGATAGAGGAGGTGGCTGATGTCCAGAAATCCTACCAGTCGCTGGACAAAGCTGGACTGAAAGACAGCACGGAGGCACTAATCATGGCAGCACAGGAACAAGCTCTGAGTACAAGATCCATAGAGGCTGGGGTCTATCACACCAGGCAAGACCCCAGGTGCAGGCTGTGTAAAGATGCCCCAGAGACAATCCAGCACATAACAGCAGGGTGCAAGATGCTAGCAGGCAAGGCATACATGGAACGCCATAACCAAGTGGCCGGCATAGTGTACAGGAACATCTGTGCCGAATATGGCCTGGAAGTCCTGAGGTCAAAATGGGAGATGCCCTCAAGGGTGGTGGAGAATGACCGAGCTAAGATCTTGTGGGACTTCCAGATGCAGACGGACAAAACGGTGATGGCTAACCAACCGGTCAGTCATAGTCGTGGTAGAGAAACAGAAGAAGACGGCCGTAGTGATTGATGTATCACTTCCGAATGACAGCAATATCAGGAAGAAGGAACACGAGAAGCTGGAGAAATACCAAGGGCTCAGAGAAGAGCTCGAGAGGATGTGGAGGGTGAGGGTAACAGTGGTCCCCGTGGTAATCGGAGCACTAGGTGCAGTGACTCCCGAGCTAGGCAAGTGTCTCCAGCAGATCCCAAGAACAACATTGGAGATCTCTGTCCAGAAGAGCACAGTCCTGGGAACAGCTAAGATACTGCGCATATATATATATGTATAGATTCTCTCCTATATATATATATATATATTACTTCTAATACAATCTTTGATTGTTGTCTTTGCAGGCATCTGATGTTGTCCAAACTGACAAATTCACTCAAAAAGTCCAAGATCCAGGTGAGTTTAGAATACTGATAAATAATAATAATAATAATAATAATACCAAAAATGCTGGAATAATGCATCTAAATTTACTAAATTAGCAGCCTGAGGGCAGTAACTGAAATTCTTAATGGAATGGATCATTCAGACAGTCCAATATTTCATTATCCTTCCTAATGATTCCTTTTTATAAATTACCAGAAACTTCTTTTAGTTAAACCCCTTTGGCTCTAACAATGTTTTTCATTTAGGAATGGTTTTTTTTTATTACTATAACTGTAAACCATGTACTGCTTACTGTTCAAAACCTCAGACCACAAAGAAACGTCTCTTTAAAAAGCAGCAGCAAAAAAAAAAAAAAGGAAAAAAGAAAAAAGAGAGACATAAATGTACTTAACAGAGTCAACTTTCTCCTCTAGAGTCAACTACGATGAGGCTGGTCCTGCTGGGAAAAACTGGATCTGGGAAAAGTGATTTGGGTAACACCATTCTTGGAGAGGAGCTCTTTGCCACCTACCCCTCTCCAAACTCTGGAACAATGAAATGCCAAACAGAAACCAAAACAGTCAGTGGAAGAAGCATCACTCTGATCGACACCCCTGGTTTGTTTGACACAGGAAGGTCTGAGGAAGATCTAAAGCCTGAGATAATGAGCTGTATTACAGAGTGTGCTCCTGGGCCTCATGCTTTTCTCATTGTGCTTCGAGTGGATAAATTCACAGAGCATGAGCAGGCTGTCATCACTAAGATAGTTCAGTATTTCTCAGAAGACGCTCTAAAATATGCTGTAGTTGTTTTCACTCACGGTGATCAGCTCGACAAAAAGATGAAAATTGGAGATTTTGTCAGTCAGAACAAGAACCTGAGTGATCTGGTGTCAAAGTGTGGTGGTCGGTGCCACGTCTTTGATAACAAACACTGGAACAACAACCAGCCAAATAACTACAGGAGCAACCAGTTCCAGCTGGAGGAGTTACTGAAAACAATAGAAAAAATGATGGTGGAAAAAACCGGAGGCTACTACACAAATACAATGCTGCAACATGTGGAGACGGCAATACAGAAACGGGTTGAGCACATTAGACACTCACTACCAGACAAAACCCCAGAAGAGATCAGAAAGCAGGCTAAAACTTATGTTTGCAACAGCTTTCTGACCAAACTGACAGGGATTACAACAGGAGCTTTGCTCGGTGCTTTTTTTGGTGTAGCAGCAATGGTTGGATTAGCTATCACAGCCATGAATAACGTAAAGTTAATGAACGCTGTAAAAAAGGCTCCAGCATTAATGGGAGTGTCGGCAGCAGCAGCAGGAGAAACAACATTAGTAGTTGCTGGAGCCACAGGTCTGGCAGCAGCAGCAGCAGGAGGAGTATATGGTGGCTTCATTGGAAATGAAGCAGCTAAGGATGCTAAGTCACCATCAGAAGCTGCACAGAGAACATATGAGGCTATAGTGGAGAAAGGAAAGTCTTTTATCAGGTTTAAGTGAGATTTTTATCATTATTATCCAGGTAGTGGAAGGGAAAAAGCATCTTATTATTTCTTGATGTCCTTACACTACACATATTAGTACTACATACATCGAAGAAAACATTTTAATTATCTGGTGTCAGGTTTGTTGGCAAATAGCTGAAGAGATGAGAAACCAGGCTAAAACTAATGTGATGTGAATGATCCAAATGACAGGGAATGAAACTGGGCCTTTGCTTGGTGTTTTTTCGGTGTAGTAACACTGGCTGAATTTGCTATCAAAGCTGTGAAGAACCCAGAACCATTGAATGTTGCAACAAAGTGTTTCACATCAGCACATGTGCCAGCTGCAGAAGATCAAACAGCACAAATAGTTGCTGGAGCAGTAGGCTTGGTGGGAGCAGCAGCAGCAGGAGGAGGAGGTGTCATTGGAAATGAAGCAGCTAACGATGCAGAGTCACTTTCAGAAGCTGTACAGAGAACATATAAGGCTGTAGAAGGAAAAGGAAAATCTCTCACTCAGTTCATGTAAGCTTTTTATAAAAATCACATATTTATGTGAACATTTGATTATTTTATTACCTCTTGATGTTGTTACACTATATATAATGTTTAAATATTTAGAAGGCGGTACAGAAAATTTGGAGTCCAGTCCTTTAGAGAGGAGGGTTTTGTGGTTTAGCCACTTTAGCACTTAACACTTTTTTTTTGCCTGACTGCCGTTTGGTGGTGGGAACATATTCTTTGGTGTGTTTATGAGAGATTTATGTTCAATAGGTTTGTGGTCCTTAAAAAGTAAAACGATGAGCTTAAAGATTCTCACAAAGTCTGCCAGTATGTTTGTTTTGTTTGGGAGGTTGTTGCTTGATCTCCGTAGTGCCTTAATTCACGTTGATCATTATTTTGTCTTGTCCATATAAAGGACAAGACTGTTTATGACCAAGAAACACAGACTTAAAAAACTCCAACAACCACTGAAGACTGAAGAAATTAGGTTTTGTTTTTTTCCTGATATTGTCAAATCTCTATTTTTACTTAATTGTAAATGATTTGATATTGATAGAACTACTTGAAATATGTATGATATATTGGTGATGTGATTGACAGATCAAAGATGACTTATTAAGCAATGAAAGCACTAATTTCTGACAAGGTTTTCCATTGCCCATTTGTTTTGTTTTGAGATTTTTCCCCCCACATCATAGTTTTGTTCTTGTTGTACTGCACTTGCATGTTGTGATTAACATGAGACACTGAGGAAGAAAAGTCGTGAAGAAAGGACATTTAGAGGGGCTAAAAAACTGCCAGAGTGTTGCCAACAAAGTGCAACAACTATGTTTTCCTGCCTGAAATTTTGCCTGTGCAAAAACATGAACTTTTGTCATTGTGAATTTTTGAGTTGAGTGTATCATTACCAGCATGCACAGTAATTGGTCATATGGCTTATATTTCAGTTTTCAGTTCAATCTTCAGTGTTATTTACATAGTCCCAAAGTTCTTTCTATTGTAAGGTAAAGACACTACAATAATACAGGGAAAAAACTCAGTTGACCTCTTATGAGCAAACACTGGCAACAGTGGAAATGAAAAACAGGAAGAAACCTCAGGCAGAACCAGCCTCAGGGAGGGGTGGCCATCTGCTGTGAACGGTTGGGGAGGAAGACACGACAAAAGTCATGCTGTGGAGATGAGACAGATTACAAATAACTAACGATTAAATGCAGAGAAGTGTATAAACAGTACGTGAAAAAGGTGAGTGAAGAATAAATACTCAGTGCATCATGGGAATCTCCAAGGAGCATATGCCTAGTGCAGCAAAACTAATTAGGTTTCACCTGATTCAGTCCTAACCATATGCTTTATCCAAAAGAAAAGTTTTAAGCTTAATCTTAAAAGTAGAGATAGTGTCTTGTCTCCTGAAGAGGGGCCTCCAATTCTACTCTAGGAACCACAAGAAAGTCTGCAGTGCCAGAGCGAAGTGCGGTGAGGCCTTAAAGATAAGATGGGACCTGATTATTCAAGTATGTGTATGTATAATGTAAACAGAACTGGTCCTATCGCAGAACCATGTGGAAATCCATAATGTAAAGTAGATTCCCCATTTACATGAACAAACTGGAGACTATTAGATAGATAGGATTCAAACCACTGCAACGTCGTACCTTCAATACCTACAACCAGGGCCGTGCAGAGACGTTTAAAGGGGCGGGTGCTCAAAGCTAAAAAGGGGCACATTGAACCAGGTTGAATAACAAAAACACACATTCATCAAGAATCTAATATGGGATCGCATCATACTATATTACTCTTGTGAGACAAAGCAAACGTAGCCTATGTTTTCTGCTGCTCCTGCTGCTGATAGTGCTGGAGGGCAGGGCTGTGCTGATCTGAGACTGTAGACATTAAAAAGTTCATAGGAGAGATGGTAGCTGATTAAACAAGTGTCATGAGATAACAACAAAATGCGCTTGGAACCATAAGGCAACAAAAAACTGAGAAATAAACTAGGCTCTGCCTGTGAATCACTCTTTGCTTCTCTTCTTCCTTCCATCCCCTCATTTCATATAACACTCTCCACTTGCTGTGTATCTGAGAACAAGGCACAACTTGCTATTGCAATAAACTATAATTTAATTATCCACACTTAACAACTCCTGAACTTAATCTATCATAAAATGACAGAAAAATGTTATAGAAGCAAAACATTCCAGTTGTGCTTATTATTATTTTTATACTGGAATACCTCTTTGTAATCCAGCTGCTGAGGGATCCACTGCCTTTAGTAGCCTCACACAGCTCCTACTGTTTCCTCCTCATGTCCTTATCAGCCATGTCTGGACAATGTTATATCATGAGTAATAATTTAAAAAATCCATATACATAAAACACACATGCACGCACACACAGGGACATTTTAGACCTTCTTCAGAATATTGTATATACTGTGGGCATCATGGTGCTGATCCAGAATCCTTCCCTTATTATTTATTACTAGAGCTACAATAATAAAGCAATGAGGGGATAAATAAATATGAAATAATGTATTTATGATGATTCCATTTGTTTCACTATCCACTCTGTGCAGGGAGAAAGCTTATTACATTTTTAAACTGTAGAGATACAATAATTTTACTGCTGTAAAATCAGCATTTTAAAATGTAAATCTAATATAATGTGTCTTAATGTATGTTCTTTCAAATACAGCGTATGTTTTTAAAATGTTCTAATTATAATAATCCATTATTATGTGGACATGCATATTAGATTGTTTTTAGTGAAATATAATCCCTCCAGAAAGGCAGGAAAAGCCCTGTAACTTACTTTAAAACTAAATATGTTCCCTAAAACGGTGGACAGAGCTACAGACCCATGACAGCCTTACCCAGTGAGCCAGCAGCTATGACCAGCACTACTTGTGCAGTTAATAAAAGGACAGGTAAAGTTTGTCGTGCTGTTGCACACACAGCACGCTCATTTGTTTCAGTTCGTCAGTTGCAACAAGACAGCTTACCAGCGTGTACATAATAAGCTAACACTCCTGTGTGCTTTAGACTACAGTGTGCGCTGTACAGCTACTTACTGGTTTTGTCGCATCAGTCTGTGTGAGTTAATTTGTGTTTCTCCTACAGCTCCGGACCGCTAAAAATGCGCGTGCTCTTTATGAGCTCGTTCCCGGCTCGTAACCAGCGCGTTCTGCCGTCAAGGGCGATCATTGGTTAATAGTGATCATGTGACTGAGGCAAGCCAGATCCTTTTATTTAGCAAAACTGTGATTAATAGTTAAATATTATTGTTGAGGGGCACAGACAGGACTCCACACGCACACACACATTTAAAAAAATAAATAAATAAATAAAAATTTTTTTTGAAGTTGCCTCAACAAAAGGGCACTTTGGGCACCCATCAGGAAAGGGGCGGGTGCTCAAGCCCCTCCAGCCCCCCCCTCTGCACGTGCCTGCCTACAACATGCTATAATCACTGTAATAAATTAACAGAGATGAGTTCACTGTCAGAGGCCATAAGAAGATCATTTATAACTTTCACTAAAGCTGTTTCTGTGCTGTGATGGGCTCTCAAACCTGACTGCAACTCTTCAAATAAACCATTTCTCTGCAGATGATCTGTTTTACAACTACTCTTTTCTTTCTACTCTTTCTAAAACTTCTGAGATAAAAGGAAGGTTGAAAATGGTCCTATAATCATAATTAGTTTTGCATGTAGACATACAACTCATCTGGCAGGATCAAACCTTCAGTCTCATGAGAGAGTGCAGAGCTCTTACTAATTGCTTTGTATTTTAGGAAAATATTTCCATATTCAGCACAGTTTAGGAGACCACTATGAGAGTGAGAGACAAAATCTACTTTACTGCTTTCAGAAATCAAAAAGATATGTTCATCATGCATTGTAATTGCATGTTATTATATGTGGACTGGTATCTTCACCTAAATACCCTACAGTAGTGCGTATGCAAATGTCACCTGGTAGCCTACATCTGGTCTCTTTGCATGTTCTATGATCTATATTTTATTACAGCGCCAAGTAGGTAAGCACACTTTGTGTTTTTTATGGGTTTGTCATCTTGTCAGTGACTTTATGTCAGAGTGCACATTGTTGCCCTCCAAGGCTGTAGTTGGTAAAACTATTTCTTCCAAGGACATCGGACCTTTTGTCCCAGCTAGAAGGGAGTGTCGTTCTGCAGCCTCCAGCTTTGGATAAGGGATCAGTCATTTTTTTATTGACCTTGAACACTCCATTCTCAATATCACGCAAGGTGTATCAGAATTGTTGGGTGGCATTTTCTTCTTGGTGCAAGGACAGGAATTTGGACTCAGTCTTCTCTCCTTTGAAAGACATGCTGTGGTATCTTTTTGAAACTGGCTGGGCTGCACGTGACTTTGTTTATATAAGATCTCAACCTGCACGGAGTGAAAGGAGACACATCCACATGGTTTACTGCTACTGGCAGTCATCCAGAAATTGTCACGATCCTGGGTCTTATGACCCAGTGTTTTGAGTTTAGTTTATTTGGATGTTCATGTGATTAAGCTCATGAGTTTTTCTAGTTCTTTGTTATTAGATTCCCCTTGTGTCTTCCAACCCCTGTTAAGTCTCCCCCGCTCTTCATGTGTTTCACGTCTGTGTCTTACGTTGTCAAGTTCTGGTTGTCATGTCTGCGTCTCATTATGTTTCCTATTTTATTTTGAAGAGATCTTGTGTTTTTATATTATGGTTTACGTTTTGAGTCCTTTGTTGTACTGTTTCTTGTTTCCCTAGGTTTCAGTTATGGTTATCATAGGTTTAGTTCTTTGGCTTTGTAATATGGCTTCCCTGTGTTCCATGTTGTGTCCACTGTGACCTTTTTGTACCATGTTTCAGGTTCTTATGTTCTGTCTCCCAAGCTGCTGTTAAGTTTACATGTCAAGAGTTCAGTCAGTGTGTTTCCTGTTTTACTTTGAAGGTCCGTGCCCCTTGTCTCGTCCAGCCTGATTACTCCCAGCTGTGCTCTCCTTCTGTGTCTCATTCCCTCGTTATCCCTCAGTGTATTTAAGCCCTGTGTTTCTCTTTGTCAGTGTCGTAGTCTCCCTCATGGCTGTGTTTCCTTGTGTGTTAGTGATCCATGTCCCAGTTTAGTTTTGTTATATTTTTTTTTCATGCCATTCTGCAATAAAGCAGTTTTTTGAGTTTAATTCCTGCTTGGTCAGTTTTGCGTTTGGGTCCTTCTCCTGCCTGCACATAGCCGAAACATGACAGAAATTGACAGAACCGTAGTTATCTTTGTTACTTCCATTAACTCATGTAGAAGACACAAGCCAGAGGTGGAACATGCTGACTCTTATTTCTGTGCATTTCTAATGATGACTGGTAACAAGTGTGTGGCGCTGTGATTTTAGAGTCCGGAGTCCATCAAAACTTAGAAACCCTGCCAATAAAGAAACTGGAGATAGTGATATGTAAGTACCTCGGTACCTGATGTCTCCTACTGTAAATGTAAAACAGCACAGTTTACACATACTACACTCCACTACACATGGTAACCAATGCCAGTCTAGTGAAATTGGAATTTAAATGTATTTTTCAGCCTATGGTAGTGCTCCACAATTGTATATGAACATTTAGAATATTCCTATTGGTCTAAAACTGTCATATATGGGTCTGTATATTTACTGTGCCTCCTTACAATACTGCGATTTCCTACACATACCTTTAGTGCAGTGAATGCAAGTTTAGCATTACACTTGCACTCAGTGCACTAGTGCTCATACAGCACTAGCCGAGGGCAGGATCACAGACCCATGAGAATGACTCAAAACCCAGCGGATCTCCCACCACACCACTTGGTCCCATAGGGATCAAGGTCCAGCGAGCCCCAGACCCAGGCCCACACACACACACACACACACACACACACACACCCACACCCACACACACAGAAACTGCACAGACACACTCATCTATCCACATCCACCCCACGGACGAATGCCTCCGCACCATGGCCAGCAGCCCCGTTGCTCGGGGTGCAGTTAACCCGTCCCCTGATCATCAGTCAACCACAGCGTCAGGTAGGACATAGGAAATGGGGATGTAAGGACCGGCTTGTCCGTGTTAAAATGGTCTGTTGGGTGCATGTGTTGATGTGCGTGAGTGAGTGAGATGTAAAAAGTGAATACGACTGTGTGAAAACTAGAGCGCTGTTAACATTGAACGGAGAAATGTGGCACGATAATGAATGGCTTTTCTAAAGACAGAGCATGTGTAAGGACAAGAAAGACATCGTGGACAAAACAGGACACCCCCCTATAATTTAGCCACAATATTATAGTTAGTTAAATGGTCTGATTGTTCAAATATGTATTTTCTTTGATTGTTGTAAAATAATGTGTGCCCCAGTCTCCAAAAATGACATAGTGCAGAAAGGGTAGTTATTCCTCCGTTACACCACAAGAGGGAGTATCCCCTAAAATGAGCAGCTCTAGCGGGAGTAAATAAGCCCAGCCACTAACCATAAGGCAGTGCGCCTATAAGAGTTGTGTGAGACTGCAAAAGTGTGTAACGTTGTGCTATGTCTACATATATGTTTGCAGTTTGCAGATGTTTGCAGATACAGTAAAGGCGAACTCACAAAGCCACACTGGTTTCAATTCATTTTAATCCAAGTGTGCAACACATGGTTCTTATCAAAACATGCTGATATCTTTGGTAAAATCTATTTAGAAGCGGCACGTGTTTACCTCTGCGTATCCTGCTGTTTTGGCTCTTGTGAACAACTAGTTTTAAAAGTGTTAATAAAACAAAATTAGTAATTACAGAGGCATTTAATAAACGTACTTGGATGAAGAAAACTGGTTTTAGATGGTACGGGGAGCTTTGGAAGACTGGTTTACCACAAAGGTGTAGTTATTACTGTTCTAAATTTATCATCACCTGCAGGCGCGTTTGTTTAGTCATGTGACCTTTATGACGCACACAGGTGTTTGTGCACATTGAGGAAGCCTGCAGATCGACTAGCAGGATCAGTCCTTTACTCCGATCAGAGAGTGCTGCGCACTTATAAATTGCTGCTTATGTTTGGTTCAGTTACAGCGGGATGATGGCTGATCGTTACCAGCACCCGGTTTTCTTTGAGTGTGAGAGTCTTAAAGAAGAACATCTGACGAGATTACAAAAATATTTCGGTATTCACCGCAAATCAGGCGGAGGAGAGTGCGGACCGGTGACGAGAGTGGACGAAAACGTGTATAGTGTGGTTTTCCTAAATAAAAAAGGTAGGTTTATTATGCTTTTGAACACACACATCCATCCATCCATCTATCTGAACATTGTTATGCATTAAATATCCTACAGTTGTCGAAGGCTTACAAATGACCATTAATTAATTAATGTAATATCGTCTTTCGGTTAAAATAGCAGTAACAGAAGGTCTCAGCTGTTTAAGAGATATTATATTGTAACTGGTGAAGTACAGCTGTGAGTAGTGAAAAAGGAAACGTAATCGAAAGTTTATCTGGAAAGCGAAACTTTCCCACCGTCACATTTGAAGTCTTTCCTTTGTGAATGTGCTGGTTAGACAGAGAAAGAGAGCTACTCAGATATCTCTTTTTATTGTATTTGCTGTTTGTACGTGTTGTAATAGAGGAAGTAAAATAAGCCGTACAGGCCTTTAAGCAAAGGTGGACTTTGAAATCATCAGCAAGCCTTCATTACTCGTGTAGTCAGGGTAATATTGTGCGTGTGACACATTTGATATTAAATTAGACGTTTTATCTTTTGGTCACTCGGTGAAAAGAGAAGAAAAAACACTATAAAGAAGGAAGGAAGCAAAAAAAAAAAAAAAGGTTATGTAAGAATTCAGTCTGTAATTTGGGATATCTGTCTACAGATCAGCAGCGAGTCCTTCAGAGATCAGAGCATGTTTTGGATCTTGAAGATCGTCGTTTGGTGATGTTTGTCCGAGAAACTCTGGAAAATGACACCTCTCACCTCACCACCCCCACTTCTGCTCCAGCAGAGGTAAATTTCATGCATTAATTTAATCATCTTTTTTAATAGTTTTATGGATCCATATGAAATGAACATTGTCCATTTGATTATATTATTAATATAAGGACAGTTTGCTATATATTGATAGCTGTTCTTATTTGCATGTCTTCCCAATTACAGACTCCTGAGAACATTCCTGCCTCGTCTCTTCCACCAAGCGATGAAGAGTATGAACTACATGTTGATAATTATCTCCTTCGTTACCTGAAAGAATGTCCACATGCTCAGCAAGAACTTGAGAACATGCTTGGCTGTTTAGCCTGCTCTGCTGATCTTTACTGTGAGGAGGGGAGGGTTTTAGTGAGGAGGCGAGCTCAACCTGGTGCTGCAGATGAAGTTAGTGATTGGAAAGCTAAAGTAGATGCTTTCTTTTGTGGCTACTTGTGCAACTATGAGGTAAACCCTGACAAAGTTGAAGCTTTGGTTCAGTCCAGCAGCTCTTGTCAGACTGCAGGTGAGGTGAAGGTGTACACAGATGAGTCTGGGAAGGCTGTTGTTGTTGGAGAACTGTCTCTGGTTCATGCCAGGTTGTTAGACATTGAGCAACCTTCAAGTTTACGTGACAATATGGCATCTCTGAGTTTGAGTGAGGAAAGCACAACCATTGCTAGCTACAGCCTTTGTGATGGGCTCCAGGTGTTTGTGTGTCAGGGTGACATCACCAAGCAACACGCTGATGCTCTGGTAAATGCAGCCAATCAGGACTTGGAGCACTCTGCAGGTGTTGCTGCTGCACTGAGTCGAGCTGGTGGTCCTGAAATACAGAGAGAGAGTGATGAATTAGTGAAGTGTTTTGGGAAAATTCCCATAGGAGAAACAGTAGTGACCACAGGGGGTAACTTAAAGTGCAAGAAACTGCTTCATGCAGTTGTGCCTGTAGGTGGAAAAGCAAGTAAGAGAGATAAGAAGTTACTGGAAAAAACTGTGCATTCTGCTTTAAAGTTTTCAGAAATAATGGAGTTTCAGTCCATAGCCATTCCTTGTATCAGCTCAGGTGTCTCTGGGGTTCCTCTCACTGTGTGCACTGAGGCAACTGTTGCTGCTGTGAAGGACTTTGGCAGTGTGGGAGGTCGAAGTCTGAGGAAAATCATCCTGATTGATGACAGAGAGGAGGCAGTGAGGGCCATGCAGGACGCATGTGACAGGCTTCTCCAAGGGATAGATACACCTGATGAAGATACAGCAAGAGGAGCCACTGCCAGAGCTCCTGGAGGCAGAGTCCACATGGAGGTTATTCAGGGATCGATCGAGAGCCAGCAGGTGAGAAACGTTGCTGATAAGATAGATCACACCAACACAAGTTAGTTAGTTTGAATTGATAATTCACTAGCTGCGCCCACATCCTCATCTTAGGTTTGACAGTGTTTTAGTAGGTAAAGGTGAATGCTTGGACATGAATTGAGCTGTGGTTTGCGGAAGACCTCAAAGGGGACTGGTGACGGCTCCCATGTCTAGCAGATCCCCATGTACTAAATAGAAGTGAAGAAGTTAAAGAATTGAAAATGTAAACGCACGTAAACGAGAATGAACAGCTTGCAGAACTGGGGGAACCTATATAGATGAGAACCAGAAGGAGCATATTTGGAGGCTTGGTCCAGCTCTAGAAATTCTGATACATAATCTCCAATTTATATAAAACACATTTTCTAAATCTCCTGCTCTTCTCCTAGGTGGATGCTTTGGTGTCTCCTATGGTTGGCCATGATCCTCTCTCTACCCGTGTTGGAAATGCTTTGTTTGAATTAGCTGGACCCGAGCTGACCACAAGGTTTAGACAGGAAGCAGAAGATGAAACCATGCCTGGTGACTCAGTACTGCTGGAGGGCTTACCTGGACTTCAATGTAATGCAGTCTTCTTCCTCAATCTCGTTCCCTTTGATGGTGACCCAGAGGGTGTTGCAGTCCAGGTGAGATAGTAAGGAATGATTTTATTAGTCTGCCTGTTTGCGAGGACCAGTGTTGGTCAAGTTACTTGAAAAAAGTAATCAGTTACTAATTACTGATTACTTCCCCCAAAAAGTAATCCCGTTACTTTACTGATTACTTATTTTCAAAAGTAATCAGTTACTTAGTTACTTAGTTACTTTTTAAAAACACGATTTACAACCTGAATAGGTGATAAAGCGATAGATCTTTCAGCCCAATTCTACTTTTTCTGCATAATTCATCATACAAAATGTAATCAAATGGAAAAGTCTCTTTTTAAAACTTGTTTTATTAGTTTTAATCTTTTAACTTTATGCATCAAGCAAAAATTAAATTATATGCAACATTCTCTGACTGGAAGAAATTTGTTTAACATTTAAACCTATTTTCTGCACATTCCAGCACATAAAATATTTTTTTGTGTTTACACTCACTCTTTCAAATAGATGCAAGTAAAACACAGCAGAAAATAAATAAAATCAAAGACTAGCGGTCCTGTTGCTCTATTTTCACCTGTAAAGCAGGACTGGGGTAGGCGGAGGAGGTTTACCCTGGTGCAGGTGTGCTGCAGCGGTCAGTGGAAGAATCATGAGTTTCTCTGTGAATTTCACATTACGTCAGTAGTACACTCGGTGCTTGCTTGGAAGTTTAGGGTTTTTTCGCTGTAAAAGAAGTTTTCTTCCCACGCACAACGGACACTAATGTTTTGTCACTTTTATGGACTCAAACTCAAAATAAGGTCAGTACTTCCACGCTTTAAACGCTGCATGCTACACTCTGTCCCTTTTCGATATATTATGATCTGCAGACAGCTGTTGTCACAAACGTCGCACTCGCCACGTCACTGTCATGAGACGTTCTCGCAAAAAATCACGGTTTTAGTACGCGCAGTAACGCAGCGTTCCTACACGTGAAAGTAACGGTAATCTAATTACCGTTTTTGCAATAGTAATCCTTACATTACTCGTTACTTGAAAAAGTAATCAGATTACAGTAACGCGTTACAAGTAACGCGTTACTGCCCATCTCTGGCGAGGACATTTTTTAATGAAGCCATTTGTCATAATCCAATATTGTTATGTTCTATAGGTTCTTCGAATGAGCATCAACACAGTCCTATCTTCTTGTGAGAAGAAAGGATTCAGATCGGTCGCTCTTCCTGTCCTCGGGGCTGGGATGGCCCTGCAGTTTCCTGCCAGTGAAGTGGAGAGGGTGTTAATGGAGGAAGTTCATGTATTTGAAGAGGAACGAGCGGGCATCACACCACTCCTGATCCGCATCGTCATTCACCCTGATGATGAGGAGACACATGAGGTTATGACATAGCACTTTTCCCTAAAAATCAACTACTGACAATTACGATGCTGATAGTTGAAGAATGCCAGCAACACCAAACTCTTGTATTGATTTGTGCTGCTTAAGAAAAGAAACTCTGAATATAATAATCAAATATGTTCCAATAGTAAAAGCTCATTTACCATCTCATTTGCCAATATCAGTCAGCAGGGACAGTCTCATCTGACCCCATTATTATATGTAATATTATACTGTACAGAAAGTGTTACTAATGCTGTTAATTTGTTGCCTTTACAGACATTTGGCTCTGTCCAAAATGACAAATTCACTGAAGATTTTCACCACAAAGACCCAGACCAAGGTGAGTGTAGGGAAATATATACAACTAAGAATCAAAACAGTGTTTTTTGTTTTGTTTTTTTTCTGCTTTCAGGCATTTAAAAATCTTGAATTAAAAAAGAGAGAACATCTAAAACATCAACAGGACATTACTACATCAGTTAGAGAATATAAAAAACATTCAGTCCATCAGAGAGTACTCTAAAAAGTAATTCAGAGGCTTAGTAAATATCACTATAAATCTAAGTTAGATGAGCCTGATAAAATCTATGAATATCCTTTTAGTAATTATTTGAGTTTGATAAGTTAAAATAAACGTCTAAAATGTTAACGTATGTGTTTGTGTTAAATTAAGGTATTTATTTACATTTATCTCAGACAAAAAATTCAGTATGTGGTTCACAGAATACCTTCTTTGCATGTTCTTAATATTTTTGTTTAAAATTGAATCAAAAATATTTGAGAAATAGGTATCTATACTCATCAGTATCTTGTATAAAAATCATTAATTATTCTAATCAATATTATTTATTGTCAGCAACTACAACTGAAAAGTGTAAGTAAAACACGATAACGTAGAGTAATTGAGTACCATGAGCCTTTTTCATTGTTTTGTTCATTTTGTTTTTTAAATACTCTGAGCTTTTGTGTTTGCTCTCCTGGTTTGCCATTTATCCTTCAAGTATGTAAGGCTTTGAGCTAAAAGGCTCTTGTCTTTTTAGTGCTTGTTTATTTCGAGTTATTGCCATGTTTATGAAAATTAAATTTTCATTTGGAAAAATGTTTAACATGTGGTCATTTTTCATACATGTATTATGAAACACACAACTAAATATTAGTTTGTTTGGTCTTTTAGACTTAGACTACCAGTGAAATACAATAACATTCATATTTGAATGTTAGGGGGTGATCGTGGCTCAAGAGTTTGCAGTTAGTCTTGTAATCGGAAGGTTGCCAGTTCGAGCCCTGGTTCCGCTTACTGGTGGTGGTCAGAGGGCCCGGTGGCGCCAGTGTCCGGCAGCCTCGTCTCTGTCCAGGGTGGCTGTGGCTGCGGCTGCAATGTAGCTTGCCATCACCAGTGTGTGAATGTGTGTGTGAATGACTGAATGCTTCACACACACATTCAGGATGACTGAATGTGTGTGTGAAGCACTTTGGGGTCGTTAGGGACTAAGTAAAGCGCTATACAAATACAGGCCATATTTAATATTAAGTACAATTTTGATTACATTCAGTTTACAATATTAAGTAAATGCAACAAAATTTTGGATTAACTGACCATCTATATTTCAGTTACATTGACCAAGCATGTCAGTGTTATTTACTCAATTTTTTCATGTTTGTGTAACAACTACAATTATTCATTTCAATTTAATATGTTTAAGCTTTAGTTATTCAATTGATCAAGTATATTGAACAGATTTGACTGGTTTCCAATCTACTCAATATTTTTAAGAGTATTGCCTCAAAACTTTTAAGTAAATGTCAGTTTTAGTTTTTAGAGTGTACTAAATACAGGGAGTGCAGAATTATTAGGCAAATGAGTATTTTGTCCACATCATCCTCTTCATGCATGTTGTCTTACTCCAAGCTGTATAGGCTCGAAAGCCTACTACCAATTAAGCATATTAGGTGATGTGCATCTCTGTAATGAGAAGGGGTGTGGTCTAATGACATCAACACCCTATATCAGGTGTGCATAATTATTAGGCAACTTCCTTTCCTTTGGCAAAATGGGTCAAAAGAAGGACTTGACAGGCTCAGAAAAGTCAAAAATAGTGAGATATCTTGCAGAGGGATGCAGCAGTCTTAAAATTGCAAAGCTTCTGAAGCGTGATCATCGAACAATCAAGCGTTTCATTCAAAATAGTCAACAGGGTCGCAAGAAGCGTGTGGAAAAACCAAGGCGCAAAATAACTGCCCATGAACTGAGAAAAGTCAAGCGTGCAGCTGCCAAGATGCCACTTGCCACCAGTTTGGCCATATTTCAGAGCTGCAACATCACTGGAGTGCCCAAAAGCACAAGGTGTGCAATACTCAGAGACATGGCCAAGGTAAGAAAGGCTGAAAGACGACCACCACTGAACAAGACACACAAGCTGAAACGTCAAGACTGGGCCAAGAAATATCTCAAGACTGATTTTTCTAAGGTTTTATGGACTGATGAAATGAGAGTGAGTCTTGATGGGCCAGATGGATGGGCCCGTGGCTGGATTGGTAAAGGGCAGAGAGCTCCAGTCCGATTCAGGCGCCAGTAAGGTGGAGGTGGAGTACTGGTTTGGGCTGGTATCATCAAAGATGAGCTTGTGGGGCCTTTTTCGGGTTGAGGATGGAGTCAAGCTCAACTCCCAGTCCTACTGCCAGTTTCTGGAAGACACCTTCTTCAAGCAGTGGTACAGGAAGAAGTCTGCATCCTTCAAGAAAAACATGATTTTCATGCAGGACAATGCTCCATCACACGCGCGTCCAAGTACTCCACAGCGTGGCTGGCAAGAAAGGGTATAAAAGAAGAAAAACTAATGACATGGCCTCCTTGTTCACCTGATCTGAACCCCATTGAGAACCTGTGGTCCATCATCAAATGTGAGATTTACAAGGAGGAAAACAGTACACCTCTCTGAACAGTGTCTGGGAGGCTGTGGTTGCTGCTGCACGCAATGTTGATGGTGAACAGATCAAAACACTGACAGGATCCATGGATGGCAGGCTTTTGAGTGTCCTTGCAAAGAAAGGTGGCTATATTGGTCGCTGATTTGTTTTTGAATGTCAGAAATGTATATTTGTGAATGTGGAGATGTTATATTGGTTTCACTGGTAAAATAAATAATTGAAATGGGTATATATTTGTTTTTGTTAAGTTGCCTAATAATTATGCACAGTAATAGTCACCTGCACACACAGATATCCCCTAAAATAGCTAAAACTAAAAACAAACTAAAACTACTTCCAAAAACATTCAGCTTTGATATTAATGAGTTTTTTGGGTTCATTGAGAACATGGTTGTTGTTCAATAATAAAATTATTCCTCAAAAATACAACTTGCCTAATAATTCTGTACTCCTTGTACACAGCATTTGGACAACAGCTCAAATACCCGAAATTTCAGATGATTCAGACAGTCTTGCATTAACCCTCCTAATAACTGACCAAAAGCTTGGCCTAACAGGAAACTGCATTCTCCTCGTATCATTTAGTATTGATTCTGTATCTGACTAAGGCTGTACTGTAAAATTTGCTTCCTATTTCAAACCTCAAACCATGACCAGAAAGTATTTCAAAGGCAGCAAAAATTAAGAGATAAATGTACTTAACAGAGTCATTGTTCTCCTCTAGAGTCAACAACAATGAGGCTGGTCCTGCTGGGAAAAACTGGATCTGGGAAAAGTCACCTGGGTAACACCATTTTTGGAGAGGAGCTCTTTACCACCTACCACTCTTCCGTCTCTGGAACATCTAAATGCCAAACAGGAACCAAAACAGTCAGTGGAAGAAGCATCACTCTGATCGACACCCCTGGTTTCTTTGACACAGGAAGGTCTGAGGCGGATTTGAACTCTGAGATAATGAGCTGTATGACAGAGTGTGCTCCTGGGCCTCATGCTTTTCTCATTGTGCTTCGAGTGGATAAATTCACAGAGCATGAGCAGGCTGTCATCACTAAGACAGTTCAGTCTTTCTCAGATGAAGCTCTAAAATATGCTGTTGTTGTTTTCACTCACGGTGATCAGCTCGACAAAAATTTAAAAATTGAAGATTTTGTCAGTCAGAACAAGAACCTGAGTGATCTGGTGTCAAAGTGTGGTGGTCGGTGCCACGTCTTTGATAACAAACACTGGAACAACAACCAGCCAAATAACTACAGGAGCAACCAGTTCCAGCTGGAGGAGTTACTGAAAACAATAGAGAAAATGGTGGTGGAAAAAAACGGAGGCTACTACACAAATAAAACGCTGCAACATGTGGAGACGGCAATACAGAAACGAGTTGAGCACATTAGGCACTCAATGCCAGATAAGACCACAGAAGAGATCAGAAAGCAGGCTAAAACTGATGTGTTTAACAGGTTTCTGATCCAAATGACAGGGATCGCAACAGGAGCTTTGCTCGGTGCTTTTTTCGGTGTAGTAACATTGGCTGAATTTGCTATCAAAGCTGTGAAGAACCCACAACTGATGAATGTCACAACAAACTTTTCCAGATTTGTACCAGCTGCACAGCAACAGAATGCATTAGTAGCTGCTGGAGCAGTAGGCTTGGTCGGAGCAGCAACTGGAGGAGGAATAATGGGAGGTGTAATTGGAAATGAAGCAGCTAAAGATGCTGAGTCACCTTCAGAAGCTGTACAGAGAACATATAAGGCTGTAGAAAGAAAAAGGAACTCTCTCACTCGTGATGAAAGATTTTCATAATAATCAGGTACAATAGTCCCTCGTTTATTGCGGGAGTTACGTTCTAAAAATAACCCGCGACAGGCGAAATAGTCAACCCTATTTTTTACAGTTATTATAGATGTTTTAAGGCTGTAAAACCCATCACTACACAGTTTATACACTTTTCTTGTTGTGTTTGACATGTTTGTGTTTGTTGGGAGAAAACTTACAAACATACAGGACAGCTCTTCAGAGTCACGCTGCTAGCGATCGAAGATTTATGTAGATTTGACTACCTGAACTCAATCTGTACTGTACAGGAGACACGGCACGAGATTGATTGGCAGTGGTCTACAGGACGCAGAACACAATGCGTTGTTAAAATTTAAAGAAAGAGAAAAAAAAAAAGAAAGCCGTAAAAGGTGTTACACAAAATTAGTGTTTATTTGGAATCTGGTTTTTGGTAAACTATCATATATTTAGTCAGCAGTTTCCCTCCTTCATGAAGGAGATTTTGTTCTTCAGCCACTTTAGCACTTTATCTACTAACATTTTGTTTTATCTTACTCCCCTTTGGTGGTGGGAACATATTGTTTGGTGTATTTATGTTCAATAGGTTTGTGATCCATAAACAACTAAAACATTGAGCTTAAAGATTCTCACAACATCTATGAGTGTGATAGCTGTGTTTATGGGGTTCTTGCTTGAACTACCCAGTGCCTTGATTCACTGTGATCATAATTTTTCATACAGATGTGACTAAAGTGGAAGAATGTTTGAGACCATGAAACACATCAAACTTTAAAAACAATAACAAAACACAACAACACACGTAAGATTGAAGAAATTGGGTTTTGTTTGATTTTTCCCCGATATTGTCAAATCTCTATTTTTACTTAATTGTGAAGTATCTAATAATAATAGAACTACTTGACATGTGTATGCTATATTGCTGATATGATTGACAGATCAAAGATGTCTTATTAAGCAATAAAAGCTATAATTTCTGAAAAGGTTTCCCATTTCCCGTGCCACAGTTTTGCTGTTGTTGTACTGCACTTACATTTTGTGATCAACAAGAGACTCTAAGAAAAGGCTTCGACTCATGTGATGCCATTACCAGCATTAACATCAATTTTATTCATATAGTCCCAAATCACAACAGCAATCTCCTCATTGTGATTTGTAAGGTAAAAACCTCACAATAATGCAGAGAAACCCCAACAATCAATGTGAGCAAACACATGGCAACAGTGGTTAGGAAAAGTTCTCTTTTAACAGGAAAAAAGCTCCACAAAAACCCGGCTCACGGAGAGGGCATCCATGTCCTGTAACCATTTAAGGGTTAGGAGAGGTACACAACCTGTTAATAAGAGCCAGAGATTATTAATAACTAATGATTCAATGCGGAGAGATGTATACACTAGGGATGGCACAATACCCCTTTTTAATGTCTGATACCGATATCATAAATTTGAATATCTGCTGACACCGATATGAATCCGATGTAGTCTGTTTATGATCAATAAAAAAACTGAATTCATTTTGCTGAATGTTGTATAAGTTCATACTCAAATTTGAAAAAAGAAACACTAAACATTATTATACTTATAAAAAAAAAAACTGCACCCAAAATATTTTGCAGTTCAACAATATTAATCTTTTTATTTGAACTTTTAGCAGAAATTTAAATGAAGTTAAAGTATTTAAAGTAATATTTAAAAAGTAATTTAAAATGTGATTTCATGCAGATTTCAAAAACTCTCTGGTTCTGAAAAAAAAGTGCAATATGAGCACAAAACAATGTTTATATTCAACAACTTAGAAAAAAAAACAAGTTGTAGAATGGATTCCTTTATACTTACAGCTGAACATAAATAGACATCCAGAGTGGAAAGCAATGCAAATAAATGCAAACATGGCCTATCCTGACACTCATCTTTTATCAAGATGGATGTCAGTGTAAGCTGTTTCTATCACATTTAACCTGAGATTGAATTTTGTGTAATTTAATACAAAACTTAATACAAGTATGAAAAAAGTGTTTTGGGGGTTTTTTTGGAACCATGAAACTGTTTAGCCTACAACACTGCGTTTTGCAACGTAAAACTTGAGTCTATCCATTGTAAGGTCAGACTTAGCAATGACAAAGCACAGACGTCCAAGCTCCATATATCGGTTGTTAAGCTTAACGTGGGGATGCTTTACAGACATTCATAGATGAACTTACACACTTGCTTTACTTCTCTGGAATAGCTTGCTCGGAGGTGAAATGACAGTTTGGCAGCACGTAGCGAGGCTCCAAATGTTTTTAGTGTGTAGTAACTTCACAACGCCAACAGGTCTCGCACACAACAGCCGCTCTATAACGTGACACATACTGCTCCGACGTGCTAAGGTCACAATCTGGATTATGCCACGTCACAAGTTTTGTGATATGCTTTTGTGATATTTGATGGATCAGGGTACAGTTTTTATTTCTTTCCGATATCCGATCCAGTAATTTAGGTCAGGATCAGACCGATGCCAATACTGTATATTGGATCGGTCCATCTCTAGAATAAGCACACCGAGTAAAAAAGTTGAGTAAAGAAGAAACACTGAGTGGCAGGGCTGTGCAGAGATTTTTGAAGGGGCATGTGCTCAAAGTTTAAAAGGGGCAAACAGAACTGGGGTGACCCACATGTCCCAGTGTGTCAGATGACTCTCGAGTCATAGTAATTAGGTTTGTCAGTCTGTGACCCATTGTTCTGCTTGGGAAGTAGAGAGAGAGAAAAAAGGATGGCATAGAGGTCAGAACATCTCTGCCCCTACAATGCAATCATTTAGCAAATGGAAATACTTTTAGGTTTTATTGTTCTTAATCCATGTTTATGGTTGTTTGTCTATGTTTGCTAAATTCGTACTCATATATACTTTTTTTTTAAATGTTCATATCAATACAATAGGATGGACAGCAGCTCCAGATAGTCTAGAGAAGCCAGCCACAGGTTTAGAGAGATGAGAGGGGGCTGCACCTGTGACATCTAGTTTTGTCAATCAGCTTTCCTGAACACTTTTTAATCTTGCTTAACATTACTAGCTTGCTCAATCTAATAAAGCAATATTTTAGACACAAGTCACTGTTAGAATAATGTTATTCGCAAGTTCATTCAGACATGACATCAGTATTGTTGAGTTTAGCTGTCTTTATTGATGGGCAAAGCGAGGCTTCGCAAAAACACTGAAGCATTTGAGGCTTTGAAACAATGTGAACGTCTCGTGCACAGTGACACCTGCTGGCCAGTTTGGCTATCAGTACATCTCGATGATGCTGTTCTGTGAATCAGTGACTCAGACAAACACAGCACATTTCCAAACAAACCTACTTGTTATACCTCACTCAGTAATTGTGATCAACGCGTTTCTCATTTGTTATGAAAATGTTTAAGGAACAGTTCACCTGTATTTAATGTATGTTTTTCATATTTCTTTAAACCGTGTAAATATATTCTTTAGGGTCGTGCAGTGTGTTAGTAACAGATTATAGTGAGGATGATGTAAATAATGCAGGAAATAACATTTTCTATTAAAAGTAGACAAAAAACAACAACTAGAGTCAGCCTGAAAACTTCTGTTTTATTTTCTCTTTAAAAGCAGAGGCGGTTTTTATTGAGATGTTTTAGCGAATGGAGCTCAGTCTCTGTTTTTCTCACTTTCATTTATATGACAGTAATTCAAATAAGATGTTTGTATATTATTTATGTTTCTTTGTATTTAATTGATTACACTTTAAGCACTAGTTTAAACTAGTGCCAAGTTATTGACCTGTCTATAATAGTCTTTAGCAAAAATAATAAAGAAAGTGATTGAAAGTGTATTATTTTCTTTTACACATGCGGGTGTAATAAATATAAGCGGTGGTATCAAAATGGCCTGTATTTATGTAGCGCTTTACTAGTCCCTAAGCACCCCAAAGCACTTTACACATCCAGTCATCCACCCATTCACTCTCACATTCACACACTGGTGATGGCAAGCCACATTGTAGCCACAGCACTGACAGAGGCGAACACATGAAATCAGTAAATACAGGTCAGCCCAAATGTGTCTGCTTAAAAAAAAAAGTGAATCCTTCTGCGTGGTAAGAAACAATGTCACCCTGTCTTGTCTGAGCTGCTTGGCATCGTACAAGCTCATTTTGAGCCTGGTGCTGAAGATTCACCAGCTGGTATTGGCTACAGTGCCACTAAAGGAGAAAGAAAAGCTGATGGAGGTCTACGGTAAGACTGATAGGTATATCTGCTACTTGGGCACCACAGACAATCATAGGCACTATTCAACGGTGTCAGGTGCAGCAGAAAGGTTGGCTGAACAGGTGGAGACAACGAAATATTGTCAGTGTTAACCTGGAGTGGTTGAATTTGACTAAGCAACAAACAGTTATATAAAGATATTTTAAGAGGCCAAAAAAGACAATGTGGGTACAATAACACAGTCATGAAGAGTCATGAAGATACTTGCAAAACAGTTAATTTACTTTATATAAAACTCCTTTGTAAATCCTATTGATTACAGTCTATTTGTCAATATATGCAAAGATATTACATATAAATATATAAAACAAAAAACCCAAACAAATCACATCACTCTTTAGCACAACACCGACAGTAGGAGTACAAAGATGTCAACACACCTCCTGAGATTGGATGTGAGTTGAAGTAGAAATCTTTCACATTTAAGTCAGATGTATTAACAACAGAGCATGTCCTCGTACTGCACCTCAAAAGGGTTTTAGAGAGCAGGTCATGAGCTTTGGGGCCAGATTAGGTTTTGACTAAGTTTTACTTGTGCTCAAGCTGCATCATAGCAAAAGCTTCACAAGATTAATATGTCACTGCAATTGTTGACTTATTTAGTTTCTGCTTTCAAATGGATGAAATTGACATTTTCATAGAAGTGCTTTACTTAATGAGAAGGATATTGTACAGAGCACCTGCCTTCAGACGCACATGCTGATATCTTCAGTTATATCTTAAACCACCAGGTGTATGGAAAATATGATGAATGGAAAGTTGCACAGGTACAATGTGATGATAATAATAATAAAGATCAGTAATTACAGAAGTCCAGAATTGGATAAAGAAAACTGGTTTTAAAAGGTTTTCGTACAGGGAGGCGTTGTTATTACTGTTCTTAAGGTATCATTATCTGCATGCACGGTTGCTTAGTCATGCGCCCCATGTGACGCATATACGAGAGAAACCTGTAGCTCGACTTGCAGAAGTAGACATACACTGCGATCAGAGAGTGCTTAGCTTTTACAAATCGCTGCTTATATTTGGTTCAGTTACAGCGGGATGATGGGTGATCAGACCCAGCACCCAGTTTTCTTTGAGTGTGAGAGTCTTAAAGAAGGACATCTGACGAGATTACAAAAATATTTCGGTATTCACCGCAAATCAGGCGGAGGAGAGTGCGGACCAGTGACGAGAGTGGACGAGAACGTCTACAGTGTGGTTTTCCGAAATAAAAGAGGTAGGTTTCTCATGCTTTTGAACACACACACACACACACTTACAAATGACCATTAATGAATAATTTAATATTGTCTTTCGCTTAAAATAGCAGTAACAGAAAGGTCTCAGCTGTTTAAGAGATATTATATTGTAACTGGTGAAGTACAGCTGTGAGTAGTGAAAAAGGAAACGTAATCGAAAGTTTATCTGGAAAGCGAAACTTGTACAAAGCATTTGGTGATCAGCAGCTGCGAGTTCAGGAAATTACTGAAACTATGATTTCCCACCGTCACATTTGAAGTCTTTCCTCTGTAAATGTGCTGGTTAGACAGAGAAAGAGAGCTACTCGGATATCTCTGCATGTGCAGTTTTTATTGTATTTGCTGTTTGTACGTGTTGTAATAGAGGAAGTAAAATAAGCCGTACAAGCTTCGTGTAGTCAGGGTAATATTGTGCGTGTGACACATTTTATATAAATTAGACGTTTTATCTTTTGGTCACTCGGTGAAAAGAGAAGAAAAAACACTATAAAGAAGGCAAAGGAAGCAAAACAAAATAAAAATAAAAAAATAAAAAGGTTATATAAGAATTCAGTCTGTAATTTGAGATATCTGTCTACAGATCAGCAGCGAGTCCTTCAGAGATCAGAGCATGTTTTGGATCTTGAAGATCGTCGTTTGGTGATCTTTGTCCGAGAAACTCTGGAAAATGACACCTCTCACCTCACCACCCCCACTTCTGCTCCAGCAGAGGTAAATTTCATGCATTAATTTAATAATCTTTTTTAATAGTTTTATGGATCCATATGAAATGAACATCGTCCATTTGATTATATTATTAATGTAAGGACAGTTTGCTACATGTTGATAGCTGTTCTTATTTGCATGTCTTCCCAATCACAGCCTCCTGAGAACATTACTGCCTCATCTCTTCTACCAAGTGATGAAGAGTATGAACTACATGTTGATAATTATCTCCTTCGTTACCTGAAAGAATGTCCTCATGCTCAGCAAGAACTTGAGAACATGCTTGGCTGTTTAGCCTGCTCTGCTGATCTTTACTGTGAGGAGGGGAGAGTTTTAGTGAGGAGGCGAGCTCAACCTGGTGCTTCAGGTGAAGTTAGTGATTGGAAAGCTGAGGTAGACGCTTTCTTTGGTGGCTACTTTTGCCATTATGAGATAAACCCTGACAAAGTTGAAGCTTTGGTTCAGTCCAGCAGCTCTTGTCAGACTGCAGGTGAGGTGAAGGTGTACACAGATGAGTCTGGGAAGGCTGTTGTTGTTGGAGAACTGTCTCTGGTTCATGCCAGGTTGGTAGACATTGAGGAACCTTCAAGTTTACGTGACAATATGGCATCTCTGAGTTTGAGTGAGGAAAGCACAACCATTGCTAGCTACAGCCTTTGTGATGGGCTCCAGGTGTTTGTGTGTCAGGGTGACATCACCAAGCAACACGCTGATGCTCTGGTAAATGCAGCCAATCAGGACTTGGAGCACTCTGCAGGTGTTGCTGCTGCACTGAGTCGAGCTGGTGGTCCTGAAATACAGAGAGAGAGTGATGAATTAGTGAAGTGTTTTGGGAAAATTCCCATAGGAGAAACAGTAGTGACCACAGGGGGTAACTTAAAGTGCAAGAAACTGCTTCATGCAGTTGTGCCTGTAGGTGGAAAAGCAAGTAAGAGCGATAAGATGTTACTGGAGAAAACTGTGCATTCTGCTTTAAAGTTTTCAGAAATAATGGAGTTTCAGTCCATAGCCATTCCTTGTATCAGCTCAGGTGTCTCTGGGGTTCCTCTCACTGTGTGCACTGAGGCAACTGTTGCTGCTGTGAAGGACTTTGGCAGTGTGGGAGGTCGAAGTCTGAGGAAAATCATCCTGATTGATGACAGAGAGGAGGCGGTGAGGGCCATGCAGGAACCATGTGACAGGCTTCTCCAAGGGATAGATACACCTGATGAAGATACAGCAAGAGGAGCCACTGCCAGAGCTCCTGGAGGCAGAGTCCACATGGAGGTTATTCAGGGATCGATCGAGAGCCAACAGGTGAGAAACGCTGCTGTAATTAAAATAAACAACACCTTGCAATAAAACACATTTTCTAAGCCCACCAAATCTCCTGCTCTTCTCCTAGGTGGATGCTTTGGTGTCTCCTATGGTTGGCCATGATCCTCTCTCTACCCGTGTTGGAAATGCTTTATTTGAAGTAGCTGGACCCGAGCTGACCACAAGGTTTAGAAAGGAAGCAGAAGATGAAACCATGCCTGGTGACTCAGTACTGCTGGAGGACTTACCTGGACTTCAATGTAATGCAGTCTTCTTCCTCAATCTTGTTCCCTGGGATGGTGACCCAGACGGAGTTGCAGTCCAGGTGAGATAGTAAAGGAGTGATTTTGTTATTCTGTCTGTTTGTGAGGACAATGTTAGTTGAAGTCGTTTGTCTTAATCCAGTATTCTTATGTGTTATAGGTCCTTCGAATGGGCATCAACACAATCCTATCTTCTTGTGAGAAGAAAGGATTCAGATCTGTCGCTCTTCCTGTCCTTGGTGCTGGGATGGCCCTGCAATTTCCTGTCAGTGAAGTGGAGAGGGTGTTAATGGAGGAAGTTCATGTATTTGAAGAGGAGCGGGTGGGCATCACACCATTTCTGATCCACATCGTCAATCAGCCCGATGACGAGGAGACACACGAGGTAATGACAAAGAATTTTACCGTAAATATTGGCTCCTAACAATTAGTGTGCTGTGTGTCACCTAACCCTTTGGCAAACATTTTGGCAAAGAAAAGATAAGTTCCATATCAATATATATATATATATATATATATATATATATATATATATATATATATATATATATAGGCATACATGGAACACCATAACCAAGTGGCCGGCATAGTGTACAGGAACATCTGTGCAGAATACTGCCTGGAAGTCCCGAGGTTAAAATGGGAGACGCCCCCTGGGGTGATGGAGAATGACCGAGCTAAGATCCTGTGGGACTTCAAGATACAGATGGACAAAATGGTGGTGGCTAACCAACCGGACATAGTGGTGGTAGACAAACAGGAGAAGACGGCCGTAGTGATCGATGTAGCGGTTCCCAATGACAGCAACATCAGGAAGAAGGAACACGAGAAGCTTGAGAAATACCAAGAGCTCAGAGAAGAGCTTGAGAAGATGTGGAGGGTAAAGGTAACAGTGGTCCCAGTGGTAATCGGAGCACTAGGTGCAGTGACTCCTGAGCTAGGCGAGTGGCTCCAGCAGATCCCAAGAACAACATTGGAGATCTCTGTCCAGAAGAGCGCAGTCCTGGGAACAGCTAAGATACTGCGCAGGACCCTCAAGCTCCCAGGCCTCTGGTGGAGGACTCGAGCTTGAAGTATTGACCGCCCACAGGGGCGTGCTGGGATTCTAGCGGGGATTCTTCATATATATATATATATATATATGTATATTAATTCTACTTCAATCTTTGATTGTTGTCTTTGCAGGCATCTGATGTTGTCCAAACTGACAAATTCACTCAAAAAGTCCAAGATCCAGGTGGGTATTGAATACTGATAAAAAATAATAATAATAATAATAATAATAATAATAATAATAATAATAATACCAAAAATGCTGGAGTAATGCATCTAAATTTACCAAATTAGCAGCCTGAGGGCAGTAACTGAAATTCTTAATGGAATGGATCATTCAGACAGTCCAATATTTCATTATCCTTCCTAATGATTCCTTTTTATAAATTACCAGAAACTTCTTTTAGTTAAACCCCTTTGGCTCTAACACTGTTTTTCATTTGGGAATGTTTTTTTTTAATTACTATAACTGTAAACCATGTACTGCTTACTGTTCAAAACCTCAGACCACAAAGAAACGTCTCTTTAAAAAGCAGCAGCAAAAAAAAAAAGAAAGAAAGAAAGAAAAAAAGAAAAAGAGAGACAAATGTACTTAACAGAGTCAACTTTCTTCTCCAGATTCAACAACGATGAGGGTGGTCCTGCTGGGAAAAACTGGATCTGGGAAAAGTCACCTGGGTAACACCATTCTTGGAGAGGAGCTCTTTGCCACTTACCCCTCTCCAAACTCTGGAACATCTAAATGCCAAACAGAAACCAAAACAGTCAGTGGAAGAAGCATCACTCTGATCGACACCCCTGGTTTCTTTGACACAGGAAGGTCTGAGGAAGATCTGAAGCCTGAGATAATGAGCTGTATTACAGAGTGTGCTCCTGGGCCTCATGCTTTTCTCATTGTGCTTCGAGTGGATAAATTCACAGAGCATGAGCAGGCTGTCATCACTAAGACAGTTCAGTATTTCTCAGATGAAGCTCTAAAATATGCTGTAGTTGTTTTCACTCACGGTGATCAGCTCGACAAAAAGATGAAAATTGAAGATTTTGTCAGTCAGAACAAAAATCTGAGTGATCTGGTGTCAAAGTGTGGTGGTCGGTGCCACGTCTTTGATAACAAACACTGGAACAACAACCAGCCAAATAACTACAGGAGCAACCAGTTCCAGCTGGAGGAGTTACTGAAAACAATAGAAAAAATGGTGGTCGAAAAAAACGGAGGCTACTACACAAATAAAACGCTGCAACATGTGGAGACAGCAATACAGAAACGGGTTGAGCACATTTCGTACTCAATGCCAGATAAAACTGCAGAAGAGATCAGAAAGCAGGCTAAAACTGATGTGTTTAACAGCTTTCTGACCAAACTGACAGGGATTACAACAGGAGCTTTGCTCGGTGCTTTCTTTGGTGTAGCAGCAATGGTTGGATTAGCTATCACAGCCATGAATAACGTAATGTTAATGAACGCTGTAAAAAAGGCTCCAGCATTAATGGGAGTGTCGGCAGCAGCAACAGGAGAAACAACATTAGTAGTTGCTGGAGCCGCAAGTCTGGGGGCAGCAACTGCAGGAGGAGTATATGGTGGCTTGCTTGGATATGAAGCAGCTAAGGATGCTAAGTCACCATCAGAAGCTGCACAGAGAGCATATGAGGTTATAGTGGAGAAAGGAAAGTCTTTTATCAGGTTTAAGTGAGATTTTTATCATTATTATCCAGGTAGTGGAAGGGAAAAAGCATCTTATTATTTCTTGATGTTCTTACACTACACATATTAGTACTACATACATCGAAGAAAACATTTTAATTATCTGGTGTCAGTTTTGTTGGCAAATAGCTGAAGAGATCAGAAACCAGGCTAAAACTGATGTGATGTGAATGATCCAAATGACAGGGAATGAAACTGGGCCTTTGCGCGGTGTTTTTTCGGTGTAGTAACACTGGCTGAATTTGCTATCAAAGCTGTGAAGAACCCAGAACCGGTGAATGTTGCAACAAAGTGTTTCACATCAGCACATGTGCCAGCTGCAGAAGATCAAACAGCACAAATAGTTGCTGGAGCAGTAGGCTTGGTGGGAGCAGCAGCAGCAGGAGGAGGAGGTGTCATTGGAAATGAAGCAGCTAAGGATGCAGAGTCACTTTCAGAAGCTGTACAGAGAACATATAAGGCTGTAGAAGGAAAAGGAAAATCTCTCACTCAGTTAAAATAATTTTTTTTTACAATAATCAGATATTCCTGTAAACATTTGATTATTTCATTTCCTTTTGATGTTGTTATATTACAAATAATGTTTACATTTTTAAATGGTGGTACACATTACATAGCACTTTATTCAATAACAAATGTTTGCCTGATTGCCTTTTGGTGGTGGGAACATATTGTTTGGTGTGTTTATGAGAAATTTTTGTTTAATATGTTTGTGAGCCATAAAAAATTAAAACGTCGACGTTAAAGAGGCTCACAAGGTCTTTAAGTATGATAGTTATGTTTGTGAGGTTGTTCCTTGATCTACCTAGTGCCTCAGTCCACTGTGATCCTAATTTTTCATACAATTGTGACTAAAAGAGAAGAGTGTTTGGGACCATGAAACACATCAGACTACTGAAGACTGAAGAAATTAGGTTGTGTTTGATTTTTCTGAAATTGTCAAATCTCTATTTTTACTTAACTGTAAATGATCTGATAATGATAGGACTACTTGATATATGTATGATATATTGTTGATGTGATTGAAGGATGAAAGATGGCTTATTAAACAATAAAAACACTAATTTCCCAAAAGTTTTCAAAGTTTTTCCTTTTGCCTATTTTCTTTTGTTTTCAGGCAGAAGTTTTCCCAGGTCATAGTGTGTGTGTTTTCATGGTGAATTTGCATGGGTATACACTTTTTTGCCATTTTCCATATCTATTTTTACACATATTCACATTTTTTTAAAAGCTCTTTTGAGAGCTGTTGACAATCTTTAGGGCCACTTGGTGCCAGTACCTGATTTTGAAGGTTTATAAAAATGTTTCCATGAAGTGCAATTTTTGCCTTGATTTGTTCCTGTTTACTGTCAAGTTCAATTTTTGTCACACTGTTGCATGACAGTGTTATGCAAACTGTGCCAAGCACACACCTATTTATTGGTCAGGTGCGCCATGAAAAGTACTATTCTTAGTATTGACAGCATGCAGCTGTCCTTTCGGTAACCTACTGTAACCCTCGTACTGGTAATGAGGTTTTAATGTACTAAAACTAGAAGAAACTGAAGAAACTTAAAAGCTGTGTTTATGATGGCTTAAAAAGTGGAAGCCTTATATCTTCCAAGTGTGGTGGGAAATTCTTTCTGGAGTCCCCCTGATAAGTGTGGTGAATGCAGCATGAACACTGACTGTTCAACAGCTTGGTTATAAGGGACACCTGTTCACTCAGTCTCTCTATACTTGCCTTGAGCTGAAAGAAGGTGATTCTTGGTGTTATGCCAAAGTGAAGAAGTTATATCATCTTTGTCATATTTACCACACTGAGTAACAGCTTTAAAGTGTTAATATATGCAGGTAGTTTAGTGATAGTGGGACAGTTCAATCTGTGAGTGCCACTGTTAAAGTTGATTTGGTGAGCTTGTTTCTATTCTTGTATTTACATCTAGTTTTCAGCTGTGCCTCAGGCTTCAGTGTTTCAGTTCACTTTGTGTTTTTTTAACTGCTGATTGATGTATTTATTTTAGCTGTTACATGCACCACTGTGGTCACCAAGCTGTTGATCCTGGAGTGTAAAATTTGTGGAACGTGTGCATAAGTGGCTGTTCTGAGACTGTTCATCAGTTGCTATAAGCCACATATTCTTAGCACAGTTCAACAGTTTGCCTGATCAAATAAGTAAATAAATATACCTCTTTTTTTTCTTTGGGCATCAAACTTCTGGTAGACCATTTAAAGACCGTAGTGTGATTAATATTTCATAATATATGGATTTGATGGAGATTGCAAAAATTAATTGGGTGAAATAACTCTTATTAGACATTCAGACTATAGTATAAACACACACAACTTACTTTCCTAATTCCGAATGGCTACAGATGAATCCAGTCACTTTATCATATCCAAAAATAGGGGACAGCCAGCAGCTAGCCAACAGATTTGCTGTGTTGGTGTGGCTGCCAAAGACTAGCAGGGTGAATGCTTGCCAGTATGAGTACATGAACTCCTGTCCTTTCTCAGATTACCTTGATCCTTGTTTTTTAAAAAGAGTCATTTGTCACTTTACATATGTGCTTTCATAAATGTTGTTGGTTCAGGGAGCTGCTGATAAGCTTCATGGCTGGTTTGTGTTGGTGTTTACTCAGTATAACTGTGGTTTTACTCATCCACTCATGCTGCATCACAATACAAGCGTCCAAAGTTTGTAGATGAATACAAAGTTTACTTAAATCTTGCCTTGATTTTTTTCTGCTTCCTGCCAAGGAGGTTATATTATTGGCAGCATTTGCCTGTGTGTGTGTGTGAGAGAGAGACACAGAGTTTCATTCCTTCTGTCTGTAAATGCCATAACTCGAAAAGGTTTGAATTAATTCTGATAAAACTGTGTAGGGGTGTAGTGTGGCAGGTTACGTTAACAATGCATTAAAATTACACTTGCATACACCCAAGTCTCCAAGGCCAACTTAAGGATTTTAGTTGGAAAATTAACAAAAATGATTACAAATTAAAAACTATATAAGTGTGGTGTGTATTGTTAACATATAGAAAGTACCATATAAAGATCTAAAATATCCTGTTACATTTGACCTTTGGCCTCTCCTTCAGAGTCAATAGACTGATCTGAAGGTCAAAGTCATAATTGAAACTATGTTTATTACTATGTTTATTACTGACATTGTTTGCATTAACAACATATGGGCATACAGGTAATGATATATTGGGGTTCTAAATATCGCGTTACTTTGGACCTCTGACCTCTTCTTCGTGGTCAAATAAGTTCAAACTTCCATAAAACATCTGAGAAATGATAATGATATGTGAGGATTTGAAATATCAAATTATAATTAGGAGGTCACATTTGACCTCTGACCTCATTTTTGCATTTCACATATCCCTTTCTTTCAAGTTGACCCCAAAATGTGTTACAGTTTTAAAGGCAGTGTTGTCAAGAGAAAGAGAATGAGCTAGTTACAAACATGCTATAACATAATATAACAAACTTGAGTTATTCATGTCCACTTATTTACAAATAACTCACTTTATTTTAATAAGGAGAGATTATTAGAAAGTGATGAACATGATTTACTGATGTACAGAATTTAGATAGCGGTGTTTGGTGGTTAGAATTCAATGGCCCATCTCGGAGGAACGGAGTCCCAGCGGTGATAGAGATTACATCAGGGCACCCTGGAGTCTAGGCGCTGGTGGTGAAGATGAGACGTGAATGGAGCCTGATTGATGAGAGGTGGTGATGGGAGGAGGTGAGCTGCATAAGGCGTTTGCAAAGGAGAATGACAGAGGTCCAGTGGGATTTAAAGTATGCTGCGTGAATGCTGACTGACCCAAAGAAGGCCAGGAAAAAGATGATTGGACTAGAACAGTGATACTGCAAACAGCTTGACAGTGTGGGAAAGAGGAAGTGATGTGAAGCTTAGATTTAGCAGGCAACACCTGGGATCAGACAGATGTTAGACGTTTGATCTTCCTTACTGAACTTACGCATAAGCTTCGTTACTAAACATTTAAACAAATTTTACTGATAGAAAGGAATGCCCCACATTAACTATATACACAAATAAAAATTCACAGAAATAATAGAATTATACTCAAAATGATGCCAGGACATATTAAAATGTATTTTAAGAGAAATAACAAAAGCCTGCACTTTCGCTCTTGTTTTTGCTGCACTACAATTTTTTTTAAAGTATGTTTTAAAAACACAAAGAAACGAAAACTAATGTGTCAAATTCCGTTTCTTTAAAATGGTATTGTGGTAAATATTGCCCAGAGAATGAGCTGGTTGGTGAAGGTTTGCGCAGCTGTACAAGGCAGAGAAACAACACAGTGTAGGGGACCTGACCTTCAAACAGGTTATTAATTGTTTCTCTTAAGGAAAAAAAAAGGTGAATAGGCTTGAAGAAGGAAAATCAAAGTGAAGTTTAAAAAGGCTTCAAGAGTTTATTAAAACTTCCCCACTTTGCCAAAGGCTACACATTCAGTCCTGCGATGTGCCCTAGAGCTGTTTACTTGCTGCTGTTCTAAATTTATCACGAATTTCATGCGAAGTTGTTTGGTCACGTGGCCCATGTGACGTATCAGCGCTTGTTTTGGGCCTGTCTCATAGCGGAACAACTCCTCTCTCAGGATCAGCTGTAGATCTGATGCCTGCTACGCGCTCTAAATATCCGGGCTTGGTTTAGTTACAGCGGGATGATGGGTGATATGTACCATTACCCGGTTTTCTTTGAGTGCTACGGTCTCCGCGAAAAGCATATAAAGGGAATAGAAACATATTTCCGTCGCGGCATCTCGGGCGGAGGAGACTGCGGACCACTGATAAGACTGGGCGAGGACGTCTATGGTATTGCTTTCAGACACGAAAAAGGTAGGTTAATCATTAATTTTATTATGGGTGCATATATTTTAATATATTTAGTATGCTACTTCACGAAATGTCCTATAGTGCTCGAAGTATGCAAATGACCAGTCATTTGCATAAAATAATTTGTTTATCATTTTCCTTTTGCTCTATTAATTATGTGCTAAAAACAGTCAGAACAACGAGGTTTAAAATTTTTAGGAAAAATTTAATGATGAACTGCATGAAAGAAAACCTGAATAGGAAGGGTCTATAAGGGTCTATCGAAAATGAAAGTTAACCATTCCGTTCAGGCTGTGAGACAGAACTGAAACTAGTATTTTTAAATTGCTTCTCTATGGGTGGGCTGTTAAAGAGAAGGCTGGAATATTGCAGTACACTAAAGTACAAATGCAGTTTTTGTTGCATCAGTTGATCAAATGTGGGTTGACAGAGGTAGTAAAATTAGCTAGTAAGTAAAATCAGCTTTAAATCCAAGTGCAAGTTGTTGAAAGGCGTTTGTAACACAAACCTGAGATGTAAAGAATAAAAGGAAGGAGGCTAAAAAGGAAATTGTTTACTTTATATATAATTTTTTAAGTAAATATAAAACAAATTCACTGTGTAACTCTAGATATCTGTCTACAGATCAGCAGCGAATCCTTCAAAGATCAGAGCATGTTTTGGAGCTTGAAGATTGTCATTTGGTGATCACAGTCCGAGAAAGTCTGGAAACTTACACCATCCCCACAGCTACAGTAGCGGTAAATTTCGTATATTATTTTATTCAAGGTTTTTAAATGTGGAATAGCTAATATATTTATTATATAAGCACACACACACACACACACACACACACACACACACAATACATATACATATATATATATATATATATATATATATATGTATATATATATATAATATGATGTAGGGTGGTAAAGAGGTCTTTGCTACAGATTGATACCTCTTCTCATTTGCATGTCTTCCCAATCACAGCCTCCTGAGCACATTACTGCCTCGTCTCTTCTACCAAGTGATGAAGAGTATGAACTACATGTTGATAATTATCTCCTTTGTTACCTGAAAGAATGTCCTGATGCTCAGCAAGAACTTGAGAACATGCTTGGCTGTTTAGCCTGCTCTGCTGATCTTTACTGTAAGGAGGGGAGGGTTTTAGTCAGGAGACGAGCTCAACCTGGTGCTGCAGATGAAGTTAGTGATTGGAAAGCTGAGGTAGACGCTCTCTTTGGTGGCTACTTTTGCCATTATGAGGTAAACCCTGACAAAGTTGAAGCTTTGGTTCAGTCCAGCAGCTCTTGTCAGACTGCAGGTGAGGTGAAGGTGTACACAGATGAGTCTGGGATGGCTGTTGTTGTTGGAGAACTGTCTCTGGTTCATGCCAGGTTGTTAGACATTGAGCAACCTTCAAGTTTACGTGACAATATGGCATCTCTGAGTTTGAGTGAGGAAAGCACAACCATTGCTGGCTACAGCCTTTGTGATGGGCTCCAGGTGTTTGTGTGTCAGGGTGACATCACCAAGCAACACGCTGATGCTCTGGTAAATGCAGCCAATCAGGACTTGGAGCACTCTGCAGGTGTTGCTGCTGCACTGAGTCGAGCTGGTGGTCCTGAAATACAGAGAGAGAGTGATGAATTAGTGAAGTGTTTTGGAAAAATTCCCATAGGAGAAACAGTAGTGACCACAGGGGGTAACTTAAAGTGCAAGAAACTGCTTCATGCAGTTGTGCCTGTAGGTAGAAAAGCAAGTGACAAAGATAAGATGTTACTGGAGAAAACTGTGGATTGTGCTTTAAATTTATCAGAAATAATGGAGTTTCAGTCCATAGCCATTCCTTGTATCAGCTCAGGTGTCTGTGGGGTTCCTCTCACTGTGGGCACTGAGGCAACTGTTGCTGCTGTGAAGGACTTTGGCAGTGTGGGAGGTCGAAGTCTGAGCAAAATCATCCTGATTGATAACAGAGAGGAGGCAGTGAGGGCCATGCAGGAAGCATGTGACAGGCTTCTCCAAGGGATAGATACACCTGATGAAGATACAGCAAGAGGAGCCACTGCCAGAGCTCCTGGAGGCAGAGTCCACATGGAGGTTATTCAGGGATCGATCGAGAGCCAACAGGTGAGAAATGTTGCTGATAAGATAAACTTAAGTTAGTTTGAATTGATCATTCACTAGCTGCGCCCACATCCTCATCTTAGGTTTGACAGTGTTTTAGAAGGTAAAGGTGAATGCTTGGACATGAATTGAGCTGTGGTTTGGGGAAGACCTCAAAGGGGACTGGTGACGGCTCCCATGCCTGGCAGATCCCCATGTACTAAATAGAAGTGAAGATGCTAAAGAATTGAAAAGGGGAGAGAGGGTGGGACACGTAAACGAAAATGAACAGCTTGCAGAACTGGGGGAACCAATAGAACCAGAAGGAGCGTATTTGGAGGCGTGGTCCCGCTCCTGAAATTCCGATACATAATCTCCAATTTACATAAAACACATTTTCTAAGCCCACCAAATCTCCTGCTCTTCTCCTAGGTGGATGCTTTGGTGTCTCCTATGGTTGGCCATGATCCTCTCTCTACCTGTGTTGGAAATGCTTTGTTTGAAGTAGCTGGACCCGAGCTGACCACAAGGTTTATAAAGGAAGCAGAAGATGAAACAATGCCTGGTGACTCAGTACTGCTGGAGGACTTACCTGGACTTCAATGTAATGCAGTCTTCTTCCTCAATCTTGTTCCCTTTGATGGTGACCCAGATGGTAGTGCAGTCCAGGTGAGATAGTAAAGGAGGGATTTTATTGTACTACCAGTTTGTAAGGACAATTTTAAATGAGCTATTTGCAATAATGCAATATTTTAACCCATTATAGGTTCTTCGAATGGGGATCAACACAATACTAACTTCCTGTGAGAAGAAAGGATTCAGGTCTGTCGCTCTTCCTGTCCTCGGGACTGGGATGGCCCTGCAGTTTCCTGTTGGTGAAGTGGCGAGGGCTTTAAAGGAGGAAATTCATATATTTGAAGAGGAACGAGTGGGCATCAGAGAATTCAATATCCGCATTGTCATTCACCCCAATGATGAGGAGACACGCAAGGTAATGACAAAGCACTTTTCTCCTAACAATTAGGGTGCTGAGTGTAGAAAAACAGTTTGGCAAAGAAAATATAAGTTCTATCAATTTTTTTTTTACAATTTTATTTTACTTTGTGATGAATCTGTTTTCTCTTCAGTCTCTTATATACACTATACAAAATAATTATTATTTCTTCTTTTGCATTTGATGAGTTTATACAGAAATTGTTATTGATGGTGACACTTTGTTGTCTTTGCAGGCATTTGATGTTATCCAAACTGACAAAATCACTGAAGATGTTCACCAAAAAGTCCAAGATCCAGGTGAGTATTGAATACTGATAAAGAATAAAAAAAATATTACCATGAAGCTAACATGCCAGAGTAATGCATCTAAATTTACCAAATTAACAACCTGAGGGCAATAGCTCAAACTCTTAATGGAGTGGATCGTTAAGGCATTCCAATATTTCATTACCCTTCCTAATAATTGTCTTTTATAAGTTACCGGAAACGTCTTCCAAATAAACCCTTTGGCTCTAACACTAGTTTTTATTTAGGAGTGGATTTGTTTGTATTATAACTATAAAGCATGTACTGTTTACTGTTGAAAAACCTCAAACCATAAGGAAATATCTCTTTAAAAAGCAGCAAAAAATTAAGAGATAAATGTACTTAACAGAGTCATTGTTCTCCTCTAGAGTCAACTACGATGAGGCTGGTCCTGCTGGGAAAAACTGGATCTGGGAAAAGTCACTTGGGTAACACCATTTTTGGAGACGAGCTCTTTATCACCTACCCCTCTCCAAACTCTGGAACATCTAAATGCCAAACAGGAACCAAAACAGTCAGTGGAAGAAGCATCACTCTGATCGACACCCCTGGTTTCTTTGACACAGGAAGGTCTGAGGCAGATTTGAACTCTGAGATAATGAGCTGTATGACAGAGTGTGCTCCTGGGCCTCATGCTTTTCTCATTGTGCTTCAAGTGGGTAGGTTCACAGAGCATGAGCAGGGTGTCATCACTAAGATACGTCAGTGTTTCTCAGATGAAGCTCTAAAATATGCTGTAGTTGTTTTCACTCACGGTGATCAGCTCGACGAAAATATTAAAATTGAAGATTTTGTCAGTCAGAACAAGAACCTGAGTGATCTGGTGTCAAAGTGTGGCGGTCGGTGCCACGTCTTTGATAACAAACACTGGAACAACAACCAGCCAAATAACTACAGGAGCAACCAGTTCCAGCTGGAGGAGTTACTGAAAACAATAGAAAAAATGATGGTGGAAAAAAACGGAGGCTACTACACAAATAAAACGCTGCAACATGTGGAGACGGCAATACAGAAACGGGTTGAGCACATTTGGTACTCAATGCCAAACAAGACAGCAGAAGAGATCAAAAACCAGGCTAAAACTGATGTGTGTAACAGCTTTCTGACCAAACTGACAGGGATTACAACAGGAGCTTTGCTCGGTGCTTTTCTTGGTGTAGCAGCAATGGTTGGATTAGTTATCACAGCTATGAATAACGTACAGTTAATGAACGTTGTAAAAAAGGCTCCAGCATTAGTGGGAGTGTCGGCAGCAGCAGCAGGAGAAGCAGCTGTAGGAGTTGCTGGAGCAGCATGTGTGGCGGCAGCAGCAGCAGGAGGAGTATATGGTGGCTTCATTGGAAATGAAGCAGCTAAGGATGCTAAGTCACCATCAGAAGCTGCACAGAGAGCATATGAGGCTATAGTGGAGAAAGGAAAGTCTTTTATCAGGTTTAAGTGAGATTTTTATCATTATTATCCAGGTAGTGGAAGGGAAAAAGCATCTTATTATTTCTTGATGTTCTTACACTACACATAGTAACTAAATGATAATACTACATAAATCTTAGACACCATGTTGAATTATTTGGAGTCAGGTTTATTAGCAAATTGTTGAATACTTATCTAGCAGTTACCTTGTCTGTGGAGTTTTTGCATAATCTTCTGAGGGCTTTAATCCATTGTAGTCATAATTTTTCCCTTATGGACGAATGTCTCAGACCAAAACATCACAGACACATAAGTCAAACACTGAGTCTAAAAACTTCTCAAAAACTGTGGAGGGAGTTGGTTTTTTCAACTTTTCATGAAATATTTACTTAAGCAATAAAAACACTCATTTCTGGGGAGTTTTCCACTTCTTTTGTTTTGAGATTGCTGCTTTTAGCATTATTGTTATGCTGCACTTACATGCTCTGATCAATAGGGGCACTCTAACAAAGAAAAGCATGTGTGTCATGTATCTTAAGATTAATCTACCAGCATTTAATCTCAGTGCAGATTTTGTTTTTCTCCAAATCTGTGTTGCTTGCTTTTTTCCGCCCTTACAGAATTGTCAACCGTCAGTCTTTAGAGCGACTCCTTTTTGGACTTAGAAAAAAAAGAGTGAATTTGTATCTTTTGCATTTTATTGTTACACATTTTTTTTAAAAAAAACATGCAGTTGATTCTTGGTTATTTTAAGGTTACTTTGTGGTTAACAGTAATGTGTAGGAGATGACACAGCAATGAAAGGACAACACAAACACCATGCAAAACAAAGCAACAAACAGTACTACAGTATAAAACTACAATGTAAGCCTTGTTGTTCTTCCCCAAGAGCATTCCTCAGACTCTGAAAGATGCAAATGCAGCAGTGCAGTAGTAAATTATAGACTGTGTATGCTCAGTAGTCTCTATGACTGATAAACTGATTTGTTCTATCTTCCCCTTTAAAACGAATCATCAACGCAAATGTGACGACAATTAAAGTGGGCGGACACTGACTGAACCTCACACTTGACCTGTTTAGTCTCTACTCTTCTGCTGCAAGCAGCTTCATTTGCCAAGTGCTTCAGAGATATATCAACTCAGGGACAGTCCAGTTCTGTTTCTTAATAATACCACAACTAAAATGGCTAGCAAGCAGCAACATCAGCAAGATGAGCCACATGGAGTTGACCTGGACTGCATTCAGTTTTCCTGTTCGGTGTGTTTGGATCTTTTGAAAGAACCCGTCACCATTCATTGTGGACACAGTTATTGTAAAAGCTGCATTGAGGATTGCTGGGATAGAGAGGAGGAGAAGGGTGAATACAGCTGTCCTCAGTGCAGGGAGACATTCAGCCATCGGCCTGTTCTCAGGAGGAACAACATGCTGGCTGAGGTGAGGGGACAGAAATGAACTTAGCACAGACTCTGTAGTTCACAGATAATGTATCAGTCGTATTGTTACATAAGAAATCATCCCCCTTTTTCCTGTAACTGTGTAAATAATTAAACAAGTGGAACTGGTTTTGTACCAGTTTGTACCGATATATTTATTTGAGCTCCAGAGTTGGGCATTTTAACAATTTTCATGTGAACACACTTCCTTATGAAGCCAGCCTCAAAAACATTCTATTTCTCTTTACAGCACATCCTAACAGTTTCTGTCTTTCTGTCTAGGTTGTGAATAAGCTAAAGAGCACAAAGCCAACATGTCCTTCTCTGGTCTATGCCAGCCCAACAGATGTTGCCTGTGACTTTTGCTGTGGGATCAGAATCAAAGCCACCATGTCATGTTTGACCTGCTTGGCATCTTACTGTCCCACTCACCTCGAGCCTCACTACAGCGTTGCTGTGTTGAAGAAGCACGAGCTGGTGGCAGCTACAGTGTCAATACAGGAGAAAATGTGCACCAAACACAGCAAGTTAAAGGAGCTCTACTGTGAGCAAGATGAGCAGCTTGTTTGCTCTTTGTGCACAGTGGATGAGCACAAGGGCCACGGATGTGTTTCCGCTTCAGCACTCAAGGATAAGGCAAAGGTGGGGGCAAGGAGTCGAGCACATAATGCTACCTTTCAAAGTCCAAATGCTTCTGTGCTTCCAAATGACATGTGGCCATCAGACTTACTCCTTAATAACATTACTGATTACTGATATTTAAATGACTCACTGGATGCAACCATGCTTCTTGCAGAACCAGCTGGCTTTAAACCAAAGTAAAATCCAGGACAAAGTCCAAAAGAAAGAGAAGGAGCTGAAAGAACTGAGCCAAGCTGAGGAGAGTCTCAAGGTGTGGAAAAGCAATGTTTTCAGATTTGATATGTGCATTCATCTGCTGGGTGAATAAGATAGCTGCTGAAATGAGCTTTAGTGTGTTAACATAGTCTCAGTATTTAGCTCTGATCAAACTTGCAATAAGATTTTTACCCACTTGAGGGCAGCACAAACAAGCACTGCTTTCAGCATTTGTTTTTGATTTGCTCTTTTTCACCTTTACTTTGAGAAACATGCTGTGGATCTGCAAATTCAGTAGCAGCATCAACAAACACTGTGATTCTTCTCATCTGATGACTTTCAGTTTAGCATTCTCTCTTTAGGTGTGATTTGTGCCCCACAGGTGGTTGTTAGCTTAACGTCTTTTAATGCTTAACATATCCTCTACACTTGTCTCGGTCTGTGGGGTTCAAAGATCAAGTCGGGTTGTTGTTTTAACTGAAGAAAGAAAAACTTTTAAACTAAAAACAGATCTGCGATGTGCCAACAGAGTTCTGCTCTGATTTCCCTGAACGACTGTGACAAGATCTTCGACGAGCTCATCTCCTCCATGCAAAGAAAACAGAGCGAGGTGAAGCAGCTGATTAAAGTCCAGGAAAAAACTGCCACCGCTCAGGTGGAGGACCGCCAGTCTCAGTTGAAGGAGGAGATTACAAAACTGAAGAGAACATACGCTGAACTGGAAAAAGCTTCGGATGCAGATGACCTCATATATCTGATGCAGGTATAGCTGCTCGCAACGTAGCAAAGGTTTTCCTGCAAAATACCAGATTTCAAAGCCCTAAAAAAAAAAAAGAAGAGAGAACTGAACACAATTCGATCCAAATGGCCAAAATGAACATTACAGCAGATATTCTAGACCTGCATGAGATCGTTTAGATTTATGATGGGTTGCTTAAAAAATTACCATTTTTGTCAACTCCTTATATTTCACAGCATCTCTCCACTTCCTGGGATTCTCCAGATGGCTCACCTGGAGCTCCTCCTCAACGCTCTTTTAAAGACATAACCAAGTGTTTGTCTGAGCTCAAAGATAAATTGGAAATGTCACTGAAAGAAACATGGCCCAGGATCTCAGCCACAGGTAACAGTTGGAAATGTAAAAAGAAAAAAGACAGTGTTGTGGATGAGTTGCTTCATAGATACCCAGGGATTTTTTTAAAAATAACTCCAGTTTGTTTCTTCACAGTTTCATATGTTGACTTCTCTCTACCTCCGGCCCCCAGCAGCAGAGAAGAGCTTTTACGTTGTATGAAATTGACTTGAAACATTATAAAATCATATAGTAGTCCGTTACAGTTGAAAATAGTGGTAATATTGATCGTACTTGCTATATTTTTTGCCAGATGTTTATCCCCTCACACTGGATGGGACCTCAAACTATCGTTATCTCCACCTGATATGCGAGAATCGCAGAATGAGGCCTTCACCTGGCCAGGCTTCAGCGCATCTGGGCAGGTTCACTAAATTTCCCCAGGTGCTGTGCAGAGAGGGTTTGGCAGACCGGTGTTACTGGGAGGTAGAGGGACATGCTCGCACTCTGTCTGTAGCAGTGGCTTATAAAAACATCAGCCGGACATCAGATGAGTCACAGTTTGGAAAAAATGACAAGTCCTGGAGTTTAGACTGCACAGCAGACGGCTTTTTATTCTGTCACAATAATGTAGAAACCAAAGTGCCCGGCTCTGGTCTCTGCAAGATTGGAGTCTTCCTGGATTATAAAGCAGGCACTCTGTGTTTTTATCGTGTCTCTGACCCAATGGTTCTAATCCATCAAGTCCAAACTGCATTCATCCAACCTCTTTATCCTGGGGTTGGGATAAATTATGAATGGTATGATACTGGAGTATTTGCACAGCTGGTTAAGTTATGGTAAATCTCTTCGAAGTGATAGAGATGTTAAATATTTTAAGACCCCATCTCTAAAGGATTTTGTCATCCATCGCTAAAGCATAGCACACAGAAGTGGAAGGTATAAAAATACAAATTCTTCGTTACTATACTTAAGTAGAATATTCAGGTATCTGTACTTGAGCTTCTACCTTTTTTAAACAAATATGTGTAATTTCGACTCTTTACATTTTCAGCACAGACTCATTTAGTTTCATCTATAGGGCTTATACTCGGGGGTTAAAGTGGGCCGGAACAAGTGCAGGTCTTCGTAAGTTGTGGCTGTGGTACTGCAGCATGTAGTTAGAGCTACTGAAAAGCAGCAAATATAATGGAAATATTTTTTTTTAAGTGGTAGGTAATTTCAAATGCAACATTTCTATTAGCTCAACAAACGTTGGCAAAAACACACAAACTGTTTTAGCGCAGCGTGTTAACGCTAAAGGTTCAGCTGCTGTATCTCACAGTGTGACAAAGTGGGTTAACAGTCAGAATACTCATTACTTGTCTCATAAGTTTTTACACATTAAGCACATTATTCTCCACATATTTAGTGATGACCATATTGCTATAGTGGCTCTGCATATTTTTGGCTGCCAGACGACACCAAATAGGACTGTGTTGAAAAGCTTCTAGTAATGAACCATTTTTGGATAAAAGCTTCAGTTTTTTGCAGAAATAAATAAATAAATAAATAGATAAATAAATCACACGCGAATGATGACATCCCTTCAGATACATGACAGAATCACATGACTGGTTGGAACCATCGATGGTGCTACGCAAGAAGAGAAACAAAATCAGTGGTAACAGTTCCAAACATAAGTTTACAGAGTCCACTGACCAGTCCATCTATCTTTCCAAAGTTGTACCTCATTAAAACAAACCTTCGTTACACTTAGCACACAATTGAGACATTGATTTGCTGTCTCCTATTTCGCCACTAGATGTCACTGAAACGAGCTTCGAATGACTGAACCTCTTTTCAATACAATTGATGAAGTGGATCAATACTGGTTCATTGCTTTATTTGCACTTCACTACATATGTTTACTTGCTATGATGGTTTGTTTGTGTACGCATGATGTTGCAGTCAAACTCAAACCCTGAGCAGATTAAAGCAAATACTCTGTTATATTTTATCATGTTACGTTTATTATGTTAACTCATTTGTTCGTACTTACCATAGATTCTTTGTTCTGAGTCTACATGCAGCTAAGGTGTGGGAAAGGGCCTGTCTAGCATTTCTGGACTTTAAAGGGGTGATGATGTCATGTCTGATGCACACAGGCTAAACCAACAGGTGCAGTATTTTTCCATAGGAGTGTTTTCTTTTGTTTGTTTTCAGGTAATGAAGTGATTTTTCAAGACTATCTTTAACTTTAATATAGCCATTTAGCTGTATTTATTCAATTCAATTCAATTTCATTTAAATAGCGCCAAATCACAACAAAAGTCGCCTCAAGGTGCTTTATATTGTACAGTAGATCCTGCAATAATAGATACAGAGAAAAACCCATGTCCTTCAGCTTCAAATGGACCATCACTACTGCGAACACAAAATGTCTCCTGAGGCTTCTTACTTACCCCCTTCTTTGACACTTGAGCCAGACTACTTCACACACAGGGAGAGAAAAGAGTGTGAGAGAACTTTACTCAGGGATAGAGAAAGAAGTAACAAAAGAAAGGACGGGAGAGGAGGCCGAGAGCTTAGATTGAAATGTATGGACTGCTCATTCATGCTTGATAAACTGCAGACTTAAAGATTATATGTAATGTTGTCATTTGTAATCACATACTGGATCTGTATGTGACATGTATTTAACCCTAACAGATTTTTGGGTTTCCCCACCTGCTGAATCACACTTTAACCCTGGACTGTACTAGTTTTTGTGATTAGATGTGGAGGTATAAATCAGCCTCTACAATGTAGACAACAGAATCTTTTTGTTTCTTTTACTGCTTGGTTCCTACATAACAGCTTCACTCTGACCACATTCATCAGAAGTACAATCCAGATTTAAATAACATTTGTATTCTTGTGACTTGGAGTACATTTCAGAGGCTGTTTTTTTCACTTTCACTTTTACTTAAGTTAACACTTTTAACTTTTTAGAGTTAAAGAAAAATTCTGTACATAAGCAGCTTCTGTGGGGACCCCTTTCCCTTCTTGAGACATATCTCTCTCTTTTGATTTTCTTTTTTCTCTTTTGAATTTGATTTAAACCAGGAACTATATTATCCTCATAATGGTGGCCAGTAATGAACTGTTCATGTTCCACCTTCAATAAAAATCACATGAGCTCACCTTAGGCACATCTAGCCAACATTGGAGAGGGAGCTGCTGCTGCTTCGCTCTCTCCGACTGTATCTGAAATTAATAGCCATGAGTTTCATGGTGTTAAGCTGTGCTACATCTATTTGGACAGATAGTGTCACAGCTATCACTGGCTTGCTGTCTTAAACAGCTGCCGATAGCTAAACTATTCTTAATCTGCTTATTATATTTGTTCACTTTTCTTTGGAAAAAATTATATTATACCTGACTGCTCCCAGTTTGCTTTTTTGTTGTTCATTTTCATATCTATAATTTGCCTGTGAACTTGCCTTGAGTGGCCGCTGTAGCCAATCAAAATTACTCTAAGAGTGCATTGATGATTTATCTACAAGGTCACAAAAGAATCTAGAACAACATCTAAAGAATAGCAGACCTCACATTTGTTACTGAAGGTCAGGGTAATGATTAAACAACAAGAAGGAGATCAAATAACCATCCCCTGTCCTTTTGAACAATACTTTTTAAAAACATTAACTGGAAATGCTCATGGCTTTTACATGGAAAGTTCCTACTGATCAAACCAGTACTGGAGGTGACATTTTTGTTATTATTATTATCTTTTCTTCTTATTATTATTACTATGTTTTTTATTTGTATTAATAACTGTTATCCTGTGTATATATATTCTTGAACCAAAAATACAAACTGGAATTGGATGACTTTTGCACTGTATGCATTACATAATGAAACAGTGAATCATCTTTTCAGGAACTGCACCCACACAAAATCTCCTGGACTGATAGGATGACCTTTTTTCATGAAAATGTATTGCCATCTCAGTGCAATACAGTGTACATTTTCCCCCTTTATGGAAAATGTCTCATTCGTACGATGACGTTTTCACAACAAGGACTAAAGTTTAGCGTATTTTTAGTCTTTATATAAATAGCATGAAAGTTAGACGTAATCTCAAAGTAAAGGTAACTCTGGCATTGCTTGTGTTCTTGGTTTATGTTAAACTGGGTAAACTGTCTGCACGAATTAGGAGATTCTAAAACTGCCCAACTGGAATCTTTCTGCAACCCTCTATGCCTAGAAATGCTGTCCATAAAAAAATGAACAAAATCTCTGACAAAGGGCAGCCATGTCAGTATACAACACCTACCAGGAATGAGTGTGAATTATTGCCAGCTATCCGCACCAAGCTCCTGCCTTCTCCAAGTCCACTAAACACATGTAGACTGGGTTGGGCACACAGCCATACACCCTGTGCATACACCCTGTTGAATTTGTGGTTTGTGCTCACTTACAATAAAAGCAACAGTCTCTAAATATTAAGGATGTTTCATTTTAATTCATCAAAACCAATAAAAACAAAACATGCCACTAATTGAAACAAAACATGACTTTGTACTTTGGGGAGAAACCTTTATTACCAAGCACACGCCAGTTAGAATTCTGGCACCCAAAATCGCAATGAATTAAGCAATCAATTAAAGAAACTCCTGATCTCAGCTCATTACGTGTATAAAGCACATCTATCCACAGAGTCAGTCTCTTTCACTCCAACTTCTCCTTTAACATGAACAAGACCCAGGAGCTTTCAAAGGAAAACATGGACAAGATTGTAGACCTGCACAAGGCTGGAATTGGCTACAAGGCAGCAAGAAGCAGGGTGAGAAGGTAACAAATTTTGGTGCACTTATTCACAAATAGAAGAAATATGAAATGGAATTCAGTTGCCCTTGTTCTGGAGCTTCATGCAAAATATGCCTCATATGTTGAGGATTATCATGAGAAAGGTAGATCAGCCCAAAACTACAGGTGCTTGTTAATGAAGGCAGTTGGGACCACAGTCACCAAGGAGATGATTCATGGCTTTTATATAAAGATAATTTACATGAATCATGTAAAATCAATAATATATTAAAACTAATGCACTGCTTGAGATCAGCTTGGCACATTTTTTAGTGAACATTATTAATACATTACTGTTGTCATCTCTGTGTATTCCTGTTTCAATTGATTCTCACTGTCATGCGGCGGCTGTGTGAAGGCGAGAGAGTACCCAAATGCACGGCTCAGGACACGCAGGGATAACTCAAAAGGCAGGTCTTTATTAATAGGAACATAGACATACAAAACTATACTTAGGAGAAACTAGAGCTGAGGCACTAGGAAGACGAGGGAATGCACACAACCTAGAGGGACGACGCAACACGGAACAAAGGGATACTCTGACATAAATACACAGAAGGTAATGAGGGAAGTGGGAACACACGGGGAACACAGCTGAGGACAATTACTTATGACAGAACGGGGAAGACACGAAACTGAAAATACTGACACTAAGATGTGGACCTCAAACACAACACAGAGTACACAGAGAGGAGCACAGAGAGAGGCAGAGAACAAGAATGAATACACGAGAGGATGAGGAGAACAGAACACAAGGGATGGGAACACGGTATCAGAACAAACACCACAATATAAGCAAGGACACAGGGGGGAATCCAAATACCAAACCAAACAATCCTATGAACATAAAGAACATAATACAAGACCACAGGAAAACTAAGAACACTGGGTTAAAATGACCCAGGACCATGACACTCACTTCCTGATTTTTTAACGTAATTTAATTTTTGACTTTCTTTGCAGTTTCTCTCTCTTCAATTGTTAATTGTACAAATTTGTCCTTTAAAAAGATGCTGATGAACCTGAAAAAAATTCATTCTAACAGTCCAGGACATTCTTGTTTGGGTGCAATTCCTGAAAGATGAATCACTGTTTCATAATGAATTTTATAGAGTACAAAAGTCATTCAATTCCAGCATGTATTTTTGGTTCAAGAACAGGATACCAGTCCTATGCCAATAATAATAATAATAATATTAATGATAATAATGATAATAAGTCTGTCTTACTTGTGCTTTTGGATCTCACAGCAGCTTTTGATACAGTAGATCACAATATTTTGATTTATCGTCTAGAACATCATGTTGGAATTAGAGGCACTGCCTTGGAGTGGTTTAAGTCATACCTCTCTGATAGAAGTTTTTCTGTCTCACTTGGTAAATTTCATTCATCTTCCGCCCCCCTCCCATGTGGTGTACCTCAAGGATCCATCCTTGGGCCCCTTCATTTTAGTATTTATTTACTTCTTCTTGGCCATATTATTAAAAAACATAAAGTCTCATTTCATTTTTCATTTCATTCAAGGATACCAGTCCTATGCCAATAATAATGATAATAACAATAATAATAATAATAATAATAATAATAATAATAATAATAATAATAACAACAATAATAATAATGTTTCCTCTCTTACTTGTTTCATAAGAAAGAGCATTCTATGTAAATGTCATGAGTATTTCTAGTTAATGTTTTCAAAAGTATTTTTTAAAGGATGCAGGATGGAGAGGCAACTGTATTTCTGTGAGTAAATATCAGGTGTAGCTCCAGGTTTTTGCACCACATTTACTTCAAGTAGTATTGCATAAGTTAGATTCATGACTTCAGAGAGTGCATTAGAGTAGTTCTATTTGTTGTTTTGAGAGATTGTATTCACAGAGGTTTGGTTGCACTGTAAGCAGGCCTGGGAAAAAAATATATAGATCTCAGTAAAATTTAAGTTACAAGTTTGCAGTGCTCATCAGGTTACTGTTAAAGCATTTGCTTTCTTCCTGATTTCATTTTTTTTGTCACACTGTTTCAGTTTAAACAGACTTACTAGATAAAGATAACTAAAGCAAATACACAATGCAGTTTTTAGATAATTAGAAAAACATCTATCTAAACTCATCTGACCCTATGAGGGAAAGCAATTACCCCTTAAACCAACTAACTTGGAAGTCTTCTCCTTGTGTGAACAATAATCATATGTTAATAAAGAAAGATTAATATGCATGAAGATAACAACATATAAAAGTGAAAATAGTTGCAGTGCAATAGAAACACTTTATCTTACTAAAGTGAATTTATAATAAAAAATAACTTTAAAATTAATTCTGGAAACAATAATGTGATTATCACTTTGACCATAATTGTGCAACTGTTACGGTCCTCGGTCTGTGGCCCAGTGTTTTGATTTTGTATTGTTGTTTATTAGTCTGTTTTCCTTTTGGTTCATGGTTTGTGACTACTGGTGTTTTGGTTTCTGTTCTGTATTTCTTAGCTTGTGTATTCCTTTACCCCTCATGTCCCTCTTTTCCCTGTACTCTGTGTTCCCTCAGTTCTTTGTCGGAGTTGTGTCTCTGAGTTCAGTTTGTGGATTTCCTGTTTTATTTTGAAGGTTCATGTCTTATGTCAATGTTTCCAGTTTCGCTTCCTGTCTCGTTAGGTCTAATTTCTCCCGGCTGTGTTCCCACCTCTTCCTCATTCCCTCATGATCCTGCCTGTGTCTTTATAGTGTGTGTCCTCCAGTGTTCAGCGTTGCGTCATACCCTTAATAAGCTGTGTGTTTTGTTTCCGTGCTCCCTCCTTTTCAGGTTTTTCCAATGTTTTGTTATAAGCCTTATGTTTTCAGTTTAGGTTTGTTCTTGTGAGTTTATGTTTGGAGTTTCTGGCACAGCACAATAAAGCTGCCTCTTTTCGTTCACTGTGAGTCCAGTGTTTGGGTCCTCCTCTCCTGTCTACGCACAGCACACCATGACAGCAACACTATCAGTCACCGATTTACCTCTTCAGTGCTTGTGTCTGAAAATTATTTAAGCAGCGCAGGATCATCTTGAGAAATCCCTGTGAAAAATAAGGCTAGACTAGTGTTTAAAAACACCTTTACCTTCATGCCTTGAAGGTTTTTAAATTTCGGACGTTCATGATGAAACTATTGACATTAGGGTCAAACAATGTTTATTAATTCCAACAAAAGATATATGAACCCCCGATTTTTCCACTCAAACATAAGATGGTCAGGATGCAAGGGCAATGGGACATGTTTTTTCTGTTATGTGGAAAATAAAGTGTTAATAATGTAATGTCAAATGTGCAAATTAAAGTCCTCACAAAACAATTCAACCTAGGGAAATATTAGACACACGAGCAGCACATAATTCATATTTTGGACTAAGAGGAATCTTTGGTAAGAATTTGTTCAATTCAATTCAATTTTATTTGTATAGCACCAAATCACAGCAACAGTCGCCTCAAGGCGCTTTATATTGATATCTCAGTTTAGATTAGGTCCCGGTAGACATCTGCCTACCTTGTTCTTGCTTGTGGTTGTAACAAATAACTTTTGACAAGGGCACAATGACCTTATGAGAGTGCTGATTGCACAAGAAATCAAAGCAGGGTCAACTATAGCATTGCGCTGCCAAAATTTTGTTTCAATTTTAAAACACTCAGGCAGATCTTAATCAGAAAGTCAGTAGTGTATGCAAGAAAATGTTGTATATTTATGAATTACAGGCAAGGAAAGAATACAAAATGGTTAATAGAAAAAAACAACAACGTAGGAACTTGCATATTGCTGCCATTTGTAAAGTACAGTCACATAAATTCACCATATTTTTCCCCCAAACTATTTTACTTTTTTCCAGCTTCAATTTTGATTGAAGCTGGAAACACTGCTAGCTCATGAGGTCCCAACAATTCTGAAAAACTGTATGGTGATTCAGGTTGGTCAGGTATTACTCATGTTAAACTTAAATAAAATAAAAATAATCACTCATTTATGTTTATATTTTAAATGTTGTCGAGAAACATGACTACATATTTTTGTTTTCTCTTTTATTTCCTACCAATATTATAAATAGATCTTTTGTTTTTGTTAGATGTCACACTTCCTGTAAAGCAAATTGCGTAGATTTCTTTTTCAGAAGAGGGGGAGGGGAGGGGATGTCACATATCCCACCTATTTCATGCAGAGTATAAAAGCTGAGCTATGAGATGAACAAAGGGACATTTTTTGACCTGTTGATTCTTTTATCAGGGGAAAACTGTAAGTATTGTTTTTTGCTTGTTTTTTTTGTTTTTTTAGATATCTTCATTAGACATTATTACATTACACTTACATGATTTAAACAAAAGTCTTTCTCCAAGATTTCAATTTCATTAAAATATTTTTTGTCTGTGCAAAAAAATAAATAAAAATAAATAAATAAAAATGAATCAGTCTTTCTCATTCATCTTTTCTTCCATAATCTCCAACAGGCATAAGTGAGACTATCAATGGGGCAGTTGAAGTCTAAGATTACAGGGTCAGGCCCAGGTATTCAGCAGGGAAATCCTGAAGAAGGACCTCCAAGGTACTCCTCACACCATTTTGATAGCAGTATAAATCCAAACTTCACCATCTCAGGCGTGTCAAGGTTTGTTAAACACTAGATTTTTTTCTTTATTTATTCTCTCACTTTTAAGTCTTACATGATACTATTATATCACACTGATCCTACTTCAACTGGCTAATCTATCATCTGTTAAATATGTAAACATAAACAAAGTAAATTAATAAATAAAAAAGGAAGAAAGAAAGAAAATCTAGCAATCACTGAAGGAAATGCAGTTTCAAACAGTGATGGTTTCATTATTTAATAACCTTTTCTTTCTTTTTTTCACTGGACCAAAAAGTGGATCAGAACAGAAGGACATGGAGCCGCGAAAAACTTCTATCTATAACACCATAGACATGGCGCCACAGTTAGAGTATTATGCAAATACACTGCCCCACCAAGAGATTAAAATCAGACCTTCTCTTGATGTTCTGCGCAAAACATTTGAGGTGAGTTTTCCACCTGTGGAAAAAAACATCTCATTGTTGAGTTTTTTTTTAACTTTGCAACTAGTTTAATCAAAAACTGACATTTTATTATATTTCTATTCAGAAAACTAGCAGATCTGTTTTCTAAATTATTTATCATTATTTTAGGAAGTGGAAGCAGAAAAGGCTGCCGCAGATGATGCCGCTGCAGAGGATGAAGATGAAGAACCCCAAGGTCCTCAAGGGAAACCGCCTACTAGATTTGGCTGGTTTATTGCAGTCTGGGTGAACAAAGCTTCTGTGTATTTAAGTCTACAAATGGAAAAAAGACTAACCAAAAAAAAGGAACAATTAAAACAAAACAAAAAAGACATTTTTTTCTTTTCTTTTTATCATAGATGCGTTGCATGCTGAATATCTGGGGTGTCATCCTCTTTCTCCGGCTAACATGGATTACCTCTCAAGCAGGCATCGGTGAGACAACATTCATTCATTGTTCAGTATATTGGGTCCTTTTTATTCCTGCTTTCTGTTGCCAACTCTGGTATATATAACTTTCATTGATTTAGGCTGTTAATTCTTGATAGTAGATATACAGTCTAACAGAAAATGATAATTTGGGGTTGAATAAAATACTCACTTTGATTAAAATTTGTTCCTTTTCATCCTGCAGAAGGTACTTCATACTATTGCCATGAGAAATTTTAAAAAATCAATAAATAAAACAAATTTATATAAGTTGAGAGTACTTACCTTGCCCATTTTTGTGGATGTATGACAAAATAAATACAAAATGTATCATAATAACGGAATTGTATAAGTTCTGTAGACAAGAAAATCGATACAGTACATGTAAAACATTCTTATTCAAGCCATTTAAACAGGACTTTGATATAATAATTAAAAACCTCTGTGATCATAATATTATGATACTGAGTCCTAAGTTGTTTCTTTTTTTAGTGTTGGGCTTGGTTATCATAGCGTTGGCTGTGTCAGTGACCACAACAACTGCCCTCTCAATCTCTGCCATCGCCACCAATGGGAGAGTGAAATCAGGTGAGTCCATGTGCAACTTAAGAATTCCAAACAAATAGGCCGAAGTCATCTGAAAGTATGAATACTCTGGATTCCTGTTGAAAAATCGCCATTAAGTCTGTAAGAATGGAAGTTTTCAGTTGGGTTAAATTTTTAATTTATTTATTTGAAGATTGCATCTTAATAACTTTATTATTAACTGTGTATTATGTATATACACTTAGCATTCAAACTAAAAACTCCTAAAAGTCACAAATTGAATAAATGATTTTAAACTGGAATGACACAAGTATACGTGTGTGAGGGTGCCGCTCAATCTTGCCTTTTAAAATCATCCCTTGAATTCCCAGCTTCAAACCCACAATCCTGTCTGACACTCTCTTTATCTCTATAACACTTTTAAGAAATGCTTCCTTTAAGAGTATTCTTACTACATTTATCTCCACATCAACATTATGATAGAACAGCTCCAATGCTCCTGGCGTTGCTTCCCTTCTTCCTGGTCCCCATTCACACACAATATTTTTAGTATCCCCCATTCCATCATATCAATGAGCTCTCTTTTTTGTGAGATTTGCCCTTAACATTCTGTTCTAGAATACTTATCCTATTTGAACTACAAATTTAAATGGCAAAGGTTTTATGCCAGATGCCCTTCCTCATACAACCCTCCACATTATCTGGGCTTGGGACTAAAACTATGAGCAGATTGATTTGTCGCTTGTTTCCAATTAAGGCAATTCAAGTAGTCTTCAGAGATACTTCTCCAGGCCTCTAGAGGGACATCCCAAAACATTTTTGGATGGTGAAATTTTTTTTGATCCATTTCCGGCCAAGATGTTTCCATCACTGTGCACATGTTGCTTGTGCACAACATCAATCAAACAATCATATAATCAGCCATAATGGAGCCCAAGTGGACGGTGAATGGTTTTCTTCAAATGCTCTCGTCCCATGTAGCTCAAGTAAAATAAAATTGGAAATCAGCCAATCCTGGTCTCTAACTAGGCAGTTTTTGCATCTTCAAGAAATAATATATCCGTTGGTCAAGATATTAATCCATTTCAAAAAGTTCAAATTATTGTTCTGCATCAAATAAAGAAAAAGGAAAATCCATTTGTTATGTGGGTATAATACTCCTTAAATAATGATAAACTTAGATAATTCAAATGTTTGGTTAAATACAATCATTTTAAAATATCCCAGTTATTTTGGATATTGAAAATAAGTGCTTTTCCACAGTCAGAATGTGAAAACCAGAAAACTCAAGAAAGAAAGCCTCATCAATGATATTTAAAAAAAAAAAAAACCCTGAAGAATAAATATGCATTTGCTAGAAAGCATAATTTGATGTGATGTAAATTTAGATTTAGTGTTTTCAAGAGTGATGGGCACATCAGAGTAAAAAGAGAGGCAAACAGAGTCATGGCACATGCCTGTATCATTAGCCAGAGTTTTCTTAGATTCATTTTTCATACCGAGTCTCCCATAATCATAAGAAGATGGTAACAAATAAAAAATTATTTGTGGACATAAAAATGATATTCCATAAGCTTATCAAAGTTATGTTAAGATGAAAGGTGTATCAAAGCTAAAGGCTGTCCAATGACATATTAGAGAGCGTGATTTTTTTTTTTCACTTTAAAAGCCTTGTTTCTACTTATTTTTAAATATTTAGGTGGGACATATTTCATGATCTCTCGCACACTCGGTCCTGAACTGGGAGCATCAATTGGGTTGATCTTTTCCCTTGCCAATGCTTTGGCCGTTGCACTCCATACTGTTGGCTTTTCAGAGGTTGTACGCGATCTGATGAGGGTAAACAAATAATAATAATACTAATAATAATAATAAATAGGTAACCACATCTTGTAAAATAATGCATTCTAAATCTTTATATTTTCATATTCCTGTTAATAACTTGTTGATTTTTTTTAGAGCTATGGTACCATAATGGTGGATTCGCTCAATGATGTCCGTATTATTGGTGTGGTCACGGTGACAATTCTTTTGTTCATTACGTTCGGTGGAATGGACTGGGAGGCCAAGGTAAGCAGACCCAAGCACATTTCACTTTGTTTGCTGGACATGGGTTACAAATATTGTTGTGTCTTATTAATGTTCACTCTTCATTACACCTGTTGTAATTATCCCCCTATATTCTTTTTTCACTTTCACTCTCGTAGGCTCAGATTTTTTTCTTCATAGTTCTCATGGCTTCCTTCGTTGATTACCTTGTGGGAACACTGATACCTCCCACCCCACTGAAGAAGTCACAGGGCTTCTTTGGATATGACAGTAGGTTTATTCTTCTCACAACAATCTATTTTCCAAAATGTATCTTTGAAAAAAAATTATTTTGATTAAATTCCTTTAGTTATACTTATATACTTCTAATAAGTTCTGCCTACCAGTTCTAATGTATTGATCTTCATTCTCTGATGTCAGTTATTCTGGACTGTCACTGACAATATTGAACACATTATAGGATTGACATGAATTAATTATTGGAAGTAATAGCTGAAAGAGCAAACTTCCAGCTACTTGACAAAATCCTGAAGCAACTGAGTGTGCCTTTATGCTGGAGAAGAAATCTAAAAGGGCAAACAACTGAAACAAGTACAAGTTGAAGGTGGCTGCAGTTTTCACCAGAGAAGATTCTCAGCAACTGCTATTTTATATAAATTGTAGACTTTGAATGCTCCTTGTTTGCAAGGGATCTGCAAAAAAGTACCAAACATGACTGTTTTAACATATGTAATATTACATTTTGTCAAACACTATGGTGTCCTGATTTAAGTTACTTTGAATCAAAGTGTGGAATGTGCACCTGCACTTTAGATCAATTTTAGATTTTACACTGAGGAACATTTGTTGCTCATGTGGGGTTACTCAAAGAAAAATATTTCTGTGTCCCAAACATCATATGTGTTTACAATAGGGACATGTTTTTAATAATTTAAAGTTTAATACTATTTAAGCTAATATCTCGTATCTTCTACAGGGGATATATTCATAGAAAACCTCACACCAAGCTGGAGAGGTCCTGATGGCAACTTTTTCCGTCAGTTTGCAATTTTCTTTCCTGCTTGCACTGGCATCCTGTCTGGAGCCAACATCTCTGGAGACCTCAAAGTATGACAAGCATCAAGAAAGCAAGATAGTTCTTCCACTGAACCCACTAAGGTTTATATGTGAGTGATGACTCTAAAAATATTTTCTTTTGTAGGACCCTTCTACTGCTATCCCCAAAGGCACCCTAATGGCCATATTTTGCACCACTCTCAGCTACGTTGTGATTGTTATCACTTCTGGTAATTACTCAGTTTCCTTTTTTTTCTCTGCATTAGATATGGCTGGAATCTAAACTTTAAACCTTCATTGAGATTCTGTGGTATACAGGCATTTTTTTCTTGTTGAAACCGCCTGTGACACTATGAATAAAACAGTTTTTTAACTCTGTTCTGAAACTAACATTGACTGCAGGTGCAAGTACAGTGAGGGATGCCTCTGGAAATATGACTGACCTCATGACTGGAAACAGCACAAGTGGCTGTTTGGGACCGGCATGTAAACTGGGCTGGAACTTCACAACCTGCGTCCAGTCACAAACTTGTTCACAGGGTTTGGCAAACTATTCGCAGGTACTGTTCAGCTAAGAGATAAATAGCATTTATGTTCATTGCAATTTTAACCATTTTTTTTATTTATTTAGGTAAAATAAACATTGTTATTGTTTGTGACAGGTTGGATCAGGTCTTAAGTTATTTTTTTTATCTTTACACGTAAAATAATCCCATGGATGGTTTTCGATTCTCATCTCACCTTTGGATCTAAAGAGCTGAGTTTGAAGCATATTGAGATTACCATGCTTTCATGTCTTCTCAGTTAGATTATTGTAATCATCTTTTAACAGGTTAACCCAAAAGCATTGAATTGAATATAAATTAAATAAAATGATGTATCAAGGCTCATTAGAAGAATCAATTAAAATGAACACATTACATTGTTTTTAAGGAATTTGTACTGGCTGTCCACTACTTTCAAGATTTAAAATTGATTTACTAAAATTGATTACTTGTTACTTTTTAAATTGTCATTCCCTGGCGCCAGAATATATAGTTTGCCTTCTTTGCTCTTATCAAACAGTGTGCAGCTTTCACATACTTAGAAACTTAGAAACTGTACTAATTGGGTTCTTTGGTTCTAGAATGAGCTGCATAAGGAAATCTAGCTTGCCTCATTAGTATCTGCTTTTAATTTAAGTTATTCTTATTCTCACTATAAAATTGCACTTGTCTCTTATGGTCTTTTTTTGTAATCTTTTTTAATTTCCTTATATTTTGTCTTTTGTTCGTTTAGTGTTTCTTTTCTGGAACTGTCTCTTGTAATGCTGGTTCTATTTAAAAAAAGTGCTTATTTATTGCTTATTTAAACTGTACTGTTTTATTTTTGTAAGTATTTATATTAAATGTGTTGTTTTGAACACATTATTCCAGTTTTTAACAATTTCATTTTGAAAATTCTCTACAGGTAATGGGCCTGATATCTGGTTCATATTACCTCATTGTTGCTGGTGTTTTTGCAGCCACCTTGTCTTCTGCTCTTGGATTTCTTGTTTCTGCCCCTAAAATTTTTCAGGTGAGAATCACCAGATACATCACAATGACTGAACCATATGTTTTATTTGTATTTTTTAGACAATAAAATATGGATAGTCTTAACCAATTATCAAGATTTATTCATTTCAGCTTGTACAGCAAAACGTATTAATTTTGCAGAGTAGAACAGTGATAGACAAACATCTGACACTATCTTTCACAATTCTGCTATTTCTCCCATAGTATTTATAAAGATTATCATAGCATTTGTGATGGAACTCAGTTCTTAGCCAAATTCATCTTAGCTTTTTATTTTTTTAATTCAACCTCAGAATTTAACAGAGAAACTAAGGGACACTGCCACCTCTTGGACTCGTGACTTGTCAGTCACATGGGGAAGCACATTCTTTATTATCACCTTCCTGGAACAGATGGTGACCTTAATGACAAAACATGTTGTATCTATGTATATCATAACAAAGAAGCTTTGTAAAGAAGTTTTTTCCACATACTTTTACAGAACTGGATGCCTTTTTGACACAGATGTCAGAGAACTGATGACTATTAGAAAGAGCAGCAAAACAGTGAAACATGTGATATAGGCATCTGTAAATGTAGTAAAGTTATTATTGTTAAAGAAATGATGTTTGTATTTTATTTCATCCCTCAGTGTCTGTGCAAAGACAATGTATACCCGTACATTTCATTCTTTGGAAAGGGTTATGGCAAAAATAATGAACCACTTCGGGGCTATATACTCACCTACCTCATTGCTGTGGCCATCATTCTAGTTGGTGAGTGTAATCCAGCACTGTCCTCCTACTGTTATTTGAAATATTGTTTCATATATGTGCTGATCGTTTTTTTCCCCTTTTGTATTATTACAGCTCAACTAAATATCATTGCACCCATTATCTCCAACTTCTTCCTGTGTTCCTATTGTCTCATAAACCTAAGCTGCTTTCATGCGTCAATTGTCAACTCCCCTGGTAAGTTATGTACTCAACTATCGCACTGCACTAAGACTTGATAAAAGCTCATGCCTATTCACTAAACAAGAAATTAACTATTTCACCAGGTCAAGAGTGATGTCCAAGATAGGTGATACTTAACAAGCTGATAAGAAATAATGTGAAGCTATATTCCTTTGAGCATCACTTCAATATTTTTTGTGCTTATGCTTAGGGAGGGCAAAAAGAGTGGTTTATATTTCAGTTTTTTGCAGGCTGTACTGGACACAGTTCTAGAGATCTAAAATCAGAACTTTTGTATTATGCTCAGATGTATCTGTCCTTCTCTTGTCATCTCTTAAAGGATGGAGGCCAGCATTTAAATACTATAGCAAATGGACAGCTTTGTATGGAGCAATGGCATCTTTTGCTCTGATGTTTGCGTTTACCTGGTGGGCTGCTCTAGGCACCTGGTTCGTCATCTCCCTCCTGTTTATATACATTACATACTTCAAGAGACCAAGTAAGTCAAAATCAAGCATAGGTTGGAAGTCAGTGTTGCTTTAACAAGAAACATGTCTCAGATGGACAAGTGAAATGCACTGTATTTTACCATTCATTTATACTACATCCTTTTGCATAATGTTTTTTATTACATCAACAGATGTAAATTGGGGCTCTTCAATACAGGCAAGTTCATACAACATGGCTTTGTCATTCTCTGTGTCTCTTACTGATGTGAAGGACCATGTCAAGAATTTTAGGTGAGGGATCTAAAACGTTAAAATGCATTTGTCTGTTTTTTATTTCATGTGTTCTGTTTTCAAAGAGTATTTGTGTGATCACTGATTTATTTAAAAAACAAAAAAACCTGTCAAAATAAATCCTGCTAACATATGCAGAATGGTGAAAGAAGGACATATTCATCAACAAGTGCTGATCACATATCTCAATTAAACATTAGGATAATTCAAATAGAGAGTAACTCCCAAACATTATCTTTGTTCTCTGATGTCCTTTTATTAGACCACAGTGTCTTGTCATGACTGGACCTCCAAAACAGCGCCCTGCACTGGTGGATTTTGTTGGCTGCTTCACTAAGCAAGTAAGCCTTATGATCTGTGGAAACATTATAATGGTGAGTTTCTTTGTTTCATAAAATGACAACTGATTAACATTTTTGTATCCACTAATTAAAAGTCCTCACACTGGCTTTTTGTTAGAATTTTTTTAATTGCACATGCTCAGTTCCTTCAGCTTTTCATGGAAGGTTGAAATTGGCTTTTCCAGGAACCAGACAAGCAGACCCAGTTTCAGGATTCCACAGATCAGTATGTTAAATGGTTAAACAAAAGGAAGGTTCGCTCGTTTTACACTCAGTTTACAGCTGACACCCTCAGAGATGGAGTTCGATATCTGATGCAGGTAGGTCCTCTATTTGAGAAGCAATTGTTGCTCACTACCCAAAAGAAACTAGAAATTGAATAATGGCTTCTTACAAGTTATGCTGTATGAGTCTCATAATGTTTGATAATGTTAAACCGTTTTATCAGCATGTGAGTGGCTCTATTGTATTATTGGTTGAGCCTGAAAAATTAAAGGTTTCTCGTTGAGTTGCAGAAGACACAAATACCTTTGTGGATGTGTCAAGAATAACATTCTGTTTACAAATCAGATTTTGGTTTGTAATCATGGCATATCATTCCTTTTTTAAACTATAAAATGTCATCAAACATTTCAGTACTATAATACAATTGAAGCAAAGGGTGGTGTTTAAATGGTCTGTTTAAAAAGAAATGCTATAATTTATATTCTTGTTTAGGGATGGATTTATGTGTTTTTCCTTCATCTTATTTTTGGTGTGATTTTAAAATTCCACTATCTTGAAAATATTGTGAAGTTTTTTGAAAATTTGTAATTGTGGCATTTTCAATATAGATATCCAAGAGTTTATCTCAATTTAACTTAAAATGTAAAATGCCTGAAATCCCTAAAACTTTTGGATGTTTCTAACAGCTTATTATCATTATTTTTACTACTATTATTATTATTATTTTTTTTTATTCAAGGCTTCTGGTCTCGGCAAGCTGAAACCTAACACGCTGGTCATTGGCTTCAAGTCAAAATGGATGGAAAGTTCTCCTACAAGCATTGATGATTATATCCAGACTATATAGTAAGCTTATCATTTTTTTCATACTCTGTGTGTGCGCATCATTCTATTGTAAACATCAAAGATTACATCTTTGAATCAATTCTGAAAAAAACGTTATGGCGTTGTAGGGTGGGGTCACGTTACCATCCACTAAAATTTGGCTTACATACACCGTGGTCTTAAGGGTCAACTTAATGATTTGGTCGAAAATTAATAAAAAGCCTTTTAATGATTCTTTTAAAAGTGTGGTGTGCATTTTTAGCATGTCGAAAGTACCATACAATATTATGACACCTTCTAATTAACACTGAAATGAATGCTACACTTTTTTTTTTTTTTTTTTTGCTGAAAAGAATCCTTAAAAGGATTTCTGTTGCTCACACACTCTCTTTTACTGTTCTTCAGTGATACATTTGACGCCAACTACTGTTTGTGTATCTTGAGGATGATGGATGGGCTGGACATCAATGACCATGCTGATTTTAAAGGTTGGATACATGGCCTAGAATTTTTTTAGGCATCAATTCCCAAACATATATATGTATAATTTATATATATAATTTATTTTTTTACGTTAGAAAACCAAGGCTTTGAGCCTGATGAAGCCATTGAAAGCAATGACCATCAGCTTCCTGAGAAAAACTCTGGTAAGCACTTCCAATACAAATATACATTATAATTACTGCTTCTTAAGTACGAATATGGAGTAATCTTTATGATAACACATATCTATTGCTTTTTGCAGCTAATGACATTTCTGAAAACAGCGATCAGGTCAAGACTGTGTTTAAGAATGCTGGGGGAACAAAGACTATCGATGTCTATTGGATAGCTGATGATGGAGGTGAAACATGGCACACGAGTTACATGACAATTTATTAATAAGTGTGTAACACTTAGTTGAAACACTTAGTTGATATAAAAGTGTGTGGATTGTCTATCTGGTCAGAATTCTGGGCCACCAGTTTGGGATTCTGACCACTTACTTGGTCATCTAGCTATGATGTCTCTTGGACACATCGTGAATGTGAATCCAAGGATGAGTTGGTCTGTGAGCTGATCTGGAAACACCTAGATCAGTCAGTAGCCAAAGACAAGGAGGTCTCAACATTTCAACTTAGACTAGTGGATGGATAGTTGACAGATGTGATTTTAGTGCCAGTATTGGCTTTAATCAAAACTGAATCTTCACCTATCATGTTGAATATAAAATTAACCACCGCTATCTTGCTCTTCTCTAGGACTAATTGTACTGGTGCCTTACCTGCTCACCAGGAGAAAACGCTGGAGAAGCTGTAAGATTCGGGTTTTCATTTTGGGAGATGAAGAAAACATGAAGGAAAGCCGTGATGCGTAGGTTTATTCTATTTTAACCTCTGTTTTGGTATTTGAATTGACAATATTTGTATTTTGGAAAACCCTTATTCATAGATAAATTGAAATTGAAAGGCATGGAGGTAAACATTCTTCCAGTAAGTTTTTATTTGTGATCTAATTCTTCATTGTTAAATAACATATTGATTAAATTTATATAATTTTTTCCTTTAAAACTGTATATTTTAGATGTACAACACACAGTCGCTGATCAAATTTGAAATAGCACTAGGACTGAAAGAGTGTTTCCCTGCATGCTGTTCAGATTGGGGTGAAAATGTTTAGGAATCTTTCAGGTTATATGAGATGGTGTTTGATTTTCAGAAACTGAAGTGCTTTAAGGTTGTTTTTGGTTTCTTTCAGAATGATGGCCCTGCTGAAGAGATTCCGTATCAATGTTACTGATGTTGTTGTCATGACAGACACTGAGAGGAGTCCTCAACCCAAAAAGTATGAAAATATTACCATCTTTTTCAAATAAGACAAAATATACACTTTTACAAAACTCTGTGAAGCTTTTAACCCCATAAACAAATGAAAGGCATGGAATTTCAGCTTAATGTTTCAATTATGAGTCCCATTTTTATTTAGTGAAAAAGATATTTTTAAACATGATGTTGAATTAACTGTAATAGAACACTGGAAGTAAAGTTATTTAGAACATGTTGTATTCTAGCAGGGTTTTTCTTTCCTTGGCAGCAAAATCATTTGTGTCTTTTTGATGCCTTGCAGTATGAATAAGTTTTTGGAGAGCGTTGCGCCCTACAGGCTATATGACGAACAGCAGGAAGGTGTCTCGGTTCAGGAACTAAAAAAGAAGGAACCATGGAAAATATCTGACAAACAGTTTGAAGCTTTTAGACTTAAGGTCTGTCTCTCTGTACCTCATTTCTGACTAAAGGAGGAGATGACATGCTTATGATTGTCCACTAAATTAATTTTTTTTTTTTAAATTTTATTTACAGTCTGAGAGAAAAGTAAGGCTGAATGAAATCATCCGGAGGAATTCACAAAATACCACCCTCGTGCTTGTGTAAGTCGACTGTTTTTATTACCGGTGAAATTCAGAACCTTTTTTGGTGCAAATTTGTTAAAACTGTCTATAATCTATAAAATCGTGTATACTGCTGTTCTGGTGTATCTTTAGACCCAGAATTTAGGCAGTTTTATTATACATGCATACACCATTTAACATTCCCTAGATGGTTTGTATTATACTATAATGTGGTGTATAATATATAATATGAAAATGCAGATCCAAAATAAAAGGGGATAATTGTAATGGATTCAGCAATGCAACCCTAACGAATTAAATGACTCTACATCTGTTTACCATTAGTATATGTTTAAAATTTTTAAAACATAAATTGCATATTTTAGCTATAACAAACATGATAATAATAAGATCTAATATTTAATAAATATTTTTAAATACACAAGGGACAGTAAAAGGCAGTATAAGGGACTCAACCCACTCTGCCTAATAAATATTGGGAAAAAAAAAAAAAAAAAAAAAATATATATATATATATATATATATATATATATATATATATATATATATATATATATATATATATATATACACACATACATACATACACACACATATACATTTATACACACACACACACACAATATTGGTCAAAAGCTTTTTCATTTTTAACTGTAGTTGCTGATTTGTTTTTATGCTTTCATTTCAGAGTACAATTAAACTGCATAATAAAAAAAAACTGTGGTGTTCTAAAACGTTTGACTAGTAGTGTACAGTTACAATTAAAACAAAAAAAGAAAAGAAAAGATAATTTTATGCCCAACCACTTTGTTCTTTAGAATGTAAGATTTCAAATAGAAAACAAGAACATTCCATTTTTTTATGGTACTTCATTTATTTTAATGCTAAACCACAAAATACAGTGTGTTTTGAAAAAGAATAAACAAAATAAAAATAAATATAGAAGAAGTTTATTTCTGTAGTTGCTGCAAAAAAAAATCCCCAAACAAGGTTATTTTTAATTTATTTTGCCGTTTTGTTATGTTGATTGTAATTCAATAATCTTTACATATGTGAGATGACTGTGATTTTTTTTTTTTTTTGTTATAATTGAATTCTTTTAGGAGTCTTCCTGTGGCGCACGGTGACTGCCCCAGTGCTCTGTACATAGCCTGGCTGGATGCTCTGACCTGTGGCCTCCACTGCCCTGCAGTGCTTGTACGAGGAAACCAAGAGAATGTCCTCACGTTTTACTGCCAGTAAATCCTATGTTAGTGCAATGAAATCTACAGAAACAATATTTTTGATACTCTAAAATGATGTCCTGACAATGAAGGAGAAAAAAAATCACACAAGACAAATAAGTAAATAAGAAAAAGCATAAATGGGTGTAAATGATGTGCAATGGTTACAAAGATGATTAACAAATCTGATGAATAATAAAGAATGATCAAAAATGGAAGATAACACCATTGTGGTTATTCACTTTGTGCTGAATAATTTCAAACTGTGTATTCCACTTTGAGTGGGGCAAATAATCACATACAGAGCTTACCCAGTGTATTAGACTAATTCAACTGAATTTTTTAATACGGTGCCAAATCACAACAACACACACACACATATATATATATATATATATATATATATATATATATATATATATATATATATATACACACACATATATATATATATATATATATATATATATATATATATATATATATATACATATATATATATATATATATACATATATATATATATATATATATATATATACATATATATATACATATATATATATATATATATATATATATACATATACATATATATATATATATATATATATACATACATATACATATACATATATATACATATATATATATATATATATATATATATATATATATATATATATATATATATATATATATATATATATATATATATATACACACATATATATATATACACATATACATATATATATATATATATACATATACATATACATATATATATACAAATTGTAAGGTAAGATCCTACAATAAAAAAGAAAAGACAGAAAAGAAAAAAATCATATGAAACGTCGAGCAGAACCAGGCTCATGGATGGGTTGGGGTGAGCGTCACTTCACTGGTTGCCCAGTCCTTTTAGGATTCATTTTTAAATTATTTTATTTGCTTTTAAAGCCCTTCGTGCCATAGCCCCATCTTATCTCTCTGAGCTGCTACAGCCTTACAGCTGATGAGCTGTTCCTGAATGTACTCAGGACTAAGCGGAAACTTAGAGAGTCCGTGCTTAGAGTCCGTGCTTTTGCTTTTTCCAAACTGTGGAACTATCTGCCTTTAGAAACTGGCCTCTTCTCTGCCTGTTTTTAAAACCCATCTCTTCATCCTGGCCTTTGACTCCATGTGAGATGTTGTTGGGGTTTTTTTTTGTTGATTTTCTTTTCTTTTATATCATTTTTAACATAGGGTTGTTTTAATATTTGTGTATTGTGTGTTTTATTTAGTTAAAATATTTGTTACCATTTCTTTTTATCTATTGTTCTTATTTACTGTGCAGCACTTTGGTCCTATGGCTGGCTATTTTAAGGTGTTTTAGAAATAAAGTTGGATTGAACTGGATGACAGTGAGGCAGAGTTACGAAGAGGACCCGGGTGCCCAACGGCTGCCCACTGCTTCACAGAGTGAATGGGTTAAATGCAGAGAGGAATTTCCCCACGGGGATCAATAAAGTATTTATTATCATTAAACGCAGACACAAAGGAACTCAGAACAAAACTTGATATTAACAAAAAGCGTGCCGTTTAATAAGGCTGAAAAAAGGTACGAAAACAAAAAGCAAAACACACTGGGGAGAAACTAAATGCTAAACACAAAAGACAAAGAACAAAACCTGAACATTAGGGGAAGTGCAAACACATGGGGAAACAGCTCACACTAATCTGACATAACGAGACAAAGGAAGCAAAGCCAATTACACTGACATAAGACACAGACCTTCAAAAAAAAAAAAAAGGGAACATGCATGGAACGCAGACATGACAACACAAACTTGACAACATGGACAAGAAGACAAGAAACATGACACACTAAGGCTACGTTCACACTGCAGGCAAAAGTGCATCAAATCCGACTTTTCTGACCCTATGCGACCCGTATCCGATCATGGTATGACAGTGTGAACGGCACAAATCTGATATTTTCAAATCCGATCTGGGTCACTTTCGTATGTGGTACTGAATCCGATACATATCTGATGATTTAGAAAGCGACTGCTGTTTGAATGTTCATGTCGCATTAAATCCGTCTTTTACGTCACTGACACAAGACAGATGCTAATTATCAGCGCGGGAGAAGACATCGTGAACGCTTCCTGGCCATCCAGTGTAGATGTTAGTGAAACTGTTGGGAAGAAAACGTTGGAGAAACGTGAACATTTTATTTGTACTGTATAATCTGCAGATTCTGACAGAAATCTGCAACTATCCTTTGAAGCACCGCTCCTCTCTAAAACAGCAATAAGGATCATTATTAGGCCATATGTAAATAACAAAATAACTTTATAACTTAAAGCAAAATTGGGAAACGTAAAGTCTGAAACAAGTCTTTATATTTAGGGCCATCAGTCAAACAATACTGTTTGGTCTGGGTCTAAACAGAGCGCGTTGTGTGTGACGTCTTCTTTTGCGCATGCAGGCCGCTTTGAGCGTTTACACAGGAGTGCGTTTGCTGTCACAAATTAATTTGTAGTGTGAACAAGCAGACAAAAAAAGAAGACCCAGGATCGTGACAGACATATTGGTAGTTTGGAGGAAGTAATTACTGAAGTTAACTCAGAAAGGTCAATGGGAAAAGAGAAATTCTCATAGGGGTGGTCATATGGGCGCCACTAAAAATATTGGGGATGGCACACCAAAAACACAATTCCCAGTTTTTTTATGCTGTTGTCAAATTTAGGCTACTTGAAAAATATGGCAAAAAATAGAGAGAGAAAGGAGTTATATGCCTTGTTGATTTCCTGCTATTAAAGTTAAAAATAAGTACATATGAAGAGCAAATACGATTTTGAAATACAGAATAATCTGTTTTTAGCAGGAATGTATAACAATAACCAATTGTAGGGTACTTTCTCTTTTGTGCTCATGTTTGTTAGAATAATTATTGACATAGGACAGTCTTGCTGTAATGTGGGGGCCATCAAATTTTGGGGGGGTGGCCAGTGTCTCCCCTGCCCGCCCCTTGGTGGTGCCACTGACTAAAAGTAGCTGTACATAATTTTATGTCTGTGAGATGATTATTGTTCACTTTTTCTCTAATAATTTTAATGGTAAAAAAAATTCATGGACTCATTACTAGTTAACTTAAAAGTAATGGTTGGCTTAACGGAGGTTTGTCAGTTTTGCTATAACAGATACCCACCTTTGCAATTGTCATCTTATTAGTTCTTGATATTGGTAAGCTACACGTACTGACTTTTTGTCTTGCCAAATTACTGAAGCAAAAGATCGGGTTGTTCTTATTTTCTTCGATTAATGTTGACTTGTGAGCAATGTTCCCTCTAATTTCTCATGTGTCTGAGCAAACACACAGACTCCCTGAGCGGTCCGTTGGACCACTGTGAGCAACAGCAGACGTGTGCACTGTGGTCACGCCAGCATCAAATCCATCCAAGTTACATGGTTTATTAAAATAATCAAATTACAGCATTTACATTTATGTTAGACTACTTTTAATTAAGTGCTTTAGCCCAAGAAATCTTGTTCATGACCTGTGTAGTATGTTAACACTATTGGAAGTAAAAATAAGTTGAATTCCAATTTTGAAAACACAACTTTCTTCTTTTTGTTTTTTTTTATAAAGCTCTGACTTGTATTATGAGTCTGTGTGAAGTTCCTCCTGTACAGTGGGAGGGAGTCCTGTAACTCTTTGTCTGCATAATACAGTATATAATGAGCAATGTTGGGCAAGTCATTTTGAAAAAGTAATTAATTATAGTTACTAGTTACTTCTTCAAAAAAGTTATTTGCAGCTATTTATCTAAAAATGCAGCCAATGCGTTTTTTAAAATAACCATTTCAACCTATTTACAGAACAATCAGGTGTTCTGCATCAAATAAGATGCCACACAAATGATTTGTGCCACTCCAAAAAATAACCTCACCTCATTGTTCTGACACACACAACAAAACTATCCGCTACACAACACACTAACTTTATACTCCAAACACGCTAATGGTCAAAACTCTCTCTCTCTCTCTCTCTCTCTCTCTTTCACTCTCTCACTGCCATCACTCCTAAAACTTCCAACTCTTCCTAAACAACCGTTGCCATATCATTTTTTGATTGGTTGACATGGGACATTTTTCCACCAATAAGAAAGGGTGGGGTTTTTTTATTTTTGTTTTTTTCACTCACTGGCAGAGAGTGCTTTCGAGCGCTTTCCTTAGAAAACAGTTTTTACAATTTCTTCCCGCAGTAAATAAAAAGAACGATAGTATTCAGGAAAAAACATAATAAAAACACATATTGAATAATAACTCCTTGTACACGTTGTCATTAGCGTGTCTTCACTCCACATTGGCCACACCGCTTTGGTAGCAAAAACACTGGTGGCACATAAAGACGCTCTCATAATCTGTCAACAACTTTATTTAGCTGTCTATATACAAATGCGAATCGCATTATTGGCTGGAGAGGCCAGTCACCGGTCACTTACTGACTAACACTGCAAGACAGCACAGAATGTTACGTGTTCATTTTAATTTCAATTTAGGTTTGATTTTTTTTTTGTGCGCAGCGCAGATTTTCTGTGCGCACAGACCGTGTCTGCTGTGCGCAATTGCGCAGCTTAGAGGGAACATTGCTTGTGAGATGTTTTACTTTTATGGAGGGCTTTTTTATAAAGCAGCGAGTGATTTCTCAGGCCCTCCAAGGTATGGGGGCCTATATCCCCTCACCACAATCCCTGCTGGTGGCTAATACCCTCAGACGTCTGTGCGTTGGTGGTTCTTCGTGTCCAGGGCTGCGCGCTGAGGTATGTACTGGCTCACTCCTGGGGCTGCTTGGCGGGGTCTGGCGCCTGTGGCTCGGTCGGGCCCCTTCCGGGGGGTGGGGGCTTGGTCCTCGGTCCACTCTGTCGGAGCTGGCTGCTGGCAAAGGCAGGCACGTTACTGCAGCTCCCTCTGGCTTCTGCTCCGTGGCTGCTAAGTGACCCCTCATTTGGAGCTCTCCTCAGCTCTTTCCAGGAGGGTGGCATAGTTGTCCCTCCGGTGGTTCTCCACTCTATAGGGCCTCTGGACGTCTGGGTCCTCGATCTCCTCCATGCCTGCTTCATGCCCTGGGGGACGGGGCTATGGCTCCACCCCCTAGCAGATCATTACATCGAGAAACCTTTGGAATACAAGCATGCTCATCAGCACACAGATGTGCACACAGGGGTACACAAGGGTGTTCCTAGACACAAACTACACCTTTCTTGGCTGCTACCTCAAAGTACATTGTGCGCTGTCGGCCTAGCACAATAACATTCAATATTTAGTATCTACTGTTATTTAGTCTTAGCTAGATTATTGTGATGGTGTTGTGTTTATTATGTTGCTCTCTTTTATGCTTGTTTTCTCTTCTGTTTTTTCTTCTCTCAACAGGTGATCGAGGTGTTTTTTTTAAAGTGCCCTTTCTCACTGTCCCTCCCTCTGTTTTTCTTTCCTTCCCTCACTTTCTTTCTTTCTCCCTTTCCTATCCCCAAGTCATGTCTGTCCTGTCTGTAACAACTGAAAATGAAATAAAATAAATAAATAATAATAACAAAGGTCAGTCAAATGGACCAATACGGCAAGGCCATGATGATCTACTTGGTAAATCCGTTGGGCATCTTTCTTGGCCTTCAGACAGTAATTCTGACGGCTAAAGAACCAAACGGGACAGGCCAAAAGAAAGAAAGAAGGAAAGAAAGCAGCAAGTGATTTTTCAAGGCTAAGTGATTATCTTATAAATTCATCTCTGCTTTAAGGTGCAGATTTGAGAGTTATACAGGAGAGTCAAATATTTCTGATTTGAATAATTGTTTTTCACAGGAGCTACAGTCTCCAGAGACATATGTAGTGAAGTAGTAAAATTATTAACAAGATAATCGACCTCTGTTGGAGTAGCGTTCAGGTAGCTGCTCTGCTCTATGTTGGTACAGGGCATTGAAGATGATAACAGTGGGTGGATTATATTCTTAAACTTAGTTACAGCACTTTCAGAAAGACATCTATGGCGATCGTGGCTCAAGAGTTGGGAGTTCGCCTTGTAATCGGAAGGTTGCCGGTTCGAGCCCCGGCTTGGACAGTCTCGGTTGTTGTGTCCTTGGGCAAGACACTTCACCCGTTGCCTACTGGTGGTGGTCAGAGGGCCTGGTGGTGCCAGTGTTTGGCAGCCTCGCCTCTGTCAGGGTGGCTGTAGCTGCAATGTAGCTTACCATCACCAGTGTGTGAATGGGTGGATGTGTAAAGCGCTTTGGGGTCCTTAGGAACTAGTAAAGCGTTATACAAATACAGGCCATTTATCTACTGTGATAAAGTCTACTCTCCACTGCTGTGTAATCAATTATTGTGAATGTTATCAGGAAATGATCAGACAGCAGAGGGTTTTCAGGAAACACTTAAATGTTCAGTTTATATGTCATATGTTAAAACAAGATCTAGAGTGTGATTAAGGTGGTGGGTGGGTTCTTTTACAGTTTGAGAGAAGCCAATTGAGTCTAATAACAGATTAAATGCAATGTTGAGGCTGTCATTTTTAGCATCTACATGGATGTTAAAATCACCCACAATAATTATTTTATCTGAGCTGAGCACTAAATCAGATAAAAAGTCTGAGAAATCAGAGAGAAACTGTGTAAGGCTAAAATTGTGAAGGGCACTACAACTATATAACTTGAAATGTACATGCAATTTTGATGATATTTTCTTGTTTCTTAATTACCTTATTTTCTGTCTTTTGCCTTTTAAGAAAGAAAAACACTTAATTTTCATATTTGTTTGTTTCTTGTGTTTTGCAATTAATATTTTCACTTATTTAAGGTTATATTTGCATTGCAAATACATTTCATAATCAACAGGGGGCATCCTAACCAGAAAAGGCTTTGATTAATAAGCTGCCACTGCCAGCAATAAGAAAGTTCATAGTAGTGATTTTTGCATACATGACACCCCCACACAGGGGTTAATAGAGGTCAAGTTCTGGTACTGAAGAGTAAATCACGGGAATACCCGTATTAACAGTACAGAAATGTTGGATGTTTTTTGGGCATTTAGAAACACGTATATCTATATACATAGAGCAGTCATATAATCCATGTATTTACTACACCAAAATTGTAGAGTTACTCTTTGTTTGATCAACTAGGAAATGTGCCCTTCATGTATAGTTGGATTTATCATCCATTTGCCATATTTTACAGAATTTTAACAAAATTTACCAGCAGATTTTGTGCAGACTTTTTCCAAACCTGTCAAACTGTTTTTTCACCCTTATACCCTTTAAACTGAATATGTTTGAGCTTGGTAGCACTCATCCTGTTCTCTGTGTGGTGACATACCGTCCACCTAAATATAACAGGAGCTTTATTAATGATTTCTCTGAGTTCGTGGCTGAAATAATGCCAAAGTATGGCAAGGTTTTGATTCTTGGTGATATAAATATTCATGTGAGTTGTCCTGCTAAACGACTGGCAAAGGACTTCTTAAATCTACATGATGCTTTTAATGTTTTGCAGTGTGTCACTGGTCTCACACATAACATAATGTTACCTTTCAAAGTCCAAATGCTTCTGTGCTCCCAGCTCTGCTCAAACTTTCAATACCATTTTTACCTACTCAAGGGCAGTGCAAACAAACATTTCCTCCATCAATTGTTTCTGCTGATTTTCTAATTTTTTCACATTTATATTGAAAAAATGTTCATTAGTAGAAACAACAATCATTGTAATCCTACTCATTTGATTACTTGCAGTTTAACATTTTCTCTTTAAGTCTGATTTTTGCCACCGAAATTGTTTTGAACTTTGCTTAATGTTTTTTTTTAATGCTGAATAGGTTCTGTTATTCTTTCCCCCACTGATAGCTAAGTTTAAGCCTTTAGTGCCTCTAAATGACTAACTGTAGGAGAAACAGCAAATAACTAGACTGAGCAGAGGAATAAAGCTTTACTTTTCCTTACAAAAGGAGTAACAGCATACAGAGAATTTCTGCAGAAACCTGAAATGGGGAAGCCTGTTATTGTTTTACACACTTCTCCTCCCTCCCATGACACAACAAAAGGAATGCCTTTCCATATAAGGAACTGTTTAAACATAGCAAAACTATGAGGGTGAATGTGCATGCAACAAGTGTGCATGTGCTGTTTGGGTGGTTCATGATATATAGTACGGCTCAACAAACTTATTTAATATCAGTTACTTGCGTAACTCTTCTAGCATCTTTCCATCATTTACAAACTAACGAAAGGTAGAAACATTTGGGCAACAAAGTGGTGTAACAGCTGGCATTGTTGCCTCACAGCATGAAGGCCAGAATCTCCTGGTTGGCTGGGGCCCTTCCATGTGGAGCCTCCATGCTCTCCCTGTGTCTACATTCATACTGCAGCCTCCTCCAACAGGCCAAAGGTTAATTGGTGATTCTAATCTCTCCAGGGATGTGAGGTAGATAATATGTTCAAATGATATTGTATGGGCGTATGGTTAAATGTGGCTTGTAGCCTAAAGCATTTTTAGTGGTAAGACTATAAAACTCCTATATAGATGCCCATCCATTCCAAAGAAATGAAAATCATTGTTAGAAAAAATGGAAGAAAAGAAAAAAAGACCAAAAGATTTGAGCCAGCACATTTGTTTTTAGATTTTCGCTAACTTTGCTGACTGTCACAAGATCATCGCTGAGCTCATTTTCTTTATCCAAAGAAAACACACTGCTAGATGGGGCAGCTAATTAAAGCATACCCAGGGATGTTCAAGAATAACTTCCTTGTTACTTTTTGTTTCTTCACAGCCTCATTACCCCCAGGAGCAGGGAAGAGTTTTTGCGTTTTATAAAATTCACTTGAAAATTCACATTATAAAATCATATATAGTTTATAGTTGAAAATAGTGGGAACACAGCACTCGCTGTATTTTTTGCCAGATGTTTATCCCCTCACAATAGATGGGACCTCAAACTATCATTATCTCCACCTGATATGCGAGAATGGCAGGATGAGGCCTTCACCCGGCCAGGCTTCAGCGCTCTGGACAGGTTCACTAAATTTCCCCAGGTGCTCTGCAGAGAGGGTTTGTCCGACTGGTGTTACTGGGAAGAAGAGGGACATGCTTGCACTCTGTCTGTAGCAGTGGCAAAAATGTTTGGCAAAAATGACAAGTCCTGGAGTTTAGACAGCTTTTTATTCTGTCACAATATAGAAACCAAAGTGCCCAGCTCTGGTCTCTGCAAGATTGGAGTCTTCTTGGATTATAAAGCAGGTACTCTGTGTTTTTATCGTGTCTCTGACCCAATGGTTCTAATCCACAAAATCCAGGGAGCATTCACCCAACCTCTATCCTGGGGTTGGGATAAATTATGAATGGTATCATGTTGGAGTGTTTGCACAGCTCTATATGTTGTAAAATTTTTTCAAAGTGATAAAGATCTTATGGAATATTTTTAAGAACCCAAAAATGAAACATAAGATGCCAAATACTACAAATATTTAGCACAATGCTCCATGAAAAATCAAGGGACGTATGCTAGATGAGAAAACCAATTAAAAACAAAAAAAACCTTCTTAAGCTGTATGTTAGACCAGTGGTTCCCAAACTTTTTCTTTGCTGGGCCCCCCTTTGTTTTACAAGAAAAATATTCCCCCCCGCCCCCCGTCGCGCGCGCACGCACGCACAAACACATCCTCCAAACAAACACGCCCATATTTTGCTCCATTGCGGTTTATTTCACACCTCAAACATTTAGTAAACAATTAAGCAAATACAAGTAATCTGTAGGTAGTGAGAAAATAAACTACTAAACTCTTTTACGCGGCGTCAGCACGTACACGGGTGATTTTGAAAACGCAGCTGTTTCGTCCACACGTAAACGGCGTTTGGAATCACTGGAAACGGAGATTTTTTAAAACTCATTTTTTGGGTTTATGTGTGGACGAAGAATACAGAGTTCGTCAAAGGTATGTGCCTTTTTCCACGTCACGCTGTGCGCCACGTTATTGTTTACATGAGATGAATTGAAGAATGGCAGATAGTCAGATTAACAGTATTTTGTCTCCATCTGCCGGTTTTACACGCTTACATACACACGCAGTTACTATCCCTCTATTTAAAAAGGCAGAGGCGTCACGGTGTAATTATTTTACGTGTAGTTGTTTTTTTTTTTCCTGTGTAATAATATTCAACATTGCTATCAATACATTTTTCAAAAAATGCCTCTCTGTGCAAAATGGGTTTAAAAACATAAACAGCTGTAGGATACTGTTTGTCCGTGATTTGAACCGAGGGAACAAATCGTGGCAGGATCAGCCTGATGTTATTTGTATCCCGCTGTAACTTTACTGTATAAAGAGCTAATATCTCCAAAATGTCAGGAGTAGTTCTTTATTACAACAAGTGTTTGTGAACTAAAAATCAAGAATGTGGGATACTGTTTGTCCGTGATTTGAACAGCCCAGCGCTGCTACCGACGAAGGGAAAAGCAATTCTGCAGGGGAGACCTACCTCAGCACTTGTGCAGGTGAAACCAAAGGGAAGATTTGCTTCACCATATTTTCTAGTCTTTGGCTTAGAATGAAGTTGGTTTGGAAACATATTCAGCCATGCTTCATTTCCTGCTTTGCGTTTGTGTGGGAGCCCCGTGCTAGCGTTGTCCCCCCCCCCCCGTCCCCCTTTCATGCCGCGCCCCCCCTGCAATGGCTCTGCGCCCCCCCTAGGGGGCGGGCCCCACACTTTGGGAAGGTCTGTGTTAGACACGCTGATTTTGGTCTCTTTTCACACAGATCTGAGCTCATCCAACGTAAAATGAAAGCATGCAGGTTATTTATTTTCCATAGGGAAAAAAAAAATGTTTGTGCTGGCAAAAAGATCCAAAGGACTGTCATCACTGAAAAGAAAAAAAAACAACTTGCAAGTTATTACAGGCCCTAAATCCTTGCAGTTACTCGGATTTGGAAACTTTGCCACTGTGGATCACTTTATAAAGCCGGACTGTCAACTTTACTTTGTGGGGAACATGAAGCCCAACTAAAAGTATTTTAACATGTAAAAAAACATTTTTTTTCCATTTTCTTTTCTCTTAGCCCAAACAGTTTTAAGTACATTGTAAAACCTGCCATTCATTTATATCATTGTTGATCCATCCATCCATCCATTCGCTTCTGTTTAGCCTTTCCAGGGTCGCGGGGGGTGCTGGAGCCTATCCCAGCTGTCATAGGGCAAGAGACGGGGTACACCCTGGACAGGTCACCAGTCTGTCGCAGTCACAGGGCTAACACATAGAGACACGGACAACCATTCACATTCACTCACAGATTCACACCTATGGGCAATTTAGATTAATCAATTAACCTATCCCCACTAACTGCATGTCTTTGGACGGTGGGAGGAAGCCGGAGTACCCGGAGAGAACCCACGCAAACACAGGGAGAACATACAAACTCCACACAGAAAGACCCCGGCCTGATGGTGGAATTGAACTCAGGACCTTCTTGCTGTGCGGCAACAGTGTTAACCACCATTGTTAGCATTATTGATAATAATGGTAATAATAATAAATCAGTCTGGATGTCTTAAAAAGAAAAGTGGACTTTCAAAAAAACACAAATGATTTTATTCTTTAGATCAATGAATTAGTGAACTCTGGAGTTAATATTTACACTTATATTTTTTTTAAATAACTGGATTTAACAAAATCAAATAAATGAAAAGATACACTGCATATAGGGAATACATCATTAAATTTTATGCAGAAGCCACTGTCTCCACACATGTTGGGCCTGCATGTGCATCTGTGAATGATAACTTCCCCCTTAATTGTCAACAATGTGAAAGTTTATCTACTTCTGTTTTTAATTATAATTTCTTAATCATTTTTAAGCACAGATTCACTATCTCTATTTGCCCTTTTAAACAATGGCAACATGCCCAGTTTTCATCAGGCACATCCAGTTTCTGTTGACTGCAGAAACACTGCTCAGTGAGTTCCACAGAAAAGTGTCAGTGATTTCTCTACCAGAGAAAGTAAGACCGTTATCTTTGTGTTTTAATGTTACATTTCTAAAGGATGTTGTAATCAGTGCTTGAGGCGTATTCTGTGCCTTATAAATAAGCTTCTTTGGGCTTTTCTTCCTTCCTTGATCTATATCTCTCACGCATCTTTTGATTTTTTTTCTTTTGAATTTGAAGCAAACCAGGAACCTTGTAGTGCTAACAATAAATAAACTGTTTATATAACATGATGATGATATTTGAAACAAATCTATGATCCGTCTTCACATTTTAACTCTAATTTCTCAACACGCTGCACAATTATTCCACACTTACTTGGAGTTTTGCTTAGAGTATCAAGCTTAAAAGTGCATCATTTTCTTCATTTTTATTTAGTTATTAATTTTAGTCCTGGATCCTAACTTTGTACCTCCTTCTCGCTCGTCTTCTTCTGCCTTGTCCTCTTTCTTTCCATTGCCCTTCAGGACAACCTTAATTCCCTCAGTTCTCTTTACTTATATTTTAAACTAGTGCATCTTGTTGCTCACTATCTCCTAGACAAACAAATTCTCTACAAAAATAAAGCACAGAGGAATGCTTACTTTATAGCCATTCTGATATCAAAGTACAATATTCGTACCGATATCCTGGGAATTAGTAACGAACAGGTGCGTTTTTATTCTGCCTGAGAGTGTTTGATTAGAACTCATTAGACCACATTCCTCATGATTTAACTGACTACTTACAAATTTCTATTTTTTCCTTTTTATTCTTTAAGAAGCAGTATTTTATTTATTTTTTATTTAATCAAATTTAAATTTGATTACATTTTATTTTAAATGCTATCTCCTTTGCCCAAACACACCAGATTTCTCAAAATGTCTTGCTAATGGCACACCAGATGAAACCCACTGTTCCAACATACAATCAAGCTCTTATTTGAGTTAAGTCTTGCTAAGATTTCAGTTATCAATATAAATAATTTTTTGGAATAACTTTTAGTTGCCGCACGAGTTTATCTTAAGCTTGATTTAGACTTCTGCTTGAAAGAGTCCCTTCCCATTACTCAGGCTTTGGGTAGCTAGACCAACTTTTTCACCTAATGATGACGCCACTGATCCACACACGTTTATATAGGTGCAGTATTAGATACATTTTATTTCATTCAATTCAATTCAATTTTATTTATATAGCACCAAATCACAACAAAAGTCGCCTCAAGGCGCTTCATAGTGTACAGTAGATACAGAGAAAAACCCAACAATCATATGACCCCCTATGAGCAAGCACTTTGGCGACAGTGGGAAGGAGAAACTTCCTTTTAATAGAAAGAAACCTCGGGCAGAACCAGGCTCAGGGAGGGGCGGGGCCATCTGCTGCGACCGGTTGGGGTGAGAGAAGGAAAACAGGATGAAAGACATGCTGTGGAAGAGAGACAGAGATTAATAACAGATATGATTCGATGCAGAGAGGTCTGTTAACACATAGTGAGTGAGAAAGGTGACTGGAAAGGAAAAACTCAATGCATCATGGAAATCCCCGGCAGCCTGCGTCTATTGCAGCATAACTAAGGGAGGATTCAGGGTCACCTGGTCCAGCCCTAACTATATGCTTTACCAAAAAGGAAAGTTTTAAGCCTAATCTTGAAAGTAGAGATAGTGTCTGTCTCCCGAATCTAAACTGAAAGCTGGTTCCACAGAAGAGGGGCCTGAAAACTGAAGGCTCTCCCTCCCATTCTACTTTTAAATACTCTAGGAACAGCAACGACATTGTGCTATACCAGTGAAAACAGTCTTGGAGTTTGCTTTCTTGTGCATAAATACACAGGTCTCTCAGTCACAGTCATAATGGCCTGATAGTCTTGGCTTCAACCACACTAAACCTTCTTGGAATGAACTGAAATGTTGAAAAAGAATTTGTCTTGACTGCGCAACATTAACAGCCAGCTGGTTGCTGCTGAGCAGGAACAAATCCCTACAGGTCTGAAAATCTTGCAGTTATAGCCCTAAACCACAAGATAAAGGATTTGTGTTCTTGTTCAACAGTCATATGGGTGCAAGGTGTGTGTGTCCTAGTAGTAAAACTAAAATTTTAGTTAAGGTTTTGACATATGCCTCTAAAACAACAACTGTTGGTTTGACAGCAAAGGTCTAAAAACATTTTGGATGCACAAAACAGTGGGAATGAGATGAACAGGGATTTGGATGAACTATCCTTTTGGTTTGCTTTTGGGTTTATCTCCTTGAGAATGTTGACGAACTGCCAGAGCCGAGAGAGGCGAGGCATGATGTGGACACACCTTCCTCTGCTCCCTGCGTGTTACAGCAAGCATGACAAGTCAATGGAGAGAGGGCTCAGAGAGAGAAACAGAATGAAAGTAGGTGGGGGAAAGTGAGGTAGGACCAAAAGGTTAAAAGAAAAGGTAGAAACTACAACATCTTTAACATATTCAGACTCATTTTCAAGCACATGGTGTTTTCTTTTCTGTGTTGGGATTTACATTTAACTTGGTAAGTCTTTTCTTTCTTTTTTGATCTGGGATTTGTTTGTTCTTATTAATGATTCTTTACAATAGCTCATTTTCTGCAGCCTAGTGAATTATATATGTATTTTGAGACTGCATGGCATATTGCATGTTTCTATGGCTGATACTATGTAAAATATGAATATGTCAGGTACAGCTACATTTCTGGACACTTATGTTCCATGTGTTATACCGTTTCTGTGCGCGTACCCTTTCTCTGTGGGTGGAACAGGTATGCATGTGAATCACAGAGCACACAAACACACCCTCTAAGTTAGGCATGTTTTTATTAATCATGTGGTTTAACAGGAAGGTCTGTGTGTATAAATGGTAATAAAAATAGAGATTAAGCTGACAAAAACCAAAGAAAATAGAAACACTGCAACAACAAGCGTAACAGAAACTGGGAAAAAAAATCTGCCATTTATCCATGAGCTGGTTATAGTTGGTATCAGTTGTAGGTGTTGCACAGCTCAACAGTGTCAGCGTCCACTGCTGCTTTGATGTCACTGCCCATGAGGTTTGACCAGCTCTTTGTAAACAACTGTCATGTGGTCACATTACTTCAAAATCAAGCAAAAAGCAGAAATCAACTGAAATCCGAAAACACTTATCATTAACTCTACATTTGGTCTTTTTTTTCATTCATCTTTTTTCTATGCATTTATTTTAGAAGAATCTTCGTAGTTATATTTAGCGACATGATTATTAAAACCAGGTTTTTTCAAGATAGAAATTATTTTCTTTTTAGTTGTGTTTTCACTTTTCTCTTGTTGTGCTTAAAACAAAAGCGACAGGAGAAAACTGGAGAGAATATTTAGTGTCTCTTAATGATTTTGCCACTTTATATAGATAAGAAAGAATCTATTTCTACTACTACTCCTTAATTACCTGCACCTCCTCACATGCTAAATGCATTTGTGCTTTAAAGCAGTAGTCTGCTGTAAGTAAATCTTCATAAAGCTTAATATTGACTGCTTTGATTGTGCCTGCCATCTCATCTTGTGTGAGCTTGTGAACTTTAAAAACAACTGCACGCTTATTGACTCTGTAATAAACGCCAACTACAAGACAGGTTGCTAAGAAATATCAAACAGGTTTGTTCAGCAAGTGTAGGTGTGAGTACCTGATTATACGCAGAGGCATAGTGACACTGCCTGACTGGAGTGACAGAGAATGTAGATGTGTAGAGCATGTAATGACACGTTTTTTTTTGAAAAACATTTTCAGTAATGTGAAAGGACTCTGATTCTTGAAGTCAGCTGCTGGAGAGGGGAAAAAAAGAAAATACATGTGAGAAACATTTGATGTATGAGCTAAAATTTATCTTGACATTAGAATTGATGTTTACACGTTTTCTAAACTGGCGCTTGTGTACATTTTCTTGAACAGTTAGTTACAGAGAGCATATTCACTCATCAAAGTGTCTCTGCTAATGTATAAATGTCTCCAGGGCTGTAAATGTTAGATATACATACACATATTTTTATCACCTTAGTTTACGTCATCAAATCCCCCAAAATAAAACTGTCTCAGTATGACAGGGCCAATTTCTATTGCCCTGCGGTCAGTTATTGCAGGAATTACAAGGTAATTATACTAAGTGTACACCACAAGAAAGGACAGAGGGAAGACAGGACTATTTATATACAAAGAGCTGGCAAACAGGATCGGTTAGAGATAAGGCTCGGGTGAAAGTAATGAGGGACAGATAGGAAGCAAAACACACAAAAAAAACTAAGATTCACAGTAAAACTGAAGACTAACGGTTAAGAGGAAGTACTAGACAAGGAAATAAAAATGGACCAAGGCATCCATACAGAACAAGGCAAAGAAAGGCACACATAGAAATACTGATGAAACCACTACAAATAACAGACAAGATGTGAACCAGCAAACACAACATCATGTAACTGAAAAACATTAACTAACAGTCAAGGATCCAAACACCAACTCAATGCAACTTAGGCTCAATCTAAAGAACACAGTGTTAAAATGCATTCACTGAAGTTATTATCCTGTTAACAAATGGAAAAAAAACTTCCTGCTTTAAGTAAAATTCTGAAAGCTTATTAATACTTATATTCTTCACATTTGAACACACGTGTGTGTGTTAGCACCAAGACATTATATCAACACGCGACTGTTCATTTCAATACCATTGCTATGAATATGCTGAGAATGCGTTTCTCTCACAGGGCAATGATAAACAATATACTGGACTAACGCATAAATGCTGCAGTTGGGTAAAATGATTTATTCACCACTTGGCCAGTAGTCTGCGCCACAGCACGGTGCTCTATTAGTTTATGTGAAACTGACACTCATTTTAAAGTTTTAGGCTGTAAACTAATTAATTGTCAGAAAAATAAAAATAAAGTAAGTGATTATCCTCATGTATCCACACACTTCGCATACAGTGGATATTATTTTTAGTGTATATTTAACACTATAATGCTATTTTATACTATTTAAATACTTTAATACTATTTTCTCCTGACTGTATTTTGAAGCTTCCCAGTAAATTTCTTTTTTGTGACTTGTTTGGTTCTGTTTGTGTAAAAATCATCTTCCCTCAATGACCCTGAAGAGAAGGTAGGAGCACAGAAATCTAAAGTACAATCTCTGCTTAAATACTGACACCAACACACTCACTGGTGCTTTCCACTCATGTCTGGTCTCGTTTGTTCAGGAATTATGAGTCCCCGTTAAAACCTGTTGCACTTGCACCACACTCCCACACTTTCCTGCATGAAATTCATGCTTTTAAGCCTGGCACTCGAGCCAGATAAAACAGGAGGGAGGAGGTGAAGACCTATACTATTATTTGTTATTTTTTTGCCATATTCTTGTTGCAGCCCTGAGATGCTGTCTCTATTTTCTGTATTCTTGTTAAAAGGGAGTAATAAAGTGACCGAATGAATCATTCTCTTTGACAGGAAACAAAGATGGCCCACAGAGATTGTTCAAATTTGACAAACACCGCTGTAGGAAATGAAACCATCATGGATAATCCAGTTGCCACATCTATGGGTGCCCTCATCCTCAGCCTCATCTTTCTCCTGGGCTGCCCTGGAAATTTGTTTGTCATCTGGAGCATCGTGGCACGAGCCCGAAAGCAATCTGTCACTACTCTTCTCATCCTTAACTTAGCTATCGCAGATGGCTTTCTAATGGCTTTAACCCCGTTTTTCATTGTCTACCTCGTTAAACAGAACTGGGTGTTTGGGAATGTAATGTGTAAGGTCCTCTACTACCTGTGTCTAGCCAACATGTATGCTTCCATCCAGCTCATTATGATGATGAGCCTCTACAGGCTGGTGGCTGTGCTGTGGCCACAACGTGTCAGTGCTATCACCACCCAAAAGACTGTACCCCGTGTGCTGGCAGCGGTGTGGGTACTGGTGATTGCCGCCTCCATTCCTGCACTCCGCTTCAGAGAAGTGAGGGACAAGGGACCTATGCATGTTTGCGAATCCTTCCATGATGTATGCAGCCATGTGAGTTGAGAAGAATTCTGATAGAGAAATACTGAAAATGTTTAAATCTACCTCTCTATCTACCTATCAATCTATGCATACATATATACACATCAGCACCTCCATTCTACAATATTTTTCATCCGTCTTGTGTTTTCTCCCTGTACAGGTGGTCCTACAATACACACTGGAGATCATATTGGGATTTCTAATTCCCTATACTGTCATTGTAGTCAGCTACATATGCATCTTGCGTCGGATCCGACAGACCAAGTTCCGCCGTCGCATTCGTAGCGAGAAGCTCATCCTGGCCATCGTGTTGACCTTCTGCCTGTTTTGGTTGCCCTACCATTGCATAAACATGGTGCAAGTATGTCCCACACTCTTAATTTTATGCATAATACCTTCTTCCAAAAATGCTTATAAAATTCATCATTATGATGATTCTTAACGAAATTATAATTTAACTATTTTTACATTTTGCTCAGGTTACATGGGCAGTGTATCCAGAGAGTCAAGTAAAAACTATGTAAGTACAATTTAAGACACAAGTTTACAATTACTATTGAGAAGAAGTGAGTCAGGTGGTACTGAAGTCAAAGTGAACTTTTTACTCATTGAACAGTTTGGAAAATTTCACCTTGATATGTGATATGTGTGATGGAACTAGAGCCATGGCACACTATTTTCAAAAACTTAATTCCTGTATGCTAAAGTTTCATGACATCTAAAAGCTAAAGTTCATTTACATTATTAGCATTTAAGTATCAATATAGATATAGGAAAATTAATGTTTTTTGGGGGGTTTTTTACAGAGGCCTAAGAGTCATTTGGGGATTTTAATTTTTTTATCTCATTATCTCAAGGGATATGGTCGTCAAGACAACATTTCTGCTTTTACTATCACAGCCTCTGGTCTCTGTCTTTTAAATACCTTGTAAATAACTATAATCTGCAACAATTCATGTAGCTTATTGAAATGCTGATTTTTTTTTTTTTTTTTTGTGAAAGCTTTTTACTCCAAATGTATTTTATTGCTAAAAATACTTCTCATTTTCAAATGTACTTTTACAAAAAAGTAGTTACACACATAATTACTGACTATATGCTGACTTTCAATGCAGAAAACACGTTTTTGGCAGATGAGTAAATTACAGCATCCAAGAATCAGTTATTTGAATTTTAAAGTCTCTTTTCAGTGCATGCTTATATCAGTTAGTTATTACTGCCAACTTTCAGCTTTTTTAATAATCCAAGGTCACAACCTTTAAGGTCAATCTTTCATCTGTGTCCCAAATGCACATGATAAAAAATTCCCCCAAATTTCCGTCTCTTCTAGAAAAATCTATGCCTGCATTAATCAGCTGTAGGCAAAACCAAGTTATTTTATATTTGATTAATTAATGAATTAATTATTTTTCCCATCATGTTTATGTTTATATTGTGCTCACGTCTCTTCCCTCACAGACTGCATAAAATATGGACCAGGAGTCGTGCTGTCACCTCTACCACAGCCTTCATGAGCAGCTGCGCCAACCCCGTGCTGTACTTTTTCGCAGGAAAGTCTTACATCCGACGAGAAGGACTTGCGTTCATGGCTCGCTTGTTTGAGGGCACTGGGTTGGATTCAGTTACAAGGAAGAGCAGACAAAACAGCCAGAATAGTCGTGATAGAGACAAAGATGCAGATGCTGTAATGCTAAAAGACAGAGACCCAGATTCTACCACTAACTCAAGTTCTAATATCAAACCAGTGCAGAATGGTATGTAGACGACATGAGGCAATAGGCCTGATATAGTGCTGTGCCCTTGAAATATTAAAATTATAAATTCTTCCTCCATCAAGGGTGAAAGCACATTTTTTAGGACAAAATTGGAAAGGTTTTAATAACTTACTAACAGCTGGTTCCTCACTTCTGAAATGAGAAAGGATATAACTTGACATCGCATTCCTGGAACAGGCTGCACCTGGAAGCCTGATACACTGACATATTTTTGAGGTGATGCTTAAAAGAGGAACTGTATACCACACAAATGAGCCTTGCTCAGCTCTGAACTGTCCCACAAGAGGAAAAACTGTGAGGAACTATGTAGGATTTTCAGATTCCTACTTACCTCTATTTTCAATTCAACATTTACTCCTTAAAGGAGCTGGTGCACTGTACATGTGAACTTTTTTTTAAGGTTTGACACTGTTATTTTCTTTATGCAATAATGTATTTGTAAAATGCCTAAAAATGCTAAGACAGATCAACTGTTACATTTTATACATTTGAAAGTTGAGCTGCCATGACTTAACGGGCTTGACAACTTTAATTTTGATATTTACTATTAAAATTCACACGTATGTCTCAGGATTCTCTTTTCGCTATTATTTTTAATTGGAGACATGTCATTTTATTAGCAGCTTGAAAAAAGTTTGAGATCTTAATTTAGGTTCCACTTTTCAGACCCATTTCATTTATTGCCATCTTTCATACCCTAGTCAATATTTTAACAAAATTGGAACCATCCATCCATCACAGCACAGTCTTTCCCAGGGAGGCTGAGGAGTGTGATCCCTCTATAGTTGGAAAACACCCTCCGGTCCTCCTTCTTAAAGATGAGAACCACCAACCTGGTCTGCCAATCCAGAGGTAGAGCCCCTGATATCCATGCAACATTGCAGAGGCATGCCAACCAAGACAACCCTAAAAGATCCAGAACTTTTCAGGAACTCAGGACGGACCTCATCCACTCCAGGGACCCTGCCACCAAGCAGTTGTTTACCTGCCTCAGTGACCTCGCCCCTGGAGATAGGCGACTCGTCCCTCTTGTACCCAGACTCTGCTTCCTCCACGGAAGACGTGCCAGTGGGAGTAATTTCTTCTCTAACGGTTTAAATTTTATTTTTGAAGAAGTTCACGAAGTCATTATTTGTCATTATTAATCATTAATTTTGTCAGATTAAAGTTATTTCTGTGACCATTGTGAGTTTTTCTTTCATTGGCCGAAGGGTACCAACAATTTTGTCCACGTCTGTATGAGCTACTTCTTCTATCTGCTGATGGTAAATGCCATCCAGGGACCTGTTCTTCCATGATAGTTCCTATACTTTCTCCTCTTCTTTCTTGGGTTTCTGCTACCTGAGTAGTTAGAAAAACACAAAACAAATAATGTTTGTTCAGAAGGGTGGATAGGAGAGAGCCTGTTCTTTATAACAAACAAACAAACAAATAAAGATTTAAAAAAGATGAGAGAGAATGGTAACAGTTTAAGTTTCCAAAGTCGAATCTGAAAAAAACAAGATTACTGGAAGTAAACCAGATGTTTGACCGTAAAGCATAACACTGCATTTGGCAAAACTCAAACTCAAAGTAAACAACTCATATCAACTGTGAACTGCAGTGATGAAGGGGTTTTCATTTAGACTTGCCATCACAAGCCCTGAGGACCTTACACTGATTCACTCAACCATCATCTTTTCTGTACACTAAATTGTTCTAAAGTGAAACGTGAAGCCAGTGTGACCCAAACTTAAATCTGAACAAGTGGCTTTGATGCCTAAGCGGGTAAAGATAAAATGATGAGATCATGATAGAGACAATTTATTTGCTTAACAAGCATCCATTATGTCCAAGCATCTAATATTGCCTTGTCTGTTGCGCAAAGTCATAGACACCTTATGCACCTCCGTTACACTCCTCTCACTGTAAAAGTCACTAAAGTAGGAAAATAATTTACCTTGATCACTTGATGTCCATTCAATCTAACACAGGTGACCAGAAAATAGGTGAACAGAAAGAAAAGACAAAGTCATAAACAAAGACAGGCATTTGAACTACAGCGAAACCAAATTCATCCACTTCAAGCCTGTGGTCTCGCTATCAGGATGAAGGATACATAATAAGCAGCAAGCTGCTACTGCTCCATGTAGCCAAGGACTGGTGCTGAGTGTGCGATTATTCCTTGTGCATGTTCAGTCCTCCCCATCACATGTAATCATTTCATTCATTTTTAATAGGTAAATGTTTATTACACAACAGCTTTATACCTCTTGATTCTTTTAACATTGTAAAATAAATAAATAACAATGCAAATTAATCAAAACATGACAAAAGCATGACACATAATACAAGTCATTGTGTAGCTGGATACGTCCTGTTCTCCTAAATAACTTAAGACATTTGGATTATGTGGTAAGAGTTGTTGTAAAGGTCTGCCAAAAAGTCTGTTGCAAGAGAAATTGTACTATACACAACTGTGACTTAAACATCATGTATCAACAAGACACTGAACATTTACTGGAATATCCCTCTGTCACGCACCCCACTTACTCACACTTCTGATTTCTCTTCTTTCACAAAAAACAGAGATCATCAATTTCACAATATATTAGGGTACTCTGGCTTTTCCCTTGTTTTTTCTTTCCTTATTTATTTTTAGTTACAGTGAGTTGCTAAATGAATATGTCAATAAACTATGTAAAATTACATAAAAGCTTTAATGTTAGCATTTCATTAACTTCATTCAAGTCTGTTTTCTGAAAGGATGGAGGGCAAACATTGCTACACAATAGGCAGCAGATGTCATGTCAATATTTCCCATAAAGCCTACCAGTAACACAGCACAGTGCACCAATAAGAATACAGTAACAAAGTGAAAAGTGTAGGAGGAACAGCAGCTACCTCGCAACAGAGTGAGCACAAGGCTGGCTTCCTGTGGTCATTGATTTCCTCTCACATGACACTTCTTACTCAATATATTAAAAAACCTGTTTTCCTCCTCGCACACGATCTTCAGAGTTAAGAAGGGAACTCTGGAGGTTAGGTGTAAGGTGTAACACAGAGGGATATTATTTTTTTTGCATTTATTTTTCTGACGTTAAGAGAGACACCACCATTTGAAGGTAAGCATGAGAGTTTGATATGACAAGATTCCCAGCCACTAGACATTACAGAGTTTGGCAAGTTCATTTTTTTCTAATAAAATCTTAATATGGATGTAAAGAGTAACAGAAATCTCAACAGGTTTCCCAGATTATTTATTTATTCATTGTTACACATTCATTTCTAGATTGCCATATTTATTGCTGCTCTTAGGTTCTGATTTGTAACAGAGGAGTTGCAGCTTTCTGTATAGCTTCTCAGTGATCGATGTGACGGTGGTCAAATGAGCTTGAAAAGGAAGCAACTGGACTTTAATTGCCCAGATGTTTTGGTGTGGTTCAAAAAATAAGTGCATACCGAGTATTTGTTTTCTGTGTTGTTGTGTGCTATAAAAAGTTTCTCCAATTTTTCCAATAACCGAAACTGATTAAACACATATTGTTATCCTTCATAAGATTTGTACATTCATATATTTACTAATGATAAAGTTAGACTTTGAGAGCAAGAAAGAACTAGACTAGACTAGAACATTTCAGCACATTTTGATGGGAACTTGTCAAATAATTTCATTTGGTTAAATAAATGTTTGGTCATTCAAAGCAGCTCTGGTGTACACACTTTTCTTGTGTTAGATGCAGTTGTGGAAATCAAACTGTTGTGCAATATTTGAAGCACAGATACAAAGTGTACTCACAAATCGTAACGCAACATATCCTGTTTCCTGCCTCTCGTTTATTTTTAAGGTTAAGTCAAGTTCACAGCTTTTGGAACTAAACATCTTCAGAAGCTTTCTCAATGGCATCCAACACAAACTCCACCAACTCCACTGCCCCTCAGATGATCTCAGCTCAGATTGGTATTGGCATCTTGACCCTGGCATTTGTACTGGGTTTTCCGGGGAACCTGTTTGTTGTTTGGTCGGTGGTCTGCCGGGTAAAGAAGCGCTCAGTGACATGTTTGTTGGTGTTGAATCTGGCTGTTGCGGATGCTCTTGTCCTGCTCAGTGCACCTTTTTTCCTAAGATACCTAGCTGGAGGCCAAGGCTGGGAGTTTGGCTCAGCAGCGTGCAAGCTGGTGCATTACCTATCAAGTGTGAACATGTACGTGTCCATCTACCTTATTTGTCTGATGAGCATGGACCGTTGCCTTGCTGTCACAAGGCCTTTTGTTTCCCAGAAAATAAGAACTAAGCGCTCCCTGCTGTTTCTCCTGCTGGGAGTCTGGATTTTAGCATTCCTGCTGTCACTGCCGATGCCTTTCTATCGCAGGTGAGACCAAAGGTTTTTTCACATTCAAAGCAATTGTGTATTAATGTGTTTACTGCTGCGGATCAGTGAAGGAAAGTGAACTGATCTTAATGGATATCTGCTCCCATTAGCCTCATGTGGATAATGTAATTTTTTCCTTAAAGATAACCTTTTTGTAGTGTATCTCAACTACTCCACATACAGACAGCACTGCTGGAAAGTAATACACCTATAATAACACGCAATAAAGAAAAAAAAAGAAATTTTGATTTTAATATCTCCTGCAGATAAATCTTTTCAACAATTCATTTCTAAAATTTCTAAAATATTTATTTTTTCAATCTTTTCATATATAATTTATGATATATATATATTTCATATATTTTTTTCACTTTTTTAGTGTTTTCTTTTAAAATTATTATTTTATTATTACTGTAAGGGCGTAGTAAGTAAACTGTAAAACTGATTTGACTGTAGTCTAACATCTAACCCAAACTACTTTAAAAAGGTCCTACAAATTCATGCCTGTACTCAAACTGTCACAGTTATTTTTTATTTTGCTTTGTTGTCGACTCACAGTTTAGTTCCTACATCCACACAGAGTCATGTCTCTCATTTTCTTACGTAGTACCTTTTGGTGAATTCATAATCTTTTCCCTTTAATTCTCTGACAGTGTTCTCAAGAATCCCAAAAACAACATGAGTGGTTGTATACCTTACCACTGGAAGAGTGTGGCTCATCCGGTTTTCCAGTACATTTTTGAGACTATTATGGGATGCCTGGTGCCCTTCACTCTCATCAACACCTGCTACTCCTCTGTCATCTGCCGCCTGCGAAGTGCCATGTTCCAACGTAAAGGACAAAGCAGTCGCCTGATTCTGCTCATCATCTCTGCTTTTGCAGTCTTCTGGCTCCCCTACCACATTGTCAACATCATAGAGGTGTGTTATCTATTTAACACTGGGCTGACAGCATCAAAACTCTCTTACTGTGAGACCCAGACGTAAACACTTCAGGCATATATGTTGCACTTCTCCAGTTATTCTAGCAAAATTTTTCAATTCATACTACCACAGGAGTGACATTAATAGCTCTGACTGATAACGGAAAAAATTCATAAACAATTTACTTTCTTTTTGTGTGTGTCTTCTTAAAAGTCTTCAAGACTATTATAATGTTAGTTACTTTAGCCAACATAAAGTCCCCATTCTCAGTAGTTTTTGTCTGGGGAGCTTTCCATAACACTTGATAGTCACATATGGGGCTGTTAGTTGTATAATGTTTCTTTTGTTTGTTTGTTAATTTTGTTTTGTTTTCCCCCAAGAATACTTACGCCTCTTTTCTTCTTCTTCCTCATTCAGGTGATTGGTTTATTGATGGGAAGTAAGACAGTGATCGGTGCTGCTCAAAAAGCCCGTCCAAACGTTACAGCCTTTGCCTACTTCAGCAGCGCTGTCAACCCCATCCTCTATGTGTTTGCAGGCAGCTCACACATCCGCCAGGCTGGGTTCAGCTTCATGGGCAAGCTCTTTGAGGGTACCAATTCAGAGAGCAGGACCACATCTTTTTCCCGCAGCGGCCGCAGCAGCTCTTCACCAGATGAGAGCTCTGTCCTGCACACGCTCTCTGTCAAAATGGGGAAGCCTTTCAAAGGCAAGAACAGAGGCGAGAGCAGGAGTGCAGTGGAGCAGGAGATTGATGCGCCTGAACTAAAGACTCTGGCCACCTTTGAGCAGTAACTGTAGCATTTAAAATAATGTGAATTGATTTGACCCAAACTCGCATATACTAACAATGTAAGCTAACTGGAGTAGTCCAGAAAGTAAATACTGTAAATATAATATTTTTGTATTGCTGAAGCAAATCATTGCAGAGTATCATATATTTTTTGCATGTATGTCTGTGTGTGTGTATTCATATTCTATCCAGTTGTACAGAAATGGACAATTTAATCAGTATTTTTGATGTAATTTTTAATTCTAATCAGAATTTCTCTATAGCGCACAACACACAGTCTGACTGTGAGCTCAAATTCAGTTTGTTAAAATAATGAAAGTTTCTTAATGTTTGCCAATCTCCTATTGTGTAAACATGGCTTGTTTAATATGTGAGACTACTGGTTGCTTTGTTGGACAAACAGAATATTGCATCAAAAACATGTCACGAAAGCATCCTTTTTTGTCCCTGTTTCGTGCATTGCTGCCTTCTCTTTCACAACATTTAACTGAAATGACTGCATTACAAGACCGTATGTGGTTATTTTACTGTTAGGCTACCATCAAAAGTCCCAATAAAATAGGTGAGCAAAAAACAAAAAGTGCTCACCTCTGCAGGAAACGAGTTGCAGTCATAGTGACATCAAAGAGTGACACATCAGTGGTTACCAGCATTGTAGGATCCTGGAAACACAAAACTGTTTACTGTTACTCAACTGGTAACTTATGTAGGGCCTTCAAATAATGTCAAACAGATTGTTTTTGTCCTCTAACTGTATGGTTTTGTTACAACTGATTCATTTTCCTTTATTAATAATCATTTCTCTCTGAGTAAAAACATATAGGTAACAAGTTTGAACTGAAATATATTTGAATTGTGCTGTAGATTTCGTTCAGATTGCTCAGGAGCATGATTATTTTTATGATTTTACATATGGGCTATACAATTCTGATTGAAAACCAAGAAAGCAAGCATTTTTTTCTTGAGTAGTGAGGTTAAATCCTTCTATAAAGCAAACATATATAAAGTAAGAGCAAAAATATACATAATATGAATGTGAATAATAGGAACAAACACATTTTCTATATGTATTACAAAGATGTTTGGGTCCCTACTTAAAAAAGTAGCAGAATGTGTTATGTTTTAAACACTTGCTATGTTGAGTTAGAGTATGTTGTTTCCTGTTCACCCTGAGCACGTGTACTTGATTGTAGCAGTACAGTTACAGGAAAAGAAAAAAAATGGTCAGATGAACTTAATCAAGAGTAGTATAGGAAATGAGTTTCACTTAGATTTAAGAAATTTACACAACAACAATGCAAACTGGATTAACTCAGAAAATCTGATTCTGAAAGGTATTTTATAAGACAATAAAGCACACTTGCTGGTGCTGGGTTCGACCTGGTTTTGCCACTTCCCCAGGTGCTCTAATGAATTGTGATCTGGTGACCGTGAAGGCCACTTGAGTACAGTGAACTGTTTGTGGTGTTCAATAAACCAGTTTGAGATGTTTTGAGCTTTGTGATGTGCTGAAAGCAACCATCAGAAGACAGTAACACTCTGATCATAAAGAGATAGAAATGGTCAGCAACAATATTTAGCTTTAGAAGACGCACACTTGTGATTAAGGGGCCCAAAGTGTGGGGAGGAAATTACATGACTATCACCAGCAGCCTAAACCACTAAGACATGGCAGGATGGATCTGTGCTGTTTTGTTGCTGCCAAGTTCTGACCCTGCTATGCGAATGCTCCAGGAGAAACATTCCCCACTTTTGTTGACCTATGTGATCTTGAACTTACGGCTTGAGGCAACTGTTGTTGTGATTTGGTGCTATATAATTAAAATATAATTAAACTGTAGCTTCAATTGTGATTTTGTACAATAAAAAAACAAAACACATAGTGTGTCACATCACACTGGGAAACTGTTTAAATGGAAATTGCCTTGACTACATGTACTTTTCTTTTTGTTGCTGTCATCTTATTTTTTCTTCTTCATTACTAAATCAATACTCATTTGTGACTAAGAAGCTTAAACATAGAATTCAGGTCACAGCGGTGTTCAGTAATACCACTTTAATTCACTTCAAAGACGACAAAAACACAGAAACCTCCTTTTTGCAAATGTGCATGCCTCAAACAGTGCATTTCCAGATGCAAAAAACAGCTTGTGATACAGAAGATTTATCAACAGTAAACAGAAAATAAGCACGAAAAGAAAAAAACAGTCACAAAGATAGCATGATTAGAACAGACTACAAAGAAATGGAGCTATTCATTGTTTGTTTTTGCAACCTAATTCTGTTACTCAAGATGGGAAGCTGCATGTGAAGAAGATGTGTGAAACATCAGATAAACAGGCCAATTCTGTATCACAATGCAGAAAACTGACTGTTCTGTGACCTCATTTAGTGTAATTTGGACTATTGAAATTTTAATGTAGGTAACATTTTAACTAAAATGTCAAGTTACTTTTGGATGTCTGTTTTTTTATGTGTATTTTTAACATTTGAATGAAAGTTAAAGATTAACATGTCATTAATCCCATTAAACTGAACATAAATAGAAATCACATTTGAAATAGCACCTGTCCACAATTGTGCAGGGTTTTGCATAATATACAGTCATTAGAAATGGGAGACAACACTCTCTGCAAACTGACTGAATTAGTTGAGTACAACAGTAAATTCACATGAATATTTCATTGCATCTTTAGGCGGAGGTGGAGCACAGAAATCTGGAGCATATACAGATGCATTCTCTGTGATCTTAATTCCTTTGTTGAGTCTTTTCTCTTGTACATGTTACGGCCTTAACAGGGCCTGCTGTGATTTTGACCTATATGGGTGTGTCCTACCATCACAAGTGTGGGTTCATCTGGGCCTCAGATCAATATGTTAAAAAGCATTACATTAAATTAGAATTAGTTTATACATGTGCAATGCCACGACATTTTTATTAGTCTTCTTGTGATGTTATTAAACAGAAAAGTTAGTGCATTCATATACTACAGTACACTTTGATATAATGACATGTATTAATACCTCAAAATATTTGCAAGAGCATACAAAAATATGTTGGTGTGCTTGTGCTGCCAGAGGGTGTTTGATTCAAACTAGCAAAAGGTAAATAATCACATCCACTGCCTACAAACATTTGTTTTTATTTGTGTGTCTGTGTGTATTTTAAATGAAGCAGTGTCACTGTGGTATTTGAAAATGCTTTTTCATGCACCTGAAATGCACTGGCTGCTACTTGATGGCAGCATCGATAAGCTTTCAGTTGAAACTGCTCAAGATACAAAATGATTACTTGGAAAACATTTAGTTTAGTGAGCTCAGATTCACATCTAATCTGAGCTCAACGGCAAATGTTTTGCTCTTGCATTTTCACACTTGACTCATTAGTTTCAATGATTAATTTTATGGTGTTAGGTTATGCAAGCACATTTTCAGATAGTGTAAATGGCAAATGAAAGGGTTCTTGTATAGCACTTTTCTACTGTAACTGAGCACTCTAAGCTTAGACAGAAAGCACTTTACACAACTTGCCTCATTCACCCATTCATACAAGCAACTTTTTTTCTATGGTTTTTCTATGCAAGTGCTTTCTAGCAAACATACACACCCATTCATGGAGAGAACAATGTTTAGAGTTAACAGTTAGTATCTTGCACAAAGATATTTGGCATGCTGGAGCAGCCAGGGATCGAACCACAAACCTTCTGATTACTTCTACCAGTTAAGCTAGCGCCAACCTGTGTCAGAATTTAAAAAAAAAATAACAAAAGGCAAAAAAATTTCTGATGAGCTTCAAGAGCCTTTATGGTTCATGGAAGGAATTAGTATCAAAATCTGCTTGACTTGACTAATGTGGTCCACACCTAACCCTATTGTCTGCTTGCAAATGTAATCATTGCTGGATCAGTTTAAATTGTTCTACTGTGCAATACTCTGTTATCAGACTCCGGAGTTTCACGAGCAGATTTGCATGTAACACTCTGAACCAGTATAGAGAATCAACTACTACTTAAAGATTTTATTGATGATTAACCACATCTGGGCATGGCAGTGAACAAGCTGCCAGATCAGTATATGGGTAGGGCATAGCACCCAGGTTTTCCCAACATTGCTCTTTAGGGTTATAGTAATGCACCCACTTGGTATCCCTTGCTGTGTTTGCTGAAGAACCTCCTACTACATACAATTTACCATCAAGTACAGTTCCTCCTGGTGATAGATGAGCTCGAGGCAGAGTGGGAAACGAGGACCAGGAGTCCTGTGTAGGGTCATACAGCTCACACAAGAGCTGATCTCCAAAGCCTATCCAGAGAGGCTGTAGCCCTCCAGCTACTACCAACCGCCTTCCTAAAGCTAACATTGTATGGCCTGCACGTCCTGCTCCCACGGTCATGGGTGATCTGGGAAAACAGCCACGGGAAGGATGGTAGCGCCACATAGATGAGAGGCAATGGTGATGGGAGTCAGAACCACCAGAAATATAGATCTGCCCATCCAGAACAGCTGCAGCATGGCCACAAACAGCTGTGTCCAGAGGGTGAGCCAGCCTGCAGGACAACAACACCCAAATTAAAAGGAAATTGGGTTGGGGGGGAGGTTAGTCCCAGTAAGATAGACACAGAACTCTTAAACTAACCTTTTCATAGTGCTTCAAATACATTCTTCCTACAAGAGCTCAAGATATAAGATATCAATGAATAAAAAAAATGCCATAACTTAATGTATTCACCTCCACGTGTTCTCCTCAGGACTGTAATATTCCACAGCATCGTGGTATTGATGGTCATTGTGATTTCCCCCAAGAGCAAAAACCTTCCCATCTAGGCACAGTGCAGAGAAGTAGTCCCGTTGATGCAACATGTCAGGGAGCTGTTCCCATTTGCACTGTGTCAGGTCAAACCTAAGGGAAATGGGATTGTGCTTGTCATCAGTTAGGACTGAGCCAGCTGATACTAATTTGCACTAAGTGGCAGGATTGCTTTCTGATTGCCAGAGATGGAAAAAGTACAGATATTCTGTACTTAGAAATTAGATAGATACTGTCACGGTCCTGGGTCGGTGCCCCAGTGTTTTGAGTTTTGCATTCTTATTGAACTTTGATTTTGTCTCTGTCTCCCCTGTCAGCTGTATCCCCTTGTCAAGTCCGCATCTATGTGATATGTTTCCTGTTTTACTTTGTCTGTGTCTCATGTCAGTGGGTCCAGTTTGGCCTCCCCTGTTCTTGTTGTGTTTGATTACTCCCAGCTGTGCACTCCTACTATGTCCCATTCCCCTGTTATCCCTCTGTGGGGTGGCTGTAGCTCAGGTGGTAGAGCAGGTCATCTACTGATCGGAAGGTTGGTGGTTTGATTCCTGGCTTCCCCTAGTCTGCATGCTAAATATCCTTGGGCAAGATGCTAACCCCAAATTGCTCTCCGATGCATCCATCGGAGTATGAATGTGTGTGAATGTTAGCTATGAAGCACTTAGAAAAATGTGCTGGTATGAATCGGTGAATGCACAAGTTGTATAAAGCGCTTTGAGTGCTCAGATGAGTAGAAAAGCACTATATAAGAACCAGTCCATTTACCATCTGTGTATTTTAGCCTGTGTTTCACTCAGTAGGTGTCGTGTCGTCCCCTCATACTGTGTGTGTTTCCTTTCGTGCTCCTCATCACTAGTCTCTTGCCTCCAGGTTTCTTAGCGTTTAGTTTTAGTCTCTAATTTTGGTTTGTTTTGGAGTTCTGTCCTGTAACTGCAATAAAGCAGCCTCTTTGAGTTTACTCCTCTGAGTGTCCTGCATTTTGGGTCCTACATCCTGTTTGTCACAGCCGTTTCATGACACTAACAAATACGCCAGTAAAATTTGAAGTAATGAATCAACCTCTTTATTCTAGTAATAAAAGGGGGAAAGAACAGACTATTAAATGTACTCAAAGTAGGAAAATAGAGCAAAAGTCGTTTCTTATAGGAAAATTCTAACATCTGATTTTATGCAAAGGTAACTGAACCATATTAAAATTGCAATAAAATAATATTAGTATAAGAGAATGTAACTATTATTCAAATCTAAACTCAAATTAATGTACTCATGTTTAATCTGTAATGTATGACACCAGCAGAAAGAAAGTAAAAAAATAACTATTTTTCTGTTGCCATGTACTTTCCCTCCACACCAACACAGGAACATAGTACAATCAGTACAATCAGGGGTAAAATTGAGATCTAGCATGTGGGGTAACCACAGTTTGTGGTGTAGTAGCTCAGCATGGGGAAAAGAATCGCAATACACAAGAAGTTTTAAGAGGACAACACCCAAATTTAAAGGAAATTGGGGCAAGGCAAGACAGCAGTTTCACAAGATAGCTTGACCTATTTCTATTTCCTACACTGACACTATACTGTATATTACCTTTACACAAGACTCTATAAAGCTGGTATAATGGTGTAATTCAGTGACTTAATCTAAGCATGATCAGTGTAAATACAAATTAGTCTACTACACTTGATGTAACCTAATACTGACCAGCCACTGTGCACCAATAAAAATAAAGTGAATTCATAATAAATTCACCACATTGCTGGAAACTAACCCATTTATTGTGGACAACACCACCCAGTATTTTCATGCAACATTTGCATAACACAAAGTAACTATAGCTTAGTTTGTTTTGCAGGACACTTTGCAATATAAAAATACAAGATCTATTAAAGCAAATCTTATATAGATCCAGTATGTGATTTGAAATTAATATTGCTTCAGTGTCCTTCTTTTCTGTATTGCTAGCTAAATGCTCTGAAGTATTGAAGCCACAACAACACACCTGCACTCCTTCCAGCCCACTTTGAGTTCCCAGTATAAATGCTATGTTATACCACTGAACCTAAAGTAACCAGCCTGTTTTGAAAATGTAAGAAGTAGAAAGTACAGTTCCTCATTATTACACAACCTAATTTATGAAAATCTATGGTTTCTTGCATGTATGGATTGGAAGGCTTGTTATTGACATCTGGTGAGAATTTCATCTCAATGGTAAAGTGTAAAATACTTATTTTACCCACTCTTATGGTGCTGCATATATTCCATAGAAATTTTGGTTCACTGTGACATGATAGTGATAGTACTGAGGTAGGCCGTGATGTTTAAACATTGCCCAAAGTTTGGAAAGAAATCTCAATCGTACCATTACACCACCCCAACTACCTGGCCAGCATGCAATGGACAATTAGGTCTGCAGAATGGATCATAGGCACTGATTTTCCCTCTATCCAGATCCTTTGAAGGTCCAGGGTTAGATAATGGGCATAAAACATCTTTGCAGAGCGCTCACATCCCTGAAGAACATTTATGCCTCTAGACTTCCCTCGCTCTGATGAAATAATCCACTCATATCATTCAGTCATATGCACATTGCACTACTTAGTTTTGCACTTTAGTTTGTATAATTTCTCATTTTTAACTTGTTTTTTTTCTCACTTTTTATCTCTCTCTCTCTCTAAACTTGGGCAATTAACAATGATTCTGATTCAATACAGATCTGCCCAGACAACTGGACCTCACTGGATATTTCCTTTTTTGGGGGGTCTTTTCTGTAAACTCTAGATGTGAATGTGCAGGAAAATCCCACTAGATCAGAAGGTTCTGAGAGTACAAGATATGTAGTTGCAGTTACAGATTAAAAAGCTACATTTAACTAAATTTACACAGCAGTTACCCAAACATGCACACACATTTCTGCAATTCATTCAAGGAGGAAGTTGCATAATGTATCAGTTCAGTGTTTGTGTGAGTCACTTTAAAAAAAAAATCTCTTCTGCCAACGACTGTGCTGTTGATGAGCTCTGAACTCACACAAAGCTGTTAATATCTTGACAGTTTATATATCAAGCACGTGTACAATGTACAAGAAGAACTCTTTTGCAAAATCAACCACAAACAGCTCTGATGTCTGTATGACATTTGTGACCCACACAACACTAACCTCACTGCTGACTTGAGGATGTCCAGTGCTCCATAGTATTTGCGTCCTCCCAACACATACAGTTTCTTGTTCAAGAGACAGACACAGTGTCTGAATCGCGCAGGTTCAGGAAACTTTGCAAATGGTTTCCATTCTATGCTCCTTCTTAAACCGGGCCCACGGTGGAACTGTTGAGCAAACCACAGGGTCTGGCTGGGAACCCTCTTCATGAATTCATCATCAACAGTGTCCCCACCTACCAAAACCAGGACCTAAAGAAAAGTGGTATTATTGCTTAAACGGACATAGTTCTAATTGAATTCCAAACATCAGTGAAGTAAAAGAGTATCAACCTGGTTTTTGGTGCGAGGATGATATTTAGGCCCTCTGTAATCCCCTGCAATGAGACTTTGGAGGGATACCAGTGTTATCCTTGCACCAGGGCTCCTGAGTAAGATGCTGCAACTAAGGGCCTCCTGAAGTTCAGCATAGCTGAGGAGTGTGATCCGAACATGAAGGAGCAGGCTGGACAGGCATTGGAGTCTCTCTTTAGGGTTGTCCTCCACCCAGCTCACTACTGCCTTGAACACCACAATCTAATTAAAAAGACGGGAAATGCTTTAGAAATATTATTTTGCAAAAATAAACAATAAATTGCATAAATAGCCTGTGATTACTACTCCAACTGTCCTTAAGAAAGTCGTGAAGAAAATCTATTCATTTTAAATTTGAGTTAATAATTTATATTTTTTTCACATATACAAACTGAATATTTTCAGTTACAACTACTGAATGCTGCACTTTGGATGGTGTACAATTGTGAGCAATGTCACCTACACAACATTTTGTGAGCAATTGTATTTTCTCTTCCATTTGTAAATACAAATAATTAATATTTTAATGGTCAAACTTTGCAGTTATAAATTATGTAAAGACCCCCAAAACAGCACTGAATATAAATGTGTCTTATTTCATTTTTTTGTTCTTTTATATAAGGCTGTTGAACTGTAAGCAGAAGTAACACATTAGTTGTGAAGCTAAAAGCCTATAAGCTACTGTATGTTTCTGGTTCTGCCACAGGTTTCTTCCTTTTAAAAAGGAGTTTTTCCCTTCACACTGTCCAAGCACTTGCTCAAAGGAGACCGTTTGATTGTTGTTATCTCCCTTTTGTTATTACTATAACAGGATCTTTACCTTACAGTATAAATTGCTTTGAAGTGATTGTTACTGTGATTTTATGCTATATAAATAAAAATGAAATGAATTGCAAACCCATTGCATTGCACATGGATAACAGTTGTTATCCCTGGCATTACTTTTGGAACAGACAAAATGATTGAGAAATTTAAAAAAAAAATAGTTAGATATGATAGACGAAAGGAGGAACACATGATGACAAATTTAAGCTAAACACAAAAAGAATGACTGGCCATCAGAAATAAAAATACTACCTCACTCTCTACAGACAAGGAGTCCTTCTTAAGAAGCTTGTCAAGGAGGTGAAAGGGAATATCCTTGAACTTTTCCCCATAAGAGACGCACTGGAAGTGGGCTGCAATATACTCCTCGGCTGCCTGCCCTAGCTGGACCAGCCCGTAGGTGTCAGCCAGGACCAGCACATCTAGACATGTGCTTTCGTCCATTCTGTCCTGCAGGAACTCAATGCACAGCGAAAGCGCCCCCTCCAGCTGGAACTGAAGCATTGCATCTGTAAGCTCCCAAATCCGACTCCAGTTCAGTCTGAGCTGGCCGTTATAGATGAAATAGAGCATGGATTCAATCACCCAAGACGACACACCTCGCAGGCACACGACTTCCTGGCAAGACTCCCGTAACCCTCCGCACAGCAATGCCCGGAAATAGTCTCCTGCTGCTGCTAACACCACGCGATGTGCTGAGAAAAGTCAGAAGATGATAAAAAGTCACAGAGAAAGAGATGCGGATAAAGTAGGAAAAGACACAAGCACAAGGTAAGCAAAAGTTTCTAACTCCACCTAGTGTTAGCATACTGGAAATGCATTTCCAGTTTACTTTCTCCTTCAAAACAATAGCGGGTGATCATTTTCTGTTTATGTCATGCTTTTTTGTCTTTTTTTTTTCTTGTTACAGTAGCACATGTCTGGTCAGCATGTGTCACCAAGAAATGACACATTTTTAGCTAAAAAAAAAAATTCTTATATTAGCAAATGACATGATTTTGTGTATAAATTTACTTTGTGTTGACATTATTGGCATTCCATTTCTCTTACCTGCATAAACAACAGCTGACTGTCACACTATGAACTATTCTGGGAAAAGGATTCTAGGAAATCTACAAGTTTGTGGAGGAGCGTGAAGTACAGTCACCCTTTCTGTGAATCCGATTATCATGAGTAAAATAGTTGCACACCAGCTACAGTTGTGGTCAGAATTTTACACGCATTCATCATGTACATAAATATCATAGCAATTTAGGACTTTTATATGATTTATTTGAACTGTTCTTTTTCCAGGGTGGAACGATTGTGCAGCATGCGTCTTTAGTGACTCAAGGAAAAAAGAACTTGGTGCACAAGTTTGAATTTATTTTAGATTTATTTTGGATATAATACAACAGTACAATATACTGTATTGTATACTGTTCAGATGTACATTTCAGAGTGTACAGATAATGCCACTGCTATCAGGACTGACTACTACAGTTAATAGTTTTTGATTTTACATACAAAACATACATTCATCTTCATACACAATATACTTTTTCTTTTACACATACAACACCCTATGTTATATGCTATAAAACAGTACTTTTAAGTAATGCTTTAAATGGAGTGTTGTAACTTAAAGCCCTGAGCTCAACCCTACTGGAAATAATTAAAAGCCAGGTCTCAAACCAACTAATTTGATTGAAGTCTACCACTTCAATCAAATAAGAGTCGAGAAGAGTGGTCAAACAATGATTCCACTCTGGGAAAAGATCAGTTCAAAGAAATCATTAAAAACTCCCAAATCATCATGACATGCAAACCCATAATGAGTTCATGGAAACTTTTGACCACAATTGTATGAAATGTGACCAGATCTAAGAACAGCATTTGTTTCTCTTTTAATGATCACAATAAAAAGGAAGGGCAGTATGTATTTGCAGATCTGAAATAAATGCTTTGGCAATTTTCGTGTAACTATTTATTTAAAAGAATCTAAATCTTTTCAAAGCACTATATTGAAAACTGTAATAAAGAAAAACTTTAATGCCAGTATGAACGTATGGAACTTAAGTTGAAAAGTAACATACTCTAGTTTCTGGGAATTTTCCTTTTGAGCATGTGACTAAAATCAGTCCCAGCTCTAATTCTAATTCTAGATTTGTCATTGTTGGGGGTTAAGAGATTAAACCTTGTTCCGGTCATATTACCCTACATCATAATCTCGAAAGCTACACTGGTCAGCTAGTGAACATTCCTCATAGATTACTTTTCATTTGTCACCACTGTAAAGTCATGTAAAGTCATATATGATCACTGTCTCAGTCTTCCCTGTTGAAAAATATCCCTACCAATACAAATCTGCTGTAATACCGTCCAAGTACTGCTGTGTCATGATTTATAAAGCTATGGTCATATGCCATTTTAGCCTTTTTTTTCTAATTGGGATGTCCAAGAGCACTGTGTTTGGGCCTCACCTGAGTATTTCTCTCCAGTCTCTGCTTGTATTGTGACATCACATCCTTCTCCTCTCTTCCACATGTCTTTGATGATAGCCAAGCTCTTCTCTCTCTCTTTTGCAGCAGAAGTTTTGATCTTTGATATGCAACTTTCTTTCAGCCTCTCCATCTGGAGACATTGAGAAGCATTTAAAACCTCCTCAATTACCCGCTCTTTACTCAAGTCCATGGCCACATGTCCACAATATGCAAACTCCATGATAGCCCGTAACCCAACTGGTGTCAAACATTGTGCAGTTTCTTCCACTCCAAGCCCTGGCATTTCTTTTGAACCTAAAAATGCATTTGGGGTTTGACTGATAGCTGCTAGAACAAGCCGGTGAGCTTGGAAGGATTTTCCTTGAATGATAAAGGTGCAGTCCAGGAGTAATTCTTCCTTGCAAAGGTTGTGTAAGTGAGTGAAGAGTCTGTCTGAGTGTGAAGAGAAGTTGTAAGAGATAAGACCAGAATTCTCTGAGAGACATGAAGAAAGGCCGTGAGGAGTTTCTTGAGCTTTAGAGTCTGGTATATGCTTTGGTGTTTGAAGAATAGTTTTTGAGCTTTCGTTTATGCCACCATTGTCCACATGTGTTCCACTTTCTCTTCCGCTTGCTCCACTTCTTCTCATAATGTCTTCCTGTGTGCACTGTCACCTTATAGAGTTACTTGTGTCAGAGCAGACCGCCAGATGTTTACATTCAACGTGCACTGTACAAAGAGAGGAAAGGCAGAACAGCGAGAGTCAGGATAAGTCAATAATAAAGACTCTAGAAAAGTGTGACTACTCTATTCCTGGAAATGCCACTGTACTTATTCACTTTAACATTAGACATGCATCAATTGTCCTCATGACCTCTCAAGTGTCTTTTACGCAAAGAAAACACAACCTATCCTAAAAAAAAGTGTCAATATTGGTATCATGACAAACTTTTAAGTTCAGGAGGTCAAAAACATGTGAGCCACTTATTAGCAATGCTGTAATACATGAATGTGTCAAGACACAAACATCTGTCTCTTGCACCTGTTCACAGAGTTCAACATGTAACAACTTACAGTTCATTTTGACAGTAAACGTCCTCGTAAGAACAATTTCCCACGAGATATTAGAAATACCAGCAGCATACGACTTATTGTAATTTTGTACTAAGACGAGTCTTGCTTGATTACAATTGGTTAATATCTTATTTTAGATTAAGACTCTGCATAGGCACCTACCTTGCTTTTCCTTTAGCAGTGTGGGTGGAACAAGTGACTTTGACCAGTGGCATTGTGAGCATGTGGGGTGCACAAGGCATTAGAGCAGGTTTAATTATAGCATGGCACTGACACTATAAAGACTACACTACAAGAAGTTTCCACTACGCTCAGGAACTGGCTGCTTAAAAAAGTTCAACATGAAGTGAAGTATTTTGAAGTATTACATGAAGGGACTGAAGGTGAAAAAGAAGACTGAGAAGATAGTATTGCCCAAATACCTTAAATAACAACAATAACACAGCCATTACTGCTGTGTCTAAAGTCTGACAAAGCATTAATGAGTATAGATAAAACACTCTCTCACTATGTCCAGCATAAGTTTTTTAAATTGTGCTCAAAGTAACATCAGGAAAATCTATTAACCCAAAAAACAATAATATTTGTTTCATTATGTGTTTAGTTCAGTTTTTAACATCCATGTTGAAAACTTGTTACGCAATAAAATGAGAGAGAAGAAGAGTTCCTGAAAACATTTTTAGTGCAGTCATTGTGAAAGTTCCTTCCTGTGCATTATTGACACTAATAGCTGATGAAAAGTCAACAATTCTGAAAAGCATGTAGGCTGAGTCACAGATCAGCTGTGTTACTCATCTTGAAACTTATTAACTTTGTTATGTTAGTTCTACAGTTATTATTTTAAATAACACAGTTATTTATAACTTTTTTGCAAACAAAATTTTTAGCTCTTTGTTTTTGGAAATAAAGATTTTTATTGGAAATAAAAAATGTATTTCCTAGAGAAAATATCATTGGTAGGGTAATTTGTTACCTAATGTTTTGCTTTTTTTAAATTCTTTCTTTTTTCTCTACTTCTGATTAGATAAAAGCCAGAAGATCATTCAAAAAGTATTCTACTGCACATATTTCCATTATAAAAATATTTTCATCTTTAGTTGCTTCAGCAGAACCCATTATTCTTCTGTTACTCCACACTCTGCTTCTGCCTGAAACACAGGTTTCTTATGCTGTGTAACCAAGTGTTTTCTAAGAGCACAGGTACCAGAACCTGATATTGAAAATGGATAACAGTAGAGATTAAGGTATTGAGAAGTACTGGAAAAAAATATTATTATAATAACAACAATCTATTAATTTTTATCCAAAGCCCAATATAATAACTTATTTGTGTTTCAGATAACACAACTCAGATAAACATTTATGGTGTGTTCGTGTGTGTGTGTGTGTGTGTGTGTGTAGGCAAGAAAATTAGTGTATGTGTGTGAGTTTTTGCCTGAAAGGAGGGGGATGAGGTAAATGGGAGGGGATGTCACCTACCTCACTGACAGTATAAATTCCAATTATTTCACTGTGAAATGAACAAAGGCTGATTTTCCCTCTTCATTCAACAAGCAAGGAAAGGCACTGTAAGTATTGCTTTTGGTTTAAAATTTTCTATGAAGGAGTTACATTTTTTTAGATGTAAAAGTTATTATGTTAAAGGTTTTATAACATGTAATATTTATACTAATATGTTCTTTTGTGAGTTTTAATACTAAACTAAACATCATTGAAAACAACTATTTCCTCCTTTGACACATAATCCATCAGTCAAAATGATTTCTGTGCATATAATCTGTAATTTACATGATACTTTTACCAGTACATCATTGTAATATATTGTAGCTAGTATAGTATTTCAACCACATTTGAGAATATATTTATATGGGAAATAAATTCCAGTAATAATAATAAAATACTAACACGAGTTAAGAATATTCTGCTTTGGTGAAGGTTATTTCTTATCCAGGTTTATGTCCTTTAGAAATAAGACATTACCACACAATGATATTGCATTCATAACTGAACTATGATGAGAGTAATTACTCAAATGAGCTTCTTTTGTAAGGGTGAATCATTATCTGTACTCACCCACTGCACAAAATTACATCTAATCCTGCTGAATTTTTTCTTACAAGCTTTTTATATTCACAATAAGATAACTTTAATTTCTCAGTTTTCAGTATTTTCATTAAGATGTTGGTTCAGGTATAAATAAAATGACTATAGCATTTGTTGCTTTTTGTACCAAAACGACAGAGAATTAATACCTTATTCTACCCTGCATGCCATATATGCCTAGAATAAGACAATTGGTACAAAGTGCTAAGCTGAAAAAGTTAATTTAGTTTTTCAAGTTTCTTTATTGAACACAAAGCTAAAGGTAAAATCATATGATTTAAATATAAATGTTGATAATATTCGGTACAAAAGTATATTATGAATTGTAAACTCCCACTTTGAATGTCTGTTGAAAAATAGAAAACAGAAATATGAATCAGCACTTCTAACTGCTCTCCATATTGTTCCAAAGGATTTAATTGGTCTTTTAATGGGGCAGTTCATATCCAAAAGTCCCGTAGTGGGTCAAGGTATTCACGACCATGTCCAGTTCTCAGTTGGTGAAGAAGGACCTCCCAGGTACTCTTCACACCATTTTGAGACCAACAACAGAAGAGAAGGTGCTAGCCACCAAATTCCTCCAGCCATCATTGTCTCAGAGGAGGGTTCAAGGTTTGTGTTATCTACTTGTGTCTTTTATTTTCCACCTCAGCTTAATTTCCTCATCATTCCATTCTGCTATTTGAAAAAAAATGGAACTTGCAAAATTATATTAAAAAAAATTATAGATTTTCAGGAAGGAAGGAAGGAAGAAATTATTAGAATCTAATGTCCATTAAAGGAACTAAAGCCTACCATCATAGATATGTTTTCCGCATTTACTAATTTTTGCTATAGTTTCTCAGTTCACATGTTTTTCCCTCTAACAGTACATCAGAGCAGCGGGACTCAAGAATAGAGCTGCGGAGATCTTCCTTCTATAGCACCATAGACCTGCTGCCACAGCTGGAGCACTATGCCAGCACGCTGCCACACCAGCAGGCAAGGAGCAGACCTTCCCTGGAGGTTCTCCGCAAAGCATTCGATGTGAGTTTTCCACTTCTGGGAGCATTTTCTCATTGCTGCTGTCTTTTAAGAATCGCGTATTGAAAGTAACACCACCTGGGGGAATTAACCCCCCTAGGAAATGAAAAGTTTGGCCTCTACAACCAGTGAAATGATTCTCACAGGTCTGAAAAACACAGTAGGCAAGGGATGTAATTTTACGGTAAAGTTGTTAATGCAAAACCTTATTTATTTATTTATTCATTTATTTATTCATTTATTTTGTGATGATTATTAATGAAAAATAAGCGAAACCCTTAACAAAACTGGACATACACTTTCAACATACGCTTTGGACTAAGCCCTGCCTCTCAGGCAAGTGAGTAAAGAATTGTTATAGTGTTTACCAGTGCTGCAGGGACTGTGGAAGTGGTATTAGCCAACACACATGCCTCCTGCAAACAAAAGGTAAATGACCAAAAACCTGTACAATAAAAATTTTGTGAATGGGTGGGCACCACAAGGGAGGCCACGCTACTACCCAACCAAAACATTGTCTGCAAAAAGTAGAGACGAGATCCTGAGACCAACAAAGCAGATGTCTTTTGCCTCATAACTCCACCTAGAAAATCTGTCCAATAAAATTATGCTCAGAATTGATGATAAAGGACAGCCCTGAGGATGTCCCAAACCCTCCGAGTTATTGCTGGCAATGCAACAGGCCAAATGCCCCATACTCCCAAAGCACTTCCCAGAGAATCCCGTGAGGGACATGGTCAAATGGAACCAACACGCCTCATTCAAATGCCACAGAGCAAACACTTTTTTCTATGCTTAAGTGCTTTCTATCTAAGACTCAGACACATTCATATAGAACTTGGGGTTCAGTATTTTGCCCAAGGATACTTTGGCTTGTAGGCTGGAGCAGCCAGGGATTGAACATCAACCTTTCCAATTAGCAGATGACCTGCTGGGTCGGCAACCCTGAGTCCAAGGGTGCCCTGGTGTCATGCGCAGTTTTCTACATCTTTATGCTTTAACATCGTGTTCATTATTCCAGTGGAACAATAGATCCCCGAGGTGGGGCACCATCCAACATTCTGCTCAGTAAAAACTGGGCTTTCTGAACTGTTCAGCGTATAATCACAAGCGATGTGGTAATACAATTAAAAAATCAATCATCAACCCTGCAACGTAGGGTGTCCTAATGACATGTGCATGTGTGAACACCCTTATGGGTGACTTAACAATAACAGCAACAGAACATCACTTGGAGTCAGATCAGGCAATCTGTTCTTCCCAATCATGGCACTTCAGGTCCCCCTGTCATTAACAATGTAAGCATACAAGCCTCCCAGTAGAACAGTGGAGTCCCCAGGTGGGGCACCCTTCAGCATTTCACCAGTGAATGCTGAGACTGTCCTTCAGCACATAAGCACAAATGACAGCCAGGAGCTGTGGAGAAACAACTCCCACTGTCCACTGGGGAAAGCCCCAACATACAAGCAGCACACCAGGGTGTACCTACCCCTGCCTGCCGTATATTACTGAGTCAACTCCAGATAGGAACAGAGTTCAGCCCCACTCCACCAGAGTGGCACCAGAGCCCAAGATGTACATTGAGGTGAGTCTGAATATGTCTAGCCAGTATCTCTCAACTTCACACACTACCTCAGACTCTTTACCCATTTAAGAGGTGATGTTCCATGTCCCATGAGCCAGCCTTAATAGGAATCAGAATACCAGGGCCTCTGCCCTCAACTTCTGGTCAATACACAATGTACTATTTTCTATACTATTCTTAGGAAGTGGAGGGAGGAAACACCAACAAAGATCCAGGAGCTTGTGACATTTCGGCCACAGATGCTGGAAGTGAAGAGGCTCAAGGTTCTGAGGAGAAAGCTCCTGCGAGATTTGGCTGGGTTGTTGGAGTTATGGTAAGTAAAACTTCTGGGTCTTTGCATCCACTGGTCCTAAAGAAAGTTTAAAAATACACAAAATCATTGATCTTGATCACTCTAAGATCTGTTAATTAAAAACATATTACTTTCATTTTGGTCACAGGTTCGTTGTATGCTTAATATTTGGGGAGTAATCCTGTTCCTCCGCCTGTCCTGGATCACTTCTCAGGCAGGCATTTGTGAGTAATCAGTTCATTCGCTCCTCCATTTGTTCAGTTCTTTTCCTTTTGCTTTTATTTTCTTGTAAAAATTCCCCACGCCTGTTCATATAGTCTTATCTCTGGGTCATGTTGATTTAGTTAGTTTCTTAATCATATCAACATGAGCACATTGTTCGTAGAGCTTTATCATAGGAAAACGTGAAAGTTTGAAAAGAAGGGGAAAAAATGATATCTAAATATTGACAAATGAAGTCAAGTATAGTAACTTCACCAGGAAATGAAAATATGGGATTGGGAAAAATGCTAGTTTCCTTGTTTGAAAAGTAAGCTGTTTTTTTAAAGTGCTGACTATGGGTGAGTCTGCTTGTTTTTGTAGCACACAGTTACTACATTTATTCATTGGGATGAATAAATGTAAATAAAGTCATTTTTAAATCATAAAGGCAGCATAGAAGGTCTATTATATCGCTGAGTATTAAAGTACATATTCTAAAATATATACACTCAGATATGGATTTGCATGTAAGGTAAATGTGATTTTAATGAGTCCTAACTTTATTCTTCTTATGTTAGTGTTGACCTGGCTTATTATCCTGATATCTGTGATGGTGACCTCAGTAACTGCCCTCTCCATCTCTGCCATTGCCACTAATGGGAGGGTGATCTCAGGTTAGTCACTGTTCAAAGTAGGAAATCAGACAAATAAACCTTATATACAGTATGAATCTGAAAATATGAGAATACTTGGGACACCTTTAAAAAATGGTTGGGCCTTTTAAGAATGGAAATCTGCAGCTGAGCTCAGAATTGTTATTTTTCAAATATGTATGTAGGATCTAGTATTGTATTTAGGATATGTTCTAACAATCTTCTTGTCTGAAATAATTTGCAGGTGGGGCATATTTTATGATCTCCCGCACTCTGGGTCCAGAAATTGGAGGACCAATTGGGGTGGTTTTTTCCTTTGCCAATGCTTTGGCTTGTGCACTCAATACTGTTGGTTTTGCAGAGGTGGCCCGTGATCTAATGCAGGTGAAATGTATTGAAAGTGCTTTGTGGTATTAAATAGATGGTAGATTGGTTTTTGTAATAGAAGATGTCATATTATATATTATGTAAATAATATTTCATACTAAAATGCTATGCAACAGAACCTAAATTTTGTTAATTGATGTAGGAGTTTGGTGTTGTCATGGTTGATTCAATCAACGATGTCCGTATTGTGGGCGTGATCACTGTTACGGTTCTTCTGCTGATTTCATTGGCTGGAATGGAGTGGGAGTCTAAGGTGAGCACATTTTGATATTCAACTTGACTGCTGTACTTGGACAAAGTTTTGTCTCTTAACAACTTCTCTTCCTTTTTGATTTCTTTGTTTGTCTTTTTCTCTCAGACCCAGATTTTGTTCTTCTTAGTTCTTCTGGTTTCATTATCCAACTACTTTGTGGGCACATTTATTCCTCCCAATATAGAAAAGCAGGCACAGGGTATCTTTGGATACCGCAGTAAGTTTAGGTTTCTCTCAACAATCTATAGTCTTAAAAACCACATCGAATAATTAATTTGTTTGTTTCTTCCATCTTTCTTTCCTTCTTTCATAACTTCCTAATATTGTACCTGGCATGTTTTCCAGCTGAGATCTTCTTAGAAAACCTGACACCAAACTGGAGAGGAAATGAAGCCAACTTTTTCCAGATGTTTGCCATTTTCTTTCCCTCTGCTATTGGCATCCTGTCTGGTGCCAACATCTCTGGAGACCTTAAAGTATGAGGGAAATAAAAGAGAAATGCTCCTTAAAAGAAATATATGAATGCATCGTTTCATAATGTTTTGTATTTCCTATCTCAGGACCCTGCTACTGCTATCCCCAAAGGCACCCTCATGGCTATTTTTTGGACTACTATCAGCTATTTAATGATCTCTGTCACAGTCGGTAAGTTACCCAGTACATACGTATTTGATCTAAATAGGTATAAATAATTTAATTAATACAAGACAGAGGCTGAAGGTGTTTAACCTGGCACTTTATCAGTTATACAGCTGGGGACTTGTTATCTGAAACAGGTTTCCGGTAGTAGCACAAACTGAGATCAATACAGCCTTTAGGATTGGGAGTAAATACATTTTCATGGTTATCCATGAAAATTTTATTAAAATCTGTACTTTTCCTCTAGCATCATGTGTAGTGAGAGATGCTTCTGGAAATATGACTGATATCCTGACCGGAAATCTCACTGATGGTTGTGTGGGGCTTGGATGTAAAATGGGCTGGAACTTCACAGATTGTATACAGCAGAAGAATTGCGAATATGGTCTGGCCAACAATTTAAAGGTACTAGTTCATTCAGTTAGCCACATTTTTTTTCTTTTTTTTTCTCCTTTTTGTTATTGGGAAGAAAGATACTAAACCAAAGAAAAGCACATTTTTGGTGAAATCTTTAACTCTTTGTCAATATTCCTGCTATATTCATTGTATTTAAAACTTTATTCTGGTTTGTCTTATACTTAATGATGACTCAAACCAGGTCTTGGGCCAGGTTTCTGGTTTCTACTACCTGATCACTGCTGGGGTATTTGCAGCCAGCTTGTCCTCTGCTCTTGGATTTCTTGTCTCTGCCCCGAAAGTCTTTCAGGTGAGAAATCCATTAACCTTTTTCCTATTGCATTCATTTGCACTTTTATTGATGAACAAAATATGAATCCATTATTAGAATTTCAATGTACCTAATATTGCTGTATTAGAGACCAGTTTACCTGGACTTTACAAACAAAAAAGCTCTCTTTTTGACACAATAATGGGCACATTTTGAATCTACTAATGATTTAGTTATAATTAATGATTTTTAAAGTCACTTGCAGTATAAAGGAAACGATTAATAAGGTAAACTAAAGCGGAACAAGCAAACAGCATGATCTCATGTAGCTTTAAAATCATTGCTCACATTTTAAAGGAGCAAAAACATGGAGGACAGTTAAAAAGTCATCTATCATCTTATAGCTCAAATGTTTGATCAATTAGAGTTTGTATAAATATAGTAAAGTCTCACTTTTTTGTTTATGTTTTATGTTCTCTCTATCAGTGTCTGTGCAAAGACAACTTATACCCATACATTGGGTTCTTTGCAAAGGGTTATGGGAAAAATGATGAGCCGCTCCGGGCTTATGTGCTATGCTATATCATTGCTGTGGCCTTCATTCTCATTGGTGGGTGTGATCAACATGGCTAACACGTGGCCTATTGTTACTTAAAATAACTAACACATTTTCACCTCTTACTAATGTTGTGATTCCTAAATAAAATGTCTTGTCAGCTCTAAATTTGTAGTGTGGTTTTAAATACTCTCTCATCTGTGTCATTACAGCGGAGCTGAACACCATTGCCGCTCTGATCTCCAACTTCTTCCTATGTTCCTACAGCCTTATAAACTTTAGCTGCTTTCATGCTTCAATCACCAACTCCCCAGGTGAGTAACATATTCAGTAATTAATCTATACTCAATATTAAACACATTCACATTAAACCATTCATTTCGGTCATTTCTAAGGTTTAGTACATTTTGTTCAGTCACACTAATAAGAGAGTTTGCTACTCTATAAAAGCATGTGACAGCCAGATTTTTCCACAGTTTAGCATGCGCACAAATGCCCACATACACAACCACCACTCACCAGTTTATTCCTGCTTGGCCCCAACATTAAACAGACCCCCATTATGAGGTCGGAAGAAAAACCAAAAAACCCTCCCCAAAAATTGTATTTATCATACCAAGTTAGATTGGAGAAATCTCTGTACACAGAGGTCCACATAGGTCTAACCCGCTGTGAGATTAAGTGCATGACAGTTCTCTAGTTAAAATTTTGGAAAGAGAGTCAATGTGTTTCTATTTTGACAAAATCAACTACGTACAATTCAAAGCTCTATAACATTAAACAGCAGGTTGCTGGTAATGCCTAAAAAACAAACACAAGAAATCATACATAATGTAAATGTAGGCCATAATGGGTGGACATTGGGATCAGAGTTCTGGCCATGTAGCATTACAAAGTCTGCCCTGTGCCACTTCATAATCCTTTTCTCACCGACTCCTCCTGTAGGTTGGAGGCCCTCATTTCACTACTACAGTAAATGGACGGCTCTGTTTGGAGCAGTGATATCTGTAGTTCTGATGTTCCTGTTTACCTGGTGGGCTGCTCTAATCACCTTCTGTATAATCTTCTTCTTGTTTGGATACATCAACTACAATAAACCAAGTGAGTCAAAAACCATAAGTTTTTGAGCGTAAGTTGGAACTGAGCAGTACTTTGATTAGAATAACATGCCTCAGATTCATAAATAGAATAGAATGCATCAAAGTGCATTTCTCATGTAAGTGTCTTTTGAAATCAACAGAGGTAAATTGGGGTTCGTCAGTCCAAGCAGGCACATACAACATGGCTTTGTCATACTCTGTCTCACTTACTGGTGTGGAGGATCACGTCAAGAATTTTAGGTGAGTGATCTAAAATTTCAGTTTAACAAGTCAAAACTTTTCATGAAACATGCACGAGTGCTAAAGTCTATAAGTGTACTTGTTAGTGCTCTTTTCTAATAGTATTAATAGATTTTAGTTTAGAATTTATATTTACTGGATTTCATCCATATATATATATATATATATATATATATATATATATACATACATACATACATACGTATACATACAGTAGGCAGGGAGCTTCCTGTTTAATCCCTAATGTCTTTTTTTCAGACCACAGTGTCTAGTCCTCACTGGACCTCCAAACCAGCGACCTGCACTGGTGGATTTTGTTGGCTCATTCACAAAACATATAAGTCTTATGATCTGTGGCGATATTATCATGGTGAGACATCCACTCAGCTTTTTCTACAAGAAAACAAAATAAATTATTAGCATTCTTGTAGTAAAATAGCCACACCAAACCCTTTTTAGAGTTATCCTTTGTTGTAATTGGATGTGTGAGTTCCTGAGTTCCTTTTCCAGGAGCCTGAGAGGCAGACACGACCACAAGATGCTACAGATCAGCTAGTTAAATGGATGAACAAGAGGAAAGTGCGTTCGTTTTATACTCCATTTACAGCTGAGAGCCTCAGAGTTGGAGCTCGATACTTAATGCAGGTATCTAGTTAATATTGTTGTGGTGTAATGTGACTTTAAATCCCCTGAAAGTTACCAACAAATTATTAATATTACTATTAGCATGTCTCTACCATTAGAACTAGTTTGTATATTTACCTGTAGGATGGCTTTTATGCTTTTTGTTCAAAGGCCTCTGGTCTTGGCAAGCTGAAGCCCAACACTCTGGTCCTTGGCTTCAAGTCAAACTGGAGGGAAAGTTCTCCTGAAAGCATTGAAGATTACATTAACACCATATAGTAAGATGGTCCTTTAATAGATATGAAAAAATCATGTATTTTCTTGTGGATTTTTCATTAGTATTGCTATTTTATTTATTTTTTATTATGTGGGTATTTTTACTGTCTTTACAAGGCAGTGTAAAATATAGTATTTATAAAATAGCCTAAAGAATAGTTGCAATAGAACAAAGTCTTCTCAACTTACTCATCTTCTCTTGCTTTTCTTCAGTGATACATTTGACGCCAACTTCTGTTTGTGTATCTTGAGGATGATGGACGGGCTGGACATCTCTGACCAGTTTGATTGTGAAGGTCTGATGAGTATAAATGAGTAGAACATTCTCTAAGTGCTTAACAGCAACATGATACATTTGTGGCAGTGGTTGACAACATATTTTTCTTTTCTTTTTTTTAGTAAACCAGGGCTTTGAGCTTGATGAATCTGCTGAAAGTTATGACCATCAGTCTCCAGACAGGGAATCAGGTAAGAGCTACTTGTGTGCATAGATACATATTAGATTACTGTACCAAGTCACGTTAAATTTCAAGTCAGAATCTGTAAATCATAACTACTGTGATTGCAACTAAAGTACGGGAAGAGATTTTTCTTAGAACTGAAAAGGATATCGGATTTAAATAAGATTTCCACTCTGTAATTTCAAAACTGACCCTAATAAAGTGAGTGGTCTATTTATGGTTACATTTCTTAAAGTTCAAGATTAAAGTTTTAAATTGATTTAATTTGACAAAAGTGCCTCTAATGGATTGTTGCCTTCCTAAATTAATATGCACTGCAATGGTGCTTGGGATAATATATGAGAGGATGAGGACAGTGAACAAGAAATCATTATTGCACTGGCACACCTTATTATAACGTTCTAATTATTAAGTCAGTAATCACTGCCCACACATAACACACGCTTCCTCTTGTGTTTGCAGCTGATGACGTGTCCGATAACAGCAACAGTGATCAAATCAAAACAGTGTTTCAGAACACCCAGGGGAAAAAGTCTATCGATGTCTACTGGATAGCAGATGATGGAGGTGAGCCCACAGAAGTGCTTTTCTTTCTTTTTTTCTCCCTGTCCTGTCCTGCCCGGCAGCGTAGCAATAAATAAACAAACAAACAAACAACAAAAAAAAGTCAGAGGAGACTCTTCAGTTTATTCTTCCTAATAAATAAACAAAAAATAAATACATTTGAGTTGGCCTGGTTTTCTTAGCTGCTGTCATGCTCTTCTTCTATTTTCAGGACTGACTTTACTGGTACCTTACCTGATCACCAGGAGAAAGCATTGGCGTAACTGCAAGATCAGGGTTTTCATCGTCGGAGATGAACAAAACATGGACGAAGGCCGCAATGAGTAGGTTTACTCTGTTTCACCTGGGGGGAAAGTGTTGGCTTTTGCACTGGCAAAATTTGTGGTTATCAAGATGAATTCAGAATTACTCTTTTCCTCTATGAACTGAAAATGTTCAGTTTGAAGATTTTACAACAGACAACAAATTTGGAATTATTTATTTATTTATTGTTTTTTCAAAAAATTTAATGTAGGTTTTCATGCAGTTTGATATGTCTATGTTTGGATGTAATTCTTTCAGACCCTTTGGTGTTTCTGGACATACTAGGAAAAGGTGCTTTATGATTTCTGGAAGGTAATGAGAACTTGTGGACTTTTGTATGTTTCAGAATGATTGCTCTGCTGAAGCGGTTTCGTCTACATTTCAGTGACGTTATTGTCATGACAGACAGTGAGAAGCGCCCTCAAGCCAAGAAGTATGTCGGAAAAAAGTTGCAATATCCACCACAAGGCACACCTGTGTGAATGTGTTTTTTCCTTCATAGCAGTTGTGTTTTGCTTTGCAGCATGACTAGGTTTGTGGACAGTGTCGCCCCCTTCAGGCTGCATGATGAACAGCAGGAAGGCGTCACAGTTCAGGAGCTAAGACAGAGGGAACCATGGAAAATATCTGATAAAGAGTTTGAGGCCTTCAAACAAAAGGTGTGTGTGTGTGTGTGTGTGTGTGTGTGTGTGTGTGTGTGTGTGTGTGTGTGTGTGAGAGAGAGAGAGAGAGAGAGAGAGAGAGAGAGTGTATCACTGACTTCCAAAAGGTGCAGAGCAAAACATTTTAAATGTATCTATGCCTTATGATTGTGTAATATCCCCACATTATGTGACACTAAGTCAGTTTCTCACTTGTATTTCCTTTATTTACAGTCTGAGAGAAAAGTAAGGCTGAATGAAATCATCCGCAGGAATTCACAACATACTGCCCTTGTGCTTGTGTGAGTACACGGTTTATATCGCAATTCATATTTAATGGAAATCAAAGTTAGTTAGGATCTCCCATTTCCCCTCATAGTCCCCATATTTATATCTACACAGTTTACTAAAATCATCATGAGTTGGGATTTAACTAATACTGCACTGAAAATTTAAATCTATTACTATCCTGCTACCCATCTTGTAGCAGACTTTGTTCTTGTTTTACTGTTCCTGCTTATGTAATTGTTATTTAATGATTTTTTTTCTTCCCCACGTAGGAGTCTTCCCTGTGCCACACAGTGACTGCCCCAGTGCTCTTTACATGGCCTGGCTGGATACTCTCACCTGTGGCCTTCATTGCCCTGCAGTGCTCATACGAGGAAACCAGCAAAATGTCCTTACTTTCTACTGCCAGTAAATTGTATTTCATTGTGAGTCAGTCATGGAGGACTATTTTTATGAGTCACAAAACTAAAAAATTCGAGACTTAGAAGTGAACAATAATTAAAAAAAAAAAAAACAAGACAGAGAGAGTACAATATTTGCCAAATTAGGGTTTAACAAATCTGGTGAATAATAAGGAGACAAATCTTAAAATTGAGATTGACACATGTTACATGAATGATTCTGAGAAGGTCATTGTAAGTACTCTCCCCTTATACAAGTGAATATCACCGTATCTCAACCCAAGCAAGAACATTTTGGAAGCCACCACTTTTATCACACTGCTAAAGAAGGTGACATCTTTTGGAAAAATGATGTCCATCCCATCAGGAGAGTCCCAAAGGCTTGGAACATCAATGTGAATTAAAGGTCTTGTGGTAACAAAGAAATGAATCCAAGATCTTGATAATGTTTAACTGGACATATATTTGAAACAAAACTGTCTTGTTTTAGCAAGCTAGTTACTAAGTCATTTGTGAAAAATGTAGTATGAAGTATAAAACAACTGCTGACAATTTTAGTGAGTAACAAGAGAAAGTAGCATCCAGTGCTAATGTAAATTGAACAGAGAAGAATATTAGACTTAGTGGACTCTTTTACAGTCCACCACTGATGGGTAGGGAAACTTTTTGTTCTTTATGGTTAAACTTGTACTACATAACCACCAACTTTGTTGTTAACACACGATAATGTAACCATGTTTGAAAACTGAGACACAAATTGTTGATTTGAAAGTGATAATTGTAAGTAAATGGAAATTAGTAATACATTTAGACTTTACATTGTATTCACTATATTTGTCAATATCTTTTACATTTATATTTGTTTGCTTAATCTGTGATGTGTTTTGTAGAATACTAAATTATGTATAAACTCTTCTAAGATGAGTTATTCTGTTGACATTTTCCAGAGGTAAAAATTTAAAACCTCTGAGTTGTACTATTTAAATGCTGACAAGCAACAGCAGGAATATAATACTGTAAAAGATTAATATTCTGTTATAAAATCTGCTGTTCCTCAAATCGCTACTTGACATTTTCCCAAAAAGCAAGTCACTCTCCAATTTTACACCCATTGTAATACTGAATATGAGTAACAGTAAAAATAGGCTGCAGTAAGTACAGTTAACCTTTTACATTACTACTATCAGTACTCAGTCTACCTCACCTTACAGCTATATGCAATGTGCAACATTATGTGGAATAAACACTGGGGGCATTTGTTATTATTTTTGGCACTAAGCAACATTACTAAAGTCTGGATTAATCTGCAGACGGGTTACAATGACATGGAAATGCATCACAACAGATTAACTATAAGTAGATAAAAATTACGCAAAAAACTTGTAAGTAGACATACTGTAAAAGACCAGTGCAGCAAAGCTATTAGTATGAAATACTATGTAATAATTTAAATGTCACTTAGTCACATTATCAGCTTTAATAGTGTTAAAGATTTTTAAAGGCGTCCTTCATTGACAACATTGTGTGTCTTTGACTTCACATAATGGACAGATTTTTAATAACAATAAGTTACAGAGTGATAACTTGGATCAGACCACTGATACTGTTAAATACAGCGATAACTGAGGAGTTTTCAGCCTCTTTGATCAGGGGGATTGATCTCCCTGATAGCTGTAATGTAGTTTAAAACAAATTTTGATTAATTAAAAAATAAAATAAAGTCTGGAATATACATTGTTTGATGAATAACAATAGGAATATATTTTAAAATATTTTAAAATTATTTTTTTTCCTTTGACATATGCTTATCTGTGATATATATGTCTGCTTCATCTGAATCATGAGATTATTGGTTCTTACAGCAAAAGTTTGAGCTATGCAACAGTCTGTAATTGAACACCTATGCTCTGTAGAAGGTACTGGGAATTTCTAAAGCAGATTTAAATGTAACACTTTGAACCAGAAAAAAATAACTTAATGCTTAAAGTTTTATTGCAAATTAACCATTTTTTTCTTAACCATAAATTAGAACAATATCCCCACCCTTTGTGTAGGTGCATGTTCAAAGGTGTCTTGTATACTGAAAGATCCATGTGTTTTCCTTCTTACAGTGGACCAATACGTAATATTTATGCTAAATCTTATAGTTTGCTTTGGTTCCCAAGAGCTCACTCATCATGATGTGAAGAAATCTTAATTAAACAGTACATTTATCACAATCCTGTGTAGAAAAATGTGGGTGCTGGCTGCAAAATGCAACTGATACAGAAGAAATTCCTGGTATTTTGGCATGCTGCATTTCAAATACTGGGATGTACCAAGTCTTTTTTTTTCTGGCACATTAAATATGGGATGACTCACTGTATTATGCTAATGGTAGCTAAACATTTCAAATGATGCAGTGAGCCAACATCAGTTTCCATCTCACTTGAAAAACTGAAGACAAACAGCAACACCAGCCATTAAATGTGCAACATGTGGGGGCAACATCCTAACATGACCTCTTGCTGAGGTCACCTTCTTTAAACAAAGTGCTAAGGCTATTTATGATGTGCACCTGACATTGTTAACTAATTAACTAAATGGCAGAACATTATTAACAGCTTAAATTACTGGTTAATTTATGGATCAAAATTTCAGTTTTTGTTTTTTCACATTTTATAATAACATCAATATGTTAATATATCTATATTTAGAAGGTATATAATACATAAATAATACTATTTTGTTGTAGCCTTAGTTAAATTCAATGAACAAACAATTTGTAAATAGATTTTTTTTTAAACTAAGGCAATAAAGTTGGCACAACGGTGCACTGTTTGGCATCATTGCCATAAAAAGGTCCCCAGATTTGAATATAACTCAGCTGGTCCCCTTTCACCTGGAATTTGTATTTTGTCCAATAACTGTGCCGCATGGGTTTCTCCCAGAATTAGTGCCTAAGTATAAAGTCAGCAGATATTTACATGAAGTTTTAAATTGACGCTGACAATTACAGGTGTAAAAACATTGATTTGTGATTGCTCCCCAAAAATGCTATAGCATATTTATTGAACTTGTAGGTAATTATATTTTATTTTTGTTTATATCATCGATACCAATGTAAAACAGTTACTAAATGAGCTTGTGAAATTAAAGTAATTATGGTAGCTTTATAGGGGTTTTTTCTCAGAAAAAAATCTAAATCTTTCTATGCATCTATTTAAAACACATGTCAAACTCAAGTCATTTTATGTGGCCAACAAGAGCTTGTGCATGATTTAATTAAAATGAGTTTACTGTATGCTGCTGAAATGTGCACGCTGACTGTAAACTATTTTTTTTTGTTTAAACCTCAATGTACCAGGGACGAGAGTGATGTTATGCCAGATCTGTTATTTAAATATTGACATGGTGGTATCCACAGAAACTTCAGAATCTCTGCTAAAAGCTCATAAAACCATTTCAGTGACCACCATCTCACAGATTCTGGAACTCCAGATTTTGTCACTCTTCAACCAAAATTCACTGAACCAACAGCAAAAGAAGGCAACTACACTACACTTCACAGTTGAAAAAACATTGTAATGACTGCCCACATACTGCCTGTCTTGCTTCCACCACGATAAAATCCAACTTCCTTCACAGCTCTCTCTCTCATTATGCTTCCAGACTAGTTTCCCAACAAAAATATCTATTTTCTGCCTTATTTGCTTGCCTATTAATTTCTGCTTTTCAGTAGAATTTTTGGTACTGAGTAATTACGCCAAATTGCAAAACACTTAGCTATGTCTCTAATAAAACCTCTGTAACTTTGTGCAAAACAGAAAAGTTTATGTTTTTCACTTCCTACTAGAAATCTTTTTGTTTTTTTTAAACTGGACAGTCTGGAAAAAGATTTACTAGAAGTTGTTTTGTAATTTATTTATCACAATTTGATTCCAAAGAGTCCTGCAGACAGATTTCTTTCTCTGTCACAGCAGCTTTTTCTTTAACACGTAGAAAAACAGTTAAATATGTGACTTCTTTACACTAATGGAAAATTGAGTTTTACTCGCCGCTTAAGATCAAAGTGGGCTGTATGTGGCCTGCACTCCTGATCTAGAATCTAGATAGATAGATGCAAATAATAACACTAAGCAAGTCTCTCAGGTTTAGCAGGTTTAACATGATTGTTAGTGCTTAATTCCTACATTATTACAGTAATAATATGATAATAGCAGTGTATTATCCCTTTATCATTGTGCTGTAGAAAAACTGCTAGCTCTATCAGAAGTCATTCAGAAATTTAGCAGCAGATGGTGCCGAATCAAAATAATTCACATTACAAGCTTTAACGAGTGCTGCACTATAGATAATAATGAGCAATGGGGGGATGTTAACAGCACACTAGGTAGCCAGTATTTTCTCCCCCTTGGTTTATTCAAATAATTAACTGCTGAAAATCCTGTGAGTGAACCATAATACAAGACTTAAGTTAGATAGGTAAAAAGGAGGACAGTAACATAAAAGAGAATTAATAACAACCATAAATAAAGTGAACAATATTACCTAATTCTCTACACACCTTCTTAGTTCCTTACCCTGTGGGGGAAAGGCAGTATCCTTGGACTTCTCCCCAGCAGAGATCTATTGGAACTGGGATAGAATATAACTCTCTGCAGCAAGCTGCGGATGGACCAGCCCTAGAGCTAAGCCAAAATGAAAACGTCAGAGGTAAACAACTTTCTAAGTATAAACTCCCACAACCCTTTGTAGAGCCATACCCAGAAATACCCCTCCTGCTTCTAACACCATCCAGCGTGAAAACAGAAGTCAGAAGAGGTTAAAAAGTCAAACATTTGACCGTATAACAGTTTGTGTTGGGTCAGCATGTGTCATTGAGAAATGACAAGTTTTCATTCAAAACATTCTTTTTGAATTAGCAAAACAATTTCTAACCTGTGAGTGGAACAAACCCTCACTCACATTATGTATTTATTTATTTTTGACATAACTAGCATTCCATTTCTCCTCTTTTTGACTGTCACAAATTAATGAACTATTCAGGGAATATGATACTAGAAATTATATAAAATGTGTATGTAATAGACGCAATGACCTTGTAAGAATGTAGAAGAAAGCATCACAGGGGTTTTTTTTATAGCTCAACACTTGCACCATGTAGAATTCACTGCAAAAACGCTCTAGCTTAAAAAAGTCAGTCAGAATTGAATCTTGATTACTCTGACTGGATTGGAAGTTAACTGGATTTTAAAACAACATATCCAAGAAAAAGTCGTATGATTATTTATTACATATACCTAAAGACAAGAAGATACAGACACTGCGTTCGACCTCTCTCCTACAAACATTGATGGATAAAGAATTTTAGTCAGTAAGTAAATAAGTAAATACAATTTATTTATATAACACTTTTCAAGTGCTTCACAATAAAACCATAAGTATAAATAATAATATAAAACACAACAACAAGCTTGTTGGTAAAGAAATGTCTTCAGCTGCTTTTTAAAAGAGTCAATGGAGTCTAGACAGCATAAAGACAACGGAAGAGAGTTCCACAGCTTTGGTGCCAGTGCCTGAAAAATCCGATCGCCACGTGTTTTGAACCTAGGACATGGGACCAACAGTAACTTCTGACCTGATGGATAATACCTCCCACCCACTCCATGACGTACTGGCTAGTCACAGGAGCACCTTCAGTGAGAGACTGAGATTAGCAAAAAGCACCACTGAACGACACAGGAAATCATTCCTGCCTGTGGCCATCTCCCTGTACAACTCCTCCATCTAACACACTGTAAACACTGCAATAGTTACATACTTTTTACACGCACTGTCTTCTACTCTGTGATATTCTTGTCAATTTTCTTGATATTTATTTATAATCACCTCTGTTAATCCTTGATATTTATAATTGAGTGATCTGTTTATATTAGTGCTATTTTTTAAATGTGTAAAATCTGTAACATAAAGTATTGTTTGGAGTTTAGTCTGTTACTGTTACTATTTTTACTATTTCTTTTTGGAGCAACTGTAACCCACATAATTTCCTTAGGGATGAATAAAGTATTCTGATTCTGATTCTGATTGTTTCAGGATGACCTGCCATTATCCAAAGACACATCTGCTTACCTGTATCTTTTGCTGATTTCTCCTCCTCTTCTTTTCTGTTTTTTCTAAACTGTGTGCCGGATGGCTTCAAACTTTTCTCGTCCATCTTCCTTGTCCATGGTTTTAAATCTGCACTTCAGTATGAACACCCATCCTCCAACCTGAGGATCGACACAACATAACCGATGGGTGCCTATGCCATCCCCAAAATGCGCTGGCATGATGTCGGGGCAGCATTTTTTGCCGATGCCCGTGATGCCGCCCCCACCATGATGCTGCCCTGGGCAACCGCCCATGTCGCCCATATCAAAATACTGTACACACAACACAAAACACTTTTCCAGGTACCATGTATTTAAACAAAACCAAATGTTCTCTTATTTCCAGTCATTTCATGTGCTTGTAAATAAAATTTATGTTGAAACACTGGTGCACAATAGAACAGACTAAAACTGAAGACAAACCTTTGGTGTGGTCATTATTAAAAAAGACTTTCTTCCTGTATATTACTGATGCTGAAAACACTAATAGCATATGAACTGTCAACAATTCTGAAAAATTGCTGAGTCAGTCATCTTAAAACAGAGTGTATACAAAGTTATTTACCATCATCTTAAGTAATCTGTGTTCATATTTTATGTGAATGTTAGAAAACGAGAAAAAAAATTATGTAATACTTATTTGTTTTATTGCTTTTGCTACTAACAACAAAGATATTTTAACTTGATACTTCTAAGAAAAGTTCTGCTAAACAACTGTTACTTCAACCTTTGCTAAAACCCTGCTCAGCTATGGTGGCTTATTTTGTACCCACTTATTCTTCTGTTTTCTCCAAACTGTGCTGCTGTGTGAAATATGCTTCCCACTTCCTGTGTTGTTCAAGGCAGATTTATTTTCCCAGAAGACAGCTACCAGAAATCAGTTATGCAAAACAAACAAAGTATTGGAGGTTAAAGTAGAGAGAAATTATAATGAAATTAAAAAAAAAAATGAAACAAAAGACAGTCAACTTGTTTATCGTGAAATAAAAATATACTAATGTTTATTTAAATCTTTATTTTAAATATAGTTTAGTGACTGAAATGAAACCCAGAGAGAATTATTACCTCTGAAGTTCCTCTCAGTGTGTTGCTTTCGCTTTTTTACTTTGAACTGAAAACAAAGCTAAGAGTAGAGTGATACAGGACAAATAAATAGCAGTGTTTCCCTGTATCTGTGGAATACATACATAGGTTATTGTATAAATGCCAAAAGAGGTGTATAGAATGATGAGATGAATTATGTTGTTTGCTATTAATGCACTCTCACAGTGTCTAGGCAAAATTAGACAGTTATTTTGGAAAGTAATTTAAATTTTCTCACTCTTCTTTTCCTCTGTAACATTCCACAGGAATTAATCAAACTATCAATGGGGCAGTTCATATCCAGGAATAATGAGTTAACCCACAGGTGTCAAACTCCAGGCCTTGAGGGCCGGTGTCCTGCAGGTTTTAGATGTGTCCTTGATCCATACCAGCTGATTTAAATGGCTACATTACCTTCTCAACATGTCTTGAAGTTCTCCAGAAGCCTGGTAATGAACTAATCATTTGATTCACTTATGTTGAAAAACGGTGATATCTAAAACCTGAAGGACACCGGCCCTCGAGGCCTGGAGTTCGACACGCCTGGTACCCCAGGCAATGTCCGTCAAGTCCGTTTCTCGATCAATTAAGAAGTGTGCCCCAGGTAGTCTTCACACCATTTTGATGCCAGCAGCAGACAACAAAATGTCTCAGGTGAAGGTTCAAGGGTTGTAAACCTGCTATTGTAACTACCTATGTATAAAATCAGGCTGGTTTTTTTGTCTCAGTTAGGTGTTAAATGCCTGATCATGCTATCAAATGCCTAAGAACAAAGTAAATAATCAAAAAGAAAAGTGTGGCAGGCAAGCGTTATACTAAAATGTTGATGTTTTATGATCTTTTTATTACAACATGCCAACACCAAACTGTCTTTTTTTTTATTACAATATGATTACCTCAGCCTCTTAGGGTGTCAATGTGACATTGCAGGATATAGTATCTCTCCATGCCCTTTCATATGACATGTTACTCGACATGGTTTCTTGACATTTTTTTCCAAGGCCAACTTTGACCTTGGGCTCTAAAAATGAAGGTCAAGCTCTAATGCTGAGCCAGCTTTTGAGCTTAGTGAGCATTATAACATTTATATTTCTTTGCATAAACTCTTGTCCAATAGCGCATCAGATCAGAGGGACTCCAAACTTGACCTGCGGAGATCTTCGTTCTATAGTACCATCGGCCTCCTGCCACAGATGGAGCATTATACCAGTACACTGCCCAACCAGCAGGAAAGGAGTAGACCTCTGGAATCGATAGTTATTCTTTGGGTTGAAGCCTTTATGAATCCCCTTAATAGACATTCAGCCTGAAATGTTATTATATTTAATTCAATATAAAGTTTAAGCCTAATATTTATTCAATACATACATAGAATACAACTATACAATATTTATACTAAGAAACATTAAAATTAAATCAGTTTCTTTATTATTTTTAAGGAATGGAGGTAGGAAATACCACCACAGACCAAGAAGTTTCTAACATGCCAGTTACAGATGGTGAAAATGAAGATTCTTGAGGTCCTCAGGAGAAAGCGTCTGCTAGATTTGGCTGGGTTGTTGGAGTCATGTTGAGCAAAGCTTTAATGTATTTGAGTCCACAATATGCAAATGAAAAGCATGCATTTGTAAAGAAGAAGCATTGTGTTCAGTGGCCACAGGTTTGTGCATGTTGAATATTTGGGGAGTCATCCTGTTTCTCTACCTGAGATGGATTACCTCTCAGGCAGGCATTGGTAAGACATCAATTTAGACATTTGCTTATCCCGTATCAGTCCTGATTTCGGTTGCTGGAAAAACTCCCCAGTTTTATATATGATGGAATTAGGTTATTGTATTGGGGTAATATTTTTCAAAAAGTGCTAAAATGCTAAATTTCAGGAAAACATAGTGACGTCAAATGATAAAAAGTAATTTGGGGTTGAATAAAACATTCTATAAAGATTAGCTACATTTCAATCCCAAGATGATGCTTTATAGATCTGTCAGTTCTTCATCTTGGGATTGAGGATTTTACTGAAAACAACAACAAAAATGTTTTGAATCTAGCCATTTTCAATAATAATTTCAATTACAAAAAACAAAAGAAAAAAACGCCTTTATGAACCTTCTGGTTCATAATTTCTTGGACAAAACTTTTTTCTTGTAGTTTTGGCTCTGTACACCAGTATATTGGATTTTTTTATTTAGTGTTGACCTATGTTATTATACTTATGTCTGTGGTCATGACCTCCGTAACTGCCCTCTCCATCTCTGCAATTGCCACCAATGGACAAGTGGTATCAGGTCAGTCCCTGTGCAAACTAAGTTCACATCTTAAAATATACTACTGCTGTTGGACCTCTAAGAATATCTGTGTGTGTGTGTGTGTGTGTGTGTGTGTGTGTGTGTGTGTGTGTGTGTGTGTGTGTGTGTGTGTGTGTGTGTGTGTGTGTGTGTGTGTGTGTGTGTGTGTGTGTGTGTGTGTAAAATGGATGTATTTAATAATCAGGTGGGACATATTTCATGATCTCCCACACTCTGAGACCTGAATTGGAGTGGTGAATGGATTAATCATCTCCTTGTCCAATGCCTTGTGCACTCAATACTGTTGGCTTTGCTGAGGTTGTCCGTGATCTAATGCGGGTAATGAAATGCGGAATTTAAAAAAAATACTTTATATGAACCTTTCTACATTGGACTATGCACTCTTATTATGCTGCTGAATTCATTGTTTAGCTTCATAAGTTTGCCTGTAACTTTGTTGCTTTCGACAGAACTTTTAATGTCACGTTGGTCGACATCAAAGAGGGCCAGTGACGCAGAACCATAACCACCTCCATTGTCAGTCAATCTGGTCAAGCCTGTATCTCCAACACACCTGCTTGTGCTGCCCCAGTGAGAGAGGGCGAGTTTCTGCAGTCTTCCAAGACCTGTGGAGAGACAGATGACAGGGTTAGTGTGTGACCCTCTCAATTGGTAGCCAGGAGCTTGTGAGTATCCCCACACCTGCCTGATGCCTGTCATCCAAGAGGCTTCTTCAGATTGAAAAACAAGTCATGGAGATACCCAGTTTTTTAACCTCTAGTGGGGGTTATCCCCTTTGAAAATGGTCACAGATCCAGTAGTGATAATGTGAGTCATCACATTAGCTAAACAATGGTAAACCCACTGTGTGACCTTGCCCCACCTCATCATGGGGCATATTGAGCTCACCTGGGACAATGTTTAAATGGGGGCTGAAGTGAATGGGAAGGGATCTGACGAATTCATTGTTGGTGGCCGATAGCTAGTGCCGTGAGCCACCCTTCCTGTTCAGTGATGGTCATTCAGAGGTGACATAGATGACCTCATTTACTTCTCTTTAAAACCATCTGTTTTTTTCTGTGCAAAATGTAAACATTGCCATCTTTGAATGTGTCCTTTGTCCAAAAGTGTTTACCTAAAAGCCAGTCATGTCCTGTCAAAGTGACTCATCCATGTTTTGCCATGTGTTTGTGGAGTGGCTGTTTGTCTGTGAAGGTTCTCAGTCATCCAGGTCAAATTAGTCTAAGAACTTGGAAAGAAAAGCATCTGGACTTCTTTGAGTTGCTTGAAGACATTTCACCTCTCATCTGAGAAGCTTCTTCAGTTCTAGGGTCATAATCAGCCAGGGTTTCGGGTGACCTCATTGTGAAACCTGGCCCCACCCTATCATGTCATTTCCTGAGGTCAGATGGCCCAGGATGTGAGTGGGCATTAAGGTGTCTGGGAAGGGATCTCAAAACTGGATTATAGATGGCAGACAGTTGGTGTCATAAACCACCGCCTCTGTTCAAAGATGGTCGCTCACAGTGGACATAAATGGCCTCTTTTACCCCTCTTTCAAACCATCTGTCTTCTCTGTCCAAAATGTGAACATTGGCATCCTCGAAAGAGTGACCTTTGCCCTTTAGATGCAGATGGACAGCTGAGTCTTGTCCTGTGGAGGTGGCTCTTCTATGTTGTGCTATGCGCTTGTGAAGTGGCTGTTTGGTCTCTCCAATGTAGAGGTCTGGGCAATCCGGGGCTGGGTTTCACAATGAGCTCACCCAAAACCCTGGCTGATTTTGAACCACACCCATTTTCTCGCTTTGGCTCATTTGATTAGGTAGAGCAGAGGTTCCCAAAGTGTGGGGCCCGCCCCCTGGGGGGGCGCAGAGCCATTGCACGGGGGGCGCAGTATGAAAAGAAAAAAAAAAAGAGCGCTTGAACACTGTGGACAGGTTTTTGACGGGGCTCCCACACAAACGCAAAGCAGGAGATGAAGCATCGCCAAATATGTTTCCAAACCAACTTCCTTCCAAGCCAAAGACTAGAAAATATGGTGAAGCATATCTTCCCTTTGGCTTCACCTGCACAAGTGCCAAGGTAGGTCTCCCCTGCAAAACTAGTTTCCCTGCGTCGGGAGCGCGCTGGGCGCTCCAAATCACGGACAAACAGTATCCCACATTCTTGATTTTTGGTTCACAAACACTTCTTGTAATAACTAACTACTCCTGACATTTTGGAGATGTTAGCTCTTTATGCAGTAAAGTTACAGTGGGATACAAATAATATCAGGCTGATCCTGCCACGATTTGTTCCCCCTGTTCAAATCACGGACAAACAGTATCCCACAGCTGTTTTTGTTTTTGAACCCATTTTGCACAGAGAGGCATTTTTTGAAAAATGTATAGGTGGTGGGGGGCGCGAACATTTTTCTTGTAAAAAAGGGGGGCCTGGCAAAAAAAAGTTTGGGAACCACTGAGGTAGAGGATCATCAGGGGCTCCTTTTGTCCCTCTTTGGGGGGACACTCCCACAGGGCTTAAATCTGGGACTCTCCACCATGTGACCCTAGAACTGAAGAAGCTTCTCGGAGAGGGAAAACGTCTTCAAGCAACTTAAAGAGTGGCCGTTTGATTTCTCCATGCAGAGGTTTAGCAGTCCCCACTGTACTGTACAGCATACTCTGTTGTTTAGCTTGTGTTTAGGAGTTTTTTTTCCTTGGGAGGAGTCAGCTTTTGTTTAAGGGTGTTTCTATATCTGAAATGCACTGAGGTCTCATACTTGGAGAAATGTTTATTTGAAAAACACTTTTGCTTAGGCTACTGCCCATTCAAACTGGTCAGATAAGCCGAAGAAGATTAATGGATAATAATAACTGTCATGATTCGGCTGTGTGGCAGGCAGGAAGTGGACCCAAACGCAAGCTCACAGAGGCAGGAATGAACTCAAAACACAGGTTTATTGCTGGAGGGAAACGGTGAAACAAACTGATAAGAAACTACACTGGAAAACAATACACTAGCACACAGAGAAACACACGGCCATGAATGAGGGAGAACGCGACGCTGAACTGAGGGAGACATGCACATTAATACACAGAGGGTTAACGAGGGAAGTGGGAACACATGGAGAACACAGCTGACACAGATAATCATAACGAGACATGGCAGGGGTAAACACAACACTGATGGGAGACTGTCAAAGTAAAACAGGAAGTACAGAGGTGCAGACAGGAGGAGAGAGAGCACCAGCATAGCGGGCTTGGGAAACATGGAATAAAACACAAGGAGGGGAGATGAGGGCTCACAGACACACAGAGGGGCACACAGGGGGTAAAGGTCACAAGGGGAAGTCAAAATAAGGGACAACTTAACAGAACAACCTAGGAACCACGGCATAAATAAAGAACAGAATACAAAACACACGAATACTGGGCCAACATGGCCCAGGATCATGACAATAACAACATTGAGTGATACATCTGCAAAAATGCAGATGCCACAGTTAAATACTGTATTTTGTGACATTTTAAATTTCACCACAAATGCTCTAGCATTCATATTATTTATGTGTTGACTTTTATTATTTATGAACCACTGTTGTTGTTGAGCAGCTCTTGCATGTCTTAAAAAAAATCATCATACCAAGAAGCCCACACAAATTCCTAGATGAACGTGGTTTCCCTAGTCAACTGAGCAAACTTAATTTTCCAATATCTAAACAAATATAGAAGATGCTAATTTAATTTCCAGATGGTCACTCAGTTAAACACAGCAGAGCACCGCACACTGGGACGGTGCGGTCAGGCTTCAGTATAAAAGTTTATCCAGATAATATTACAGGCTTCCTGACATTATATCTCTGAAAAACTGGTTACAGTGCATTTACAGAGAAGCTGAAATTGTTTGTTCACACATGTTAAAAAAAGGCAGCTGCCTTCAAAAAGCAGTAAAAGTAATTCAGTAGGTCATTTTTGACCTTATAAAACTGTTTTGATTGAAAGCAGTTATCACCTGTCCTCTATTTATCTATCATTGACAAACATATCTGTAAGAGGTATTTTGTGATCGCAAGGCAATCACAAAACATTAAAATTAATTTAGAAAAATGAGGAACACATGGTGAGAAGTTTGAGCCAAACACAGAAGAGAAGGACTAACCCCCAGAAAATTAATATTACCTTACTCTATAGAAGGAGTCCTTCTTAGGAAGCCTGTCCATGAGAGAAAATGAGGTATCCTTCAGCTTCTTCAGAGCAGAAATGCACTGAAAAAGGGATAGAATACACTTCTGTAGATGGACCAGCTCATAGACCACAGCAACGATGACTCATCTCATAAACACACACTTTCCTCATTAGATTCATGCAACCATGTGTTGGGAAAACAAAGAGAGACACAGAGATGAGAAAATGATCATGGTCTAAAAGAAAACACATTTATAATTGATTTTTTTTATAATTTGATTTTTTTTTCTTCAAAAATGACACCAGATCATTTTCTATGAATTTCATAGTTTTATGTAACTGGATATTTTTCTTTGCTCATAACGCCTAGTGTTGGGTCAGCATGAGTCATCAAGAAATGTCAAGTTTTTATCCAAAACTTTCCTTCTAAGTAAAGGGGTTTATAACAAACCCTCACTCACTGTTATTTATATATTTATGATTGACATGAAATGCATTTCATTTGTCGTCTGACCTGCATAAACAAAAGATGACCGTTAGAATAGTTTGTAAACTATTCTGGGAATAGGATATTAGGAAATATAGAAAATCTGAGAGGAAGAGCACAAAGTAGATCTGTATATACCAGTAGTTTACCAAGAGTAAAATAGTGCATAATTGACAAAAACTAGCAGTAATACAATGGACTACTGCATGTAGAAAAAAAATTGAATTTTTTAAGTACTTTAACTGCTTCAAGTGTTTTTGCGCTGCTAAAGCTTCTGCAGGATTATGTCATTTTGTGAATAGCACACTGTTACTCTTGCTACAGTAAGATAAATATTATTTACTGGACTGAGAAACAAACAGCAAACAAAAGGTAATTATAGAAGCTATTAATAGTCTTTTCTTTTAATATCCCTTTTATCAATATTATTGTAAGGAAGTACATAAGTTATTAGTCTTTAGCATTAAATTGCCTTGATGTGTTTGCCGATGAACCTCCCATTGAATGCAATATAAAATATAATACAAAAAATATAGCAATACTATATAAGAGTGTCTATGCGCTCCATTAGATATATGGTGAGGAGCTCAGTGATTTAGGAGGGACACAGAGCAGAGCTCTTCCAAATCAGAAAGAGCCATCTAACAAAAATGCCACTTGGCAAGTTGTACAATCATTGTCTCACTAACTCTCAGACTTTTAAGTTGCTAAAATTGATCCTTGCCACTCTTTAGGTTAATATGTTCAAATCACCTTTTCCTCAGAAACGGTACTCCAGATATAAATCATCACAATAATCCAGCCCTCTGTACACCTTGTTCAAAGGTGTGTTGCATATTGAAAGATATTTTATAGTTGTTTTTGTAATGCGCTGCACCACTAGAGTACAGTCAAGCATCCAACACTGTTGGAAAAAGTGTTTCTGTTTCTAATAGTCTGTTTTGCAGAAGCGTGTGGTTCCTGGTTTACTGCGCATCTTTCTGGCAAACTAAATGTGGGTATTATAATGCACTAATTACACTAACTGTTCTAATAATATCTACACATTTCAAATCATCCAGTGAGGCATTCCCTATGGTCTGGGGAACTGAACGGAAACAACAACATCCGGCATAAAATGTGCAACATGTCCTTTGCCTGAGGTCACCTTTTCTAAACAGCCACCCAAGCTGTACATAATGCAATAGTGTGAAGCTGACAGTTAATAAACTGATTTACAGAAAGTTATGAGGGAATTAAATAAAGACTTGCTAAGTTATGGAGCAAAGTTCAAATAAACTTTTCACTATTCAGCCTTTTATATTTAATTAAATGTAATGCATTAGTATTAAATATATAAACACGTATCTGTTTATACACAAATTCATAGTTAACACATACCTCACCAGCATGGGCTCCTCTGTGTGGACCTTTTATGTTTTACTGGTGCCATGTTGGTTTTCTCCTGGTACTTCAACTTTTAAAGACATGTATGTAAGCTCCATTAACAATACAATCTAATTTCAAAAAACTAATTAAAAAAACCCTACAAAGTTAGTGGAATTTCAAACTGTATTCACACTTATACCCAAACACTGCTCGTCTTACTTGCTTTAATGGAACGCCTCTGAAAACAAATGCTAACACTAACATTTGAAAAAACAAACAAAAGTAATTATAGAAGTTGTGTCTGATTTAAAGATAATTACCTCACTATAACATTATATATACTGTCTATATGAAGGTTTTCAATTAATAATTGAATTGAGTCAATAGTAGAGAGGACAAATGGGGACACACAAAAAAAGCCTTCTCTGCAGAGTTTTTGTTGGTTTCCTCTTGTTTCTGCAAAACTAATCAGCTGATCGGAACAGGAAACAAAAATAGAGTCCACAGAATATACTGGAGCTCATGCAAACAGTTAACATAGAGTTCAGGAGACCGACCCAGAGAGCGACAGCACAAGAGTCCAGACAGTTCAGGCGGTCAACCCGGAGGCCAGTGACAGAGACGACATAGTTCAGGGGCCTGGCCTGGATGCTGACGGCCCAACAGTCCATAACAAAGCAAGTCCCGAGGCCGACCACATGGAAGGCATGGGTAAAGCAGTTCTTGAGGTCGGCTGCATGAAAAGTGGCAGCGGCGTGGGCGAAGAGCCAGGACTATACCTGGCTGGACCAAAAGAGGCAGGAACAGACGATGGCAGAGCAGCCCCTGGTGGCTGAATGGCCGGTGACATGGCTGCTGTGGGTGATGGATCTGGTGACACTGATGGTGGCGCTGATAATTGAATAGAGCCCCTGGCAGGAACAGAAGATGGCTGGAGTGGCAGCTTGGATCCTCCAGTGGAGACAGACAGCTGGACGGGCCCCTTGGACGCTCAAGCAGGAACAGAAGACGACTGGAGTGCTTGTCCAGAAGCCCCAGCAGGAACAGACAGCGGGAGCGGGTCTCCAGAACCCCCCAGTGGGAACAGATGGCTGGAGTGATTCTCCAGGACCCCCAGTAGGAACAGGCCGCTGGAACAGTTCTCCAGACCCTCCAGCAGAGACAGAAGTAGGGCCAGCAGGGGAAACTAGCTGGAGCTGCGTGAAACACACAGCCAGCTCAGGTTGCCTCTCAGGCAGCAGCAACACACAGGGCATTGTGTGCAAGATGAGCTTACCTGGGCCCTCAGTGAAGGCTACTGCAAACTGTTGAGACAGCTTGCATGAGCTCTCAACAGAGACAGAAAACTGAGACAGTCCGACAGAGCTCCCAGGAGAAGCAGCTGAGGGAGGCTGAAAGAGTTCAGAGCTCTCAGCCGATGAAAGTGGTGGCTGAACAGGTGGCTGAGCAAATGCCTGAACTAGAGACTGAGCTGGTGACAGATTTCGTGACTGGACTCGTGATGGTGACAGAACAGGAGAATGAGGATGGTGACAAAATGGGAGATGGAGCTAATAACTGAGCTAATAACTGAGCTATGGACAGAACTAGATGTTGTAGTGGTGGTTGTAATGATGGTTGTAGTAGTGTTTGCAATAGTTGCTGAGCTAACTCTCCTGAGTCTTTAAAATATGAGGAAAATACCTGGACAGCCTCACCTGAGCCTCCAGGTGAGACAGGAATGGGTGCAGGTGCCTAATGGTCACTAGCTGCTTCGACCTGAGGAGTAGGCACAGATTTGGAGGTAGGCTGTGTCCTGGCTGGCCTCACCTCAGGGACCGGAACGGGTGCTGGGGAAGACTGGACACCAGTCACTCCCACCAGAGAAGTAGGCATGGGTGCAGAAGTGAGCTGGTTCACGGCTGCCCTCATGCTGGGAGCCGGGACAGGTACTGGCAATGGCTGGGCAGCTGCTCTCCCCACCCAAGGAACTGGTACGGGTGCAGGGACTGGCAGAGTCTCAGCTGGCCTGGAAACAAGTGGAGGGAGCAGCCGGACCTCAGCCTCCCTTATCCGAGGAACCGTAAGGAGTGCAGGGGAAAGCTGGGCCCAGGTTTCCCTATAGCAGGAATACAGAGAGGCTGGAGCGGTTCTCCAGAACCCCCAGTGGGAACAGGTGGCTGGGATGGTTCTCCCGACAATCCAGAAGAGACAGAAGCAGGGCCAGCAGGCGTGGAGACCCATGGCTGAGGCGAAACTAGCTGGAGCTGAGTGAAACACACATCCAGCTCAGGTTGCCTTTCAGGCTGCAACAAAGCACAGGCCATTGCGAGCAAGATGAGCTCGCCTGAGCCCTCGGTGAAGGCTGCTGGAAGCTGTTGGGACAGCTTGCATGAGCTCTCAGCAGAGACAGGAGGCTGAGAAAGCCCAGCAGAGCTCCCAGGAGACGCAGCTGATGGAGGCTGAAAGAGTTCAGAGCTCTCAGCTGATGAAGGTGGTGGCTGAACAGGTGGCTGAGCGAATGGCTGAACTGGCACTGAGTTGGTGACAGAACTCGTGACTGAACTGGTGACAGAACTCGTGACTGCGCTGGTGACAAAACAAAACAGGAGACTGAGCTGGTGACAAAACAAAACAGGAGACTAGGCTGGTGACAAAACAGGAGACTGAGCTAATAACTGTGCTAATGAATGAGCTATAGACTGAAATATATGTTGTAGTTGTTGTAATGATGTTGTAGTAGTGTTTGCGATGGTTGCTGAGCTAACTCTCCTGAGCCTTTACAATACAATGAAAATGCCTGGACAGGCTCACCTGAACCTCCAAGTGAGACAGGAACGAGTGCAGGTGCCTAACGGTCACTAGCTGCTCCCACCTGAGGAGTAGGCACAGGTGTGGAGATAGGCTGTGTCCTAGTTGGCCTCACCTCAGGGACAAGTACAGACGCTGGGGAAGACTGGACACCAGTCACCAGTGAAACACACAGCCAGCTCAGGTTGCCTTTCAGGCTGCAGCAACACACAGGTTATTGCACGCAGGATGAGCTCGCCTGAGCCCTCAGTGAATGCTGCTGCAGAATGATGAGACAGCTCGCACGAGCTCTCAGCAGAGACAGAAAACTCAGACGTCCCGACAGAGCTCCCAGGAGAAGCAGCTGAGGGAGGCTGAGAGAGTTCAGAGCTCTCAGCTGATGGAGGTGGTGGCTGAACTGGTGGCTGAGCAAATGCCTGAACTGGTGACTAATCTGGTGACAAAACAGGAGACTGAGCTAATAACTGAGCTAATGACTGAGCTATAGACTGAAATAGATGTTGTAGAGGTTGTTGCAATGAGGGTTGTAGTAGTGATTGTGATGGTTTCTGAGCTAACTCTCCTGAGCCTTCAGAATACGAAGAAAATGGCTGGACAGCCTCACCTGAGCCTAAGAAGATGGCTGGAGTGGCTGTCCAGAAACCCCAGCGGGAACAGACAGCGGGAGTGGGTCTCCAGATCTCCCCAGTGGGAACAGATGGCTGGAGCAGTTCTCCAGGACCCTAGCGGAGACAGACGGCTGGTGTGGTTCGACAGAACCCCCAGTGGGAACAGGCCGCTGGAACAGTTCTCCAAACCGTCCAGCAGAGACAGAAGCAGGGCCAGCAGGCGTGGAGACCCCTGGCTGAGGCGAAACTAGCTGGAGCTGAGTGAAACACACAGCCAGCTCAGGTTGCCTTTCTGGCTGCAGCAAAGCACAGGCCATTGTGGGCAAGATGAGCTCGCCTGAGCCCTCGGTGAAGGCTGCTGGAAACTGTTGGGACAGCTTGCATGAACTCTCAGCAGAGACAGGAGGCTGAGAAAGCCCAGCAGAGCTCCCAGGAGAAGCAGCTGACAGAGGCTGAAAGAGTTCAGAGCTCTCAGCTGATGAAGGTGGTGGCTGAACAGGTGGCTGAGCGAATGGCTGGACTGGCACTGAGCTGGTGACAGAACTCGTGACTGAGCTGGTGACAAAACTCGTGACTGCGCTGGTGACAAAACAGGAGACTGAGCTGGTGACAAAACAGGAGACTGAGCTGGTGACAAAACAGGAGACTGAGCTGGTGACAAAACAAAACAGGAGACTGAGCTGGTGACTAAACATTAGACTGAGCTAATAACTGAGCTATAGACTGAAATATATGATGTAGTGGTTGTTGTAATAATGTTGTAGCAGTGTTCCTGAAGGTTGCTGAGCTAACTCTCCTGAGCCTTTACAATACAATGAAAATGCCTGGACAGCCTCACCTGAGCCTCCAGGTGAGACAGGAACGAGTGCAGGTGCCTAACGGTCACTAGCCGCTCCCCACTTGAGGAGTAGGCACAGGTGTGGAGGTAGGCTGAGTCCTGGCTGGCCTTACCTCAGGGACTGGCACGGGCGCTGGGGAAGACTGGACACTAGTCCCTCCTACCCAAGAAGTAGGCATGGGTGCAGAAGTGAGCTGGTTCACGGCCACCCTTCACGCTGGGAGCCGGGACAGGTACCGGCAATGGCTGGGCAGCTGCTCTCCCCACCCAAGGAAGTGGTACGAGTGCAGGGACTGGCAGAGTCTCAGCTGGCCTGGAAACTGGAGGAGGGACCAGCTGGACCTCAGCCTCCCTTATCCGAGGAACTGTAATGGGTGCAGGGGAAAGCTGGGCCCAGGTTTCCCTAGGAGATTACAGAGAGGCAGAGGAGCTGGCTCAGAAAACACAGACTCATTAAACACTTTTTTAAATGCTTTTCATGATGATTAACAGTCTTTAGAGTCAATGTGGTTGTGTGGACATACTCGGGTTTGACATAAGCGGGCTCAGTTACATGGCTAACAGTAAAGAAAGTCTTTGGAGTAGATTTATTTTTTATGAGTTTGGGAGGAGCATGTGAAAAACACTCATTGTTGCTCACCATTGTTGATTGCTCAGTTGAAATGGAGCAAAATAGTGTGATCGTTGCTTACTCCAAAAAGAAGAAGGAGACAAGCCAGGGCCGTGGATCTTGCAGTGGACTGGGCCAAAAAATCCTCCAGTGGGCCTGGGCTGAGATGAGGAGGAGGCGAGCTTGTGGAACTCTGAGCTCAAAAAAATAGCGAACAGTTGCATGGGAGTAAGCTAAGAATCTTCAACCATTTACTCCTTTCTCTGTCGTTTGACCCTCATGCAGGGCTGGAATTCAGAGAGCCTCCGGCTGAGCCGCTGTCTCCATCGGGTGGGAGGTAAGCATGGGAGGAGGCGTTGGATCTGAGGAAGGTAGGGTGTTGGTGAGGGCGTGCATGTGCATGTGTGCGTGCGTGCGTGTTGGGATGTGTGTCCTGAGTTTTGCCTGAGAAAGTGTCCTTTTGCTATTAGGCAAAGATCAAGAGTCCGCAGCCTTCCCAGGTGGCCTTGAGGAATGGGGCAGAGAGTCAGTTTGTTCTCGTATCTCTTGAAAGAATGTTGTTGTTCTCGTCTGCGTCAACCTTTAAGCAGCTGGCGCCATTGGGGTGGGAGTATAGCCGCATGAGAGATGTTGGTATGTGGTTTAGGGCGAACAAACTGCATTAATTTTTCAGTCGTTCTAATGTCCATCACTGGTCTCCAGGTGTATCTCTCTTTTAAGAGCTGTAAGCTTCTCCAAGATCTTTCCCATATTTCGTTCAGTAAGAACAGTCTGAGCACTCACCGCACTTCCCACAGTTTCGAACATAGCGGCAAGCGTTCTTCAATTTTTGATAAGCCAGGGCCAAGCCAGCTCCAATCAGCAAGAACCCCGTTATCATGGTTCCGAATAGGTAGATGTCTTCAGTGTCCTCGATAGACAGTCCCGCCAGGCACACGATGCGCCACTTCTGCCACCCTTCCATCGTGTATCCAGCAGGGAACATCCCTCCAGGACACTCAGGCTCTCCCGAACCTAGGCTTCTCGTCGAGAAGAGAGTATCAAGTGCATTAAGGGACCAGTTGATCAAATCCATAGTTCTTCTTTAGATTTAGAGAACAAAAGCGAGAATGAGAGGCTCTCTCAGGGTTAGAGTCAAGGACACCAGACAAGGACATAGAAGCAGCAGCAGGGAAGATAAGGAAGGGAGAGGGTGAGAGATGCTTCCGCCTCCTCCAAGAGCCAAAAAGGATACTGTTTTACATTGACATGACACATTAGAGGTTGGCATTAATATCTCCGATGCTTTTGATACATTAGCACTGTGATAAAGAAGTTGACTAACTAGCTATCTACTGGTGCGATATATTCTTAGCCCAAACAGCTTATTCTGCTGCTGATTCTTCTTCGCATTCCAATTCTGGAGGTAGTCTTTGAACCTGCTCCGTGGTGGTAAGCTCTGTCATCTTGGAGGATAGAGATTGGTTGTAAAGGGCAGTCATGGCCAACTTCCCGTTAACCCAATGAGGCCGGAGATTGGCTGTGTGCAGTCTGTTCTGGATTAGCTTGTAGAGGACTGTCAGCCATGTGGTCCTGGAGACCTTGACTGCAAATCTGTAGAAGACTGCCTACAGTCCCTAAGAGCTGAGAAGGTGGGGAAATGGTTTTCGTCAGCAAATTCTGCTAATCAGGTACCTAATTATAAACTGAGAGCACATTCCACATACTCAAGTTTGCTGCTCAACCCACAAATGCATTTTCCCTACAAATTAGTGCCATTTTAGGGAGACATAGTGCCAATAAGCAACAAAGAAATGATCATACACAAGTTACCTTGTTTTCTGTGCTAAGCAAAAAAGGACTGGAAAAGAAAAAAAAAAAGAAACAGGGCAGGGTTCAGTGGTTGAATCATCCATCCCCACCAATGCCAAAACCAAATCTACGCCCTTGCCTGGCCCAAATCTGGATGACATAACACTTACCCATGCCAGAAGTCAGCCAGCAGTGCCGGCTTGACACCAGATCCGGGCCAGACCTGTCTGCTATGTGGGCATCTACCATAACTTTTTGCAGTGAGGGGGAACAAAGGAGAGAACAGGATGATAGGACAAAAAGTACATTGTTGGATGGAGCCAGAGTTTAATAATTAGTAATGATTAAATACGACATTAAATATGTGATACATAAACACACAGAAAGTGGAAATAGGGTGCTTGTGGCTCCACATGATTTACCTAACTCTAAAATAGAATAAATCTAGGAATCATAAGGAAATCTGCGTTGCTCTTTCGGGCCAATATAGCACTATGAGATCTTTAACCTCCTAGGACCTGGGGTCCGCATATGAGGATATCATAGTTTTATTTTGTTACAGACATACGTCTTTCTGCAACTGTTAGCGGCACTTCAAATGAGCCATATTGCACAAAGGGACGCAATTGTTGTTTCTCATTTTATTTTTGTACTCAGGAAACATGCTGCTGTGTTCAGACATCAAATAAAGAGTTTTGCACATCATTACTCAATAGTGACTTTATGCTGTTCTATCGAAATGTAAAACAAACGCTCTTATATGTGGATATAATTTTTCTCAGAAACTACAATAGGTAGAAAGATAAATCTTTGTTTTTACATTCATCAGGTCCCAATCAGCCCAAAAAAGCAAAGAGAAATTAAATATGCATGCCATGAAAGAGTTTGGGTCTCAGGAGGTTAAGATATGATGGGGGCAGATTGTTCAATACCTTGTATATGAGGAGAAGGATTTTAAATTTAATTCTGGATTTAAATATGCTGTCTCTTTCTATTCCTTTGGTGTATTCTCATTGCAACGTTCCTTATCAACTAAAGGCTTTTTAGGGAGCTTTGACAATTAAAGTACTCTAGCCTATAAGTAATAAATGACCAATTTTTCTGTGTCACTGAAACGGAAGCAAATGAGCCAGCTCTACATTGGAAGAACATATCCTGGTCAAAAATGACTCAAAGACACCTGTCATATGTAGTGAAGGGAACGGTGAGGACCCAGAATGCAGAAAAGCAGGTGTAGATTGTGATAAACAAAGCAAGATTGGTTTATTTAGACTGACAACCCAAAATAACCCATATCCAGGACAAGGAGTGCAACAGGAAGTATGCTGACACACTGTTCAAGGACAAAGGAGGAGTCAAATAAATAATCAGGCAGGTGATTAAGGGAAGTGGAGACACATGGGACCTAAATAATAAGTAACAAGACAAAAGAAGCAAAACTCAATACAACATACATGGGACATGAGCTTGCCTAAATAAAACAGGAAGCAACAGGACATAAAGACCAGGACGAAAAAACACTAACTTCACACAGACAACAGAGACAAACAGACATGACTGACTTCACAAGCAGACACAAAAGCATGAAACACAGGCAAGAGATAATGGAAGAGGGAAGTGAAATAACGAGATAACGATAATAATTATAATGAATAGAGGCAAGACTAAGATGAATAGAACACAAGAGGGAAATAACTGAGACAAGAGACCAAGAACTAGAAACATGAAAAATTAAACCCCCCAAAAATGGAAATACTAAACTCCACCTATAAGAAATATAACAGAAGTTCCAGAAAGATAGATGAAATGAAACATTAGAAATTTTAAACATACCAAGAATCAGCAAATAATATTTAAACAAATACTAGTCCAGAGACACTGGATTAAATGACCATGAAAATCCTATGCTAAGGTAATGCCATTCAGGGTAAATATCTGTTTTTTAGGTCCTACTACAAGAACCAGTACAAGTACAAAATTTGAGGTCAAGACATATGCCCACTACATTACCTAACTAATTTGTATTATAATCAAATAGTTTGAAAAGAACCCTCAGTCGCATGAACAAATTGGAGTTCAACTGATAGATAAGATTCAAATAACTGCAACTCAATTTCTTTAAACCAAAGGCTATTATAGTCTTTGTTGTTAAAAAAAAAAAAAAAAAAAAAGATCAGTAGTACCGAGTGATGCACTGAGGTGTAGGAAGATGCACATACATCAGTCCACTGCTATAGACCATACGATCAGGGGTGTCATTTATTTGTGACATTTCTGCGCTTTTATGATCCACACTAAATCTTGACTGAAACTCTTCAGATAAACCAGTCCTCTGCAGATGGTTGCTTTGCTGTTCTAAAATTTTTTTCTTCATAAATCTTTTTAGAAATATGCTCACAGTTATCCAATTCAGGATCAGGGTTGGGCTGTAGCCCTTTCTAGAAAAAACAAACTACACAATGTGGTTGAACATTATTGATGAGATAATGCCTTCTGTGAAGGTTCATCTGAAGGATCCACCCCTAATTTCAAAACAAAACCAATATTAATGAATGATCAGAGCACAGGGGGTTTTAAGGAAATACTGTTAAATGCTATGCTTGAATGGATGTCAATATATTAAAAAACAAAACAAAACACAAGCTCATTGTATCTGAACTGAGCATTGAATGTGACAAAAGAAATCTGATCTAAACTCAGAGAAATGGTCAGGTGGGCAGTAGAGAGTTTATAAAACTGGCTAATAGCCAGTCTCCTAAAATGAATCAAAACTCTGTCTGTGTCTTTCATAAGCTAGAGTGAACTACAGTGAAAGTATGAGTCAGGTTGCTGATTTATTTAAACTGACACATTGTTACTATTCTATCCAGGGTTCTTTAAGGTGGAATAATTCTATATTTATTCAGCATTTTACTACATTTAACAGTGACTGAGAGGAAGGAGACATGCCAAAAAACTGGAATAAGATGACTTGTCTATTATAAATTTCATAATAAGAAAGTGATTCATCTCTTCAGGAAGTGCACCCACATAATCTCCTGGACTGAAAGGATGAACTTTTTTCTCAGAAAATGCACTGACCTTTCTTTAGAGGACAACTCTATAATATTTAATATTGAAAACTGTTCTGAAAAATAGTGTACATTACATATAGTGTACATTTTCCACCGTACATTTCCCCCACTTTACGGTAAATATCACATCAACACCCTAAGTTGAACACATGTTATGGTTGTTTTATGCTTGTCGTTATACAAATATCCTAAAAGTTAGCGTTAATCTCAGCACAACACATTTTGAAATTGAAACACTCGAGCATTATTCTCTCTCTTTTTTTTGTATAACCACTTTGCAAAAATCTTCTTGAACAAATTCTACTTTGCTGCCTCAAATCCACAAAGCGCACTGAACCATTTTAAATTGCCTTCAAGGTTTTGTTCTGGTACATCAGCTTTTTACAAATAAAAAATGCATACCTAAAAGAATCAAGAGTTAACTATATTGTTGGGGTCGACTCAATGATTGGTAGGAACTATTTCTACTGATCTTAAACGGAGTCATATGTGGAGCTATTTCAGCTCCACAATCAGCCAAGATGCAGTTTGTGACACATATAGCAAAACCACAAGCCTTGTCAAACACAAACAAAAGTAAATCATAGCACAGAATATGATGATGAGTTTATGATAAGGAGGAGATAGACAGGTGCTGCTAGCACGAGACAGACGTCGCTTGCCAGGTGCTTTGGTGCTGCAAGCACTATCCAGGTACATTTGTGAGTTTCAAATGATTGCTGGTAGGTTGCATAACAACAGCAGTGGCTGCAGTGACCCCAGAAATGTTCACAAAAGTAATGGACAAGTTTGACTATTGTATTGACAGATTCTGTGGGTCCAGAGGGGGGCAGATTGAGCACTTGTGAACAATGTCAATGTGAACATTGTAGGTTTTGTATGTAAAACTTTATATTCTGCCAGATATTTTAAAATTTCAAGCCACTGTGTCCATTTGTTAAAAAGAATATGACCCTTTGAAATCAGATGGTTCTTTTTGATACCCCCTGTAGTGTAAGGAAGCATTTTAGCTAACGGTAACTATGTTAGCTAATAACCTATCTATTAACATTCAGTCCAGGTGCCAGTACTGTTTTTGGGGTGTGTTTGTCTCAGTATTGGGTGTAAAGCAGTACAGGTAATTCATCACTGAATGGTCACTTGTACCCACAATGCTGTCTCTCACGAACATCAGTAGATTACACATGACATAAAACCATGATCATCCTGTCTACATTCAAGATGATTTGCCAATGTTCCTGGGAAATCCCCTTAAAATATATCAAGTTGGTCCCAAGCATTACAGTATCAATCTGCAACTATTTTACATTATTCAGGTGAATTATATGTATAAAACAAACTTCAGACCAATTGATTACAAGTTGGTGGGGAATCAACAAGGTTGTATTCCCAAAAGTTCTACATTATTGAGCATTTTGTTCCTCTTGTTGCAATAGTGCTCACCAGTAAAATCACATCTGGCTGGTAATCTATTGATAAATATACTGCTTAAAAATTAAAAGAACACTTTGAAAACACAACACAAACATTATGGTGGATATCCTCCCCTCCTGTTATTAAGGATTGTCACCAAAGTGCTTGCTCATAGGGGGTCATATGATTGTTGGGTTTTTCTCTGTATCTATTATTGTCAATCTCCTGTACAATATAAAGCGCCTTGAGGCGACTGTTGTTGTGATTTAGAGCTGTATAAATAAAATTACATTGAATTATATTGAGTTGGTAAATTGCCATGAATAAAAGGATGGCACACTGTTTGATGGAAATGAAAATGATAAATTTACAGAGGGCTGAATTCAAAGAAAGCCCCTGCCCCCCCAAAAAGTAAAAAAAACAACAACAAGAGCAACAAAAACTTATGCAGCACACAGGTTTATTTGCCCGAATGTCATTGCAGATTCCCAAAGTTGATCAAGATTTGCATGGCCCCACGTGGTTGTATGCATGCCTGACAATAAGGAGATGACGAATGATGTCCTTTGACATTTTCTCCTAGATCAACAAGTGTATAGGTTTTAAGGAGTTCACTGAGTGCAACCAGAGTGAAAGTTCTTGTGGATGCTAGGCTGAGTTTGAAGCCTCTATAACGCTCTGAACCACAGAGCTCTATGATAAGGAAAATGCATGTAAATTTCGTGTAAAAAATGTGTAAACAATGCCCTTGGTTTTCACACACTGTGCAAGGTGAACCTTAAGTGTCTTTGACTTACTCAGCTGCATTGTGACTAAGGAGAGAGGCACCTTCTTGAAGCAGATTGTGCATCTGATAACTTGATTTTTTTTAAAAGCTACGCTTTGCCTCAAAGCACAGTGCCTACCACCATTACACATATAAATATAAATATAGCCCATGTTGATATTGTCTGTATTGTCTGTTTGTCTATTCTGTTTAGTACATTGAGAGGAAAGAAGAAAATGAAAATAGCTGATTCTGATTCTACAACCTGATCAAACAACTGGATTATCTGGGCTAATGCTCCATATAATGTACTTAAGCAGCCTGATAATCGGAAACAACTGTAGGCATCTCTGTGTGTGCTCCATAACTTTTTTAAAAATGCCAGTGAGTATTCACTGTGTATGGCGGCAACAACAATAAGCCTCTGGGACGACCTTTAGATCCATGAGAGCAAGACATGAAGACTCATCTTCAGGCTTTATTAGTTTTAGCAGTGATTTATATAATTTAATTATAGATCAAAAAGTTAAAATAAAAATTAGAAGAAACTAATACTGGAAAAGAGAGTCAAGAAGAACAGTGCAGTTTTCATCGTAGAACACTGGACCAGCTCTTTACCTTCTCGAGGTAATTTTTGAGGATGCATGCATCTGTTTTGTAGACTTTGGTATTCGACCATTCCCTCTGAGTGTCGTGTGGAAGGTGCTTCGGGTTTAAAGGTGTCTGGCCTGCTGCTATGGGTCATTTGATCCTTATACAACCATTGTAGGAGCTTGGTCTGCTTAGCCAGGAATACGTTGAACTCGTTCCTGGTGGGTGTTGGAATCTGCCAGGGCTGCCCTTTGTCAAAGATAAATCTGTTTATCTGTGTCTCTGTACATGTATGTGTGTGTGTATCCTGTCCAGCTCGAGAGTGTCCTTCCGCCAGTAAGGTGAAAGTAAACAGTCCTCCAGCCCCAAAGGTGATAAATCTGTATATCTGTGTCTGTGTACATGTATGTGTGTGTGTGTGTGTGTGTGTGTGTGTGTGTATCTTGTCCAGCTCGAGAGTGTCCTTCCGCCAGTTAAGTGAAAGTAAACAGTCCTTCAGCCCACGCAGCTGACCTTGAAGACAGTCAAAACACAGTCTTGTAATCCAGGAGAATTTTGTTGTTCCAGACCGCTTTTGGCCTTGAAGCCTTACAGCTGGCGATGGGTGCCTGTCTTGTGCTTCCTGTTTTAATTTGATGGTCTTGTGTCCTGTGTTCAGTGTTTTGAGTTTTGCTTCCCTCTTGTCTCATTATGTCAGATTAGTCCCAGCTGTGTTTCCCTCCTATTTCCCATTCCCTCATTACTCCCTTGTATATTTCAGTCCTGTGTTTCCCCTGTCCTTTGTCACGTCGTACATGCTCTCTGCTGTGTGTTTCCCTCGTGCTCCTGTCTAATTCCTAGTTCTTGGTTCCAGGTTTGTTTTCTTGTTGTCTAAGTTGAGTTGCTAGTTTCTTGTTCGTAGTTTGGTTTGTTGTATTCAATGTAAGAGTTTTTCTCCAGCAATAAAGCTGCCGTTTTGAGTTTATTCCTTCGTGTACGAGTCCCGTGTTTGGGTCTTCATCCTGCCTGCCACACAGCCAAACATGACAACAACTGAATATTTCTTCCTCTTTGCTAGTGACTCCTGTGGAATGGATCTTACTTTGAGGTATAATAAAGGCATTCCACATTTTAAACGTACATGGAGAGTTCACATATGTACATGGAAATCAAGAACTACGTCCAAAATGTGGATGCTTTAACTTGAAGTGATGCAAAAGGTTGCATCTACTTGAAACAGTTTTGGGGCACCCTTTACAACTCCACATTACACTTTTTCACTACCTCACCCTGTAACATACATAAAACTATATTAGACAAATTACAGCTTCAATCAGCAATTTAGATATAATTTAAAACAGACTTTAAATAGGACTAATACCAAATAACAAATGCATACTTCATGCTTTATATTGCACATAGTGGCTTGTTTAGAATTTGAATGTTTATTAATATTTATCCAAGTCAAAATTTTTAATTATAATTTAACTAGAAAATTTTATAGTTTGATATCCATTTGGAACATTTGAAATAATACTGGAGATATACTTCAAGATAGAAAAGATAAAAAACAAGAAAAAGAAAAGGAAGAGAGATTTGAGGCGTTGGCACAAAAGAAAAGAAACCACCTGAGAAAACTTTATACCCTGTGTGTATACAGTATAGGTATGATGGGGTAACTGAAAGAAAAACTGTATTTTGAATAGGTGGCATAACCTCTGCATACCCAGAGAAGACTTAACACATCCAAACTTCAGAGTGGGGAAAGTTTTTGAGAAAGGTGGAAGATTATAGCAACTTACATTGACAGTGCAATACAGTGAGTGATAGTGTGTGATATATTAGTTAGACAGTAATGTATTAATAGCAAAGCCAGATAGATAACTTTGGATAGAAAATTCCTGTAAGAAAGCCAATCACATTTCCAAACCCTAAATTAAAAGTATGTGTATGATTTGCGCTAGGCAGATTGCCTACTGAATAATACATATTCCATGATGTACTATTTGAGGAATAATCATCCTTTGATTTTAGAAGATGCAGAGGGACAAAATGTTCCCACTGTACAAAGGACTGCTGTTTGGCCGCTAAATGTAGGTATGCATTGTTTGAAAGATTAATCACACTGCAAAAACTCAAAATCTTACCAAGTATATTTGTCTTATTTCTAGTCAAAATATCTAATCACACTTAAAATAAGACAAAATCAGCTACAGAGTAACATTTCAGTGAGATATAGGAACTTGTTTTTAGACAGTGCATCTTAGATATCTTGTTAAGTGAAAAAGTCTTAAAATCATATTGTTTTGAGTCATACCTCACACGAAACAAGCTTTTTTGGCATTTCATAAATGTTTTAAGTTGCTGTGTTATTTGTAAAAGATGAATCATCTTGTTTCAAGAAATAGACCTAACTTGAATTAGGACATCAAATCTGCTTTATTGAGAACTGCAGGTAAATAACATTGCATTATACTGAGTCTTAGTATCCTGAGTACAGTGTGGTTATTTTTCTTACATATCAATCAGACCGTGTCAACGTGACATTGAAAATCATGAAAAAAAGCCATGCTTGCATGGCTTTGGCCTCTCGTCCATCATTGCAAGCACTCTTGGATGTCTTTTCACCAATGGCATATAATGAAAACAATGGTCCTTAATGGCAATAACTCTGGAGTCTCCACACTTCATGTAACATACTGTTTGTTTTGTGACAACAATCTCTGGTTCAACTGGTTTTAACAGTTCTTTGATGGTCTTGTCCTGCAAATGGGTGGAAGCAATCTGAGTGAAAGGGTCAACAAACTGGTCAAATACCCCAACTGCATCACTCTTTAGTTGACCCAGGTCCCCAGAATGTCTTTCAATCATGTCACTCATTTGTTGTTTTAGGTGCTCCAATAATATGGCCTGATATTGCTGGACTCCACTCACGATGTGGTTAACAGCTCTCTGGGGAGGAGGAAAAAAAGGATAATCCTTAATTACAGAATTCATATGAAAACACAGTTGACATGCAAACTCACAGAGACACACTTTTTGATAATGGAACCCTTCAATTACATAATGTTAGTGGGATGCAATGATCAAAATAAGTTATTTCCTCAAAAAAATTTTTTTGTAAATAATAATATTGCCTTCGGCAGGTTTAAGACCTTGTTTTCACTTGATTATAATGCATTTTGAGGAATCGGTTCACAGGTGGAAAATGCAAATTGAAAGTTTAAATTGCATATATTCTGTTGTCTCTATTCTTAGCTCATGCTAAGGAAATATAGTGGATAGGCAGATTTTTGATGCAACATACATGTCTATTTCCATGTATAGTGGGGGAGTGAGATCTGAGTGGTCACTCATGAATTACATGGAGACACGTTCTAATGGTATGTGTTTCACTCACATACCTAAAGCTGTCCATTTATGATCAGATCATTCAGGATGCCAGGTCTGAACAGTGCCCAAGGTATTTAGCAGTTTAAGCATATTGCTTTTAAGTTCTCTTACAATGAAATACAATTTCGTGGAAAATTAATGGCATAAATTACCCATGTCAGTCGATGGGTTTCCTTGGCTTGAAGAAGAAATGCAGTTGCATGTTTATAAATGTCAAGATTCATGTGACCCCTCTCTCTTCTTGAAATCCACTCTGAAACAGAATGACAACAAACATATCTATTAAAACAGAAATAAATAGTTGCATTCGTAGGTAGCAACCACCAAACAATATTGCATTCATTAGCTGGATAAGCTAGATTCATGCCCATAAGGTACAAGGTAGATGTATTTTTACTGATTGGTGTCTTTAATTTGACCTTGTAAAATTACAATTAAAATGACAAAAAAAAAAAAAAAAAAAAACAGTACTTGAAAATAAATCAATAAGACTAGCAAAGCACACGGAGAGTGCACACCTTCGCCAAGCACCTCAGATTGAGTCTTAATGTGTTACAAATCCTTCAGAAAGATAACATTAAATATTGAAATACCATACAAATACTGGAAAAAGGGGGTATTGTACTGAATCAACATGTTTTCTGCCCATCTTCATCGGCAATTATTTTCAGTTGGAAATGTGAAGGCACACAGAACAAACAAAAATAAGCAGTTTCCGTTTTCATGCCACTGTTTGAGGTGATATCTAAAAAAAAATCACAAAGTTATGTGTTAGTTATGCCTATGTAATGTAAATAACTATAACGTTTTATTAATGCAGAATCACAGCCATCATCATCTACAGGTCCACCATTAGCACCATCAGAGCTACAAAAATTGGACCTAAATCAAGTTGTTTTTCTAGTTCGTATTTAAAAAAAACTTATCTACCTTCATGTCTTGACATATTTTAAAATTAACATTTAATAGAAAACTAATATTAGATACATCAGATGCCCAGACTGCACTGGTCAATCGTGTTTCCAATGAACTGTAACACTTTCTGTTCCAAGGAGGATGAGGTCAGTCTACTTTGGCCTTGGGGGGGATTAAACTCCTGATTCCCACTTTCCAGCCTGCACATCTGACCCTCTTTACTCCATCATTTGCTGTACTTGTGGACCAGCTCCAGCGCTCAGTCAGTAATCCAGCTCCTGTATGGCTCTTAGGCCCTTTTGAGTGCTTTCTATGCTGTCTTCTTTGCTCATTTTCTTTCTCTTGCAGCTGAAGAGACCTTCAAACCTCATCTACTTTAACCAAGGAAACTCAACCAAATACTCACCCTGTGGATCTAGTTACCTACTCAAGCTTCTATGGATTGGTTTCAGCCTCTAAAACCTCACCTGTGGCTCCCAACTCAGCTTTGTTCTTCACCTGTCCCAAGTAAGCATCTGTAGCAGAATTCAAATTAACTCATGTCTCCGCTCTCCCAGGGTTGCATTCCTGAGTTACCAGAGATTTCTTTCAGTATTCATCCTCTTTAACATTTGCTTTGAAAAACTTCCCTGTGTGACAATGAACTGTGTGAACTTTGAGCTGTTGTCTCTTGGGCCATATGGGCTCTATAGACCTGGTGAGAATAGCACCATTAGAACAGGGCACACTGATCAGTTAGCATAAACACACTGCTGGGAGAACAGCAACAGCTGACACACCAGTACTTAGATCAAATGTTAAACATGATCTAGTAACCCCATGCTAAACCGTTTCCTCTCCAGACAGCTCTCTCTGGCCAGAAGCAGCTGAGAGACTCATTCTTGCTACTCCTGCTTTTTCCCTGGAGACATCTACAACAATCATGTTCTGTGATGCCACCTCATCTTCTCTGGACTTATTCACAGTGAAGTTAGGTCATATGGGTGGATTTATGCTCCAATTCTTTCTTGTAAGAGAATACTCACCATGGTCTTTCCCTGATGATCCCTCAAAAGTCTCTTACCTGATTGGTCTCTTCCAAGGTAAATCCCTGTTTTCGGTTGAAGCTTTTTCTTATGTATAAGTGACACTCCTGGAGTAATTTAAATAATTACTGGAGGAATTTAGGAAGATATTTGATCACCCTAAGGGTAGAAGATGCTGCTAAGCAGCTGCTCAATATCGAGCAGTGGAAAAGGAGTGTAGGAGAATTCTGAGATTTTAGAGAGTCAAAAGAGTCAAAAGTTTTGCAGGGACTATTCCTCTATAATATGGAACAAACTGAAGATGAGCTAGGTTCTTGTGATGAACATGCATCTTTTAAAACTCTAGTTTCATGAGAATACCTAAATGGCTCCATGGGCTGAACAGAGAAGGGAACTATAAATCCTGCAAACAACTCATCATGCCCACAAGACCTCTGCCTATGCCTGTAATGTATCAGACTTCAACGGACAGATCCTAATCTCCATCACTCTCTAGGTTGAAACGATCTCAAGGAATCACAGTGGGCACTGGGTTTTCTTCATATTCACCACACCTAATGCTCTACTAATTGTAGGATATTGATGGTTTAAAAAAATACTCTCACTAGCTTGTCAGAGAAGCTAATGAGTTTATAAGCCAAAAGTTTAACTCCGTTTGCCTCTCATCCTGATTACTATCCACTATTCCTAATCAGAGATTGGCAGTAATGCATTACTTGTAACGCGTCACTGTAATCCGATTACTTTTTTCAAGTAACGAGTAATGTAAGGGATTACCATTGCAAAAACGGTAATTAGATTACCGTTACTTTCCCGTAGGAACGCTGCGTTACTGCGTTACTAAAACCGTGAGTTTTTTGCAAGAATGTCTCATGACAGTGACGTAAGCGAGTGCAACGTTCGTGACAACAGCTGTCTGCAGATCAACAATGGATAATATATCAAGTACGGGAGAGAGTATGAGCATGCAGCGTTTAAAGCGTGGAAGTACTGACCTTATTTTGAGTTTGATTCCATAAAAAGTGGCAAAAACATTAGTGTCCGTTGTGCGTGGGAAGAAAACTTCTTTTTACAGCAAACCCCCCCCCCAAACTTCCGAGCAAGCACCGAGTGTGCTACCACGTAATGGGAAATTCACAGAGAAACTCGCGGAGTCTTCAACTGACCGCTGCAGCACACCCGCACCAGGGGAAACCTCCACCTAACCCACTCCTGCTTTATAGGTGAAAATAGAGCAACAGGACCGCTGAGTCTTTGGCTTTATTTATTTTCTCCTGTGTTTTATTTGCATCTATTTGAAAGAGTGAGTGTAAACACAAAAAAAAATATTTTATTTTATGTGCTGGAATGTGCAGAAAATAGTTTTAAATGTTAAACAAATTTCTTCCAGTCAGAGAATGTTGCATATAATTTAATTTTTGCTTGATGCATAAAGTTAAAAGATTAAAACTAATAAAACAAGTTTTAAAAAGAGACTTTTCCATTTGATTACATTTTGTATGATGGATTATGCAGAAAAAGTAGAATTGGGCTTAAAGATCTATCGCTTTATCACCTATTCAGGTTGTAAATTGTGTTTTAAAAAGTAACTAAGTATTTAATTACTTATAATTAAATACTTAGTTGTAATGGGATTACTTTTTGGGGGAAGTAATCAGTAATTAGTTACTCATTACTTTTTGTAATGAGTAACTTGACCAACACTGTTCCTAATGCATGCTCCACACACAAAACCTCCTAGTTATACTCACCAGATCTGTCCTTTGTTCCTGAACTGGCATTAGGAGTACCATGATTTTCAGCAAATGTTCAGTACAGGAAAGGCTCTCTCCCTACCAGCTCACCATTTATACAACTGTGCCATTGATCTATGTACCATTTGAGTTCCCCAATTAGGAGTCACTTACCACTGGAATTACACATTCATCTTCTTCCTGGGCGGGTGCTGTTTTTTTCTTTGTTGATTAAAAAACATACAATACAGTCCAACCCTGCATAGATTAGGCAAGAGTAAACTAAATGTTTACACAAAGCAAGATCTTCATAATGCCTACCATCTGGTCATTGGTCTGCTTTTGCGAAAGATAGAAATGAAACACCATATTCAATAAACCCCTTGGCCACTTACTTGGTAATGCCATTTGGTTTGGTCCAGTAAATTTACAAATCTTAGTTGTTGACTTATTGGGAGATTTCCTTAACCTCTTTTTTTTGTTTCCCTAGACAATATCTTGATTTTCTCTAAAGACCTCGAAGAATGTAATTGCAACATCTACAAGGTGTTACAGCATTTAATTCATAAAGGTCTTTATATAAAAGCTGAGAAATATATTGTCCCTCTGTGGCTTTCTTGTGCTACGTCTTCAAGGGGGGGCAGGTAAAGATGGACCCAGAAAAGACAAGGGAGTTGCTAAATGGTCAACTTCTACCACATGCACTCGACAGAATGTTATGCAATTATAGCCAGGTGGCCAAGTGCCCTTGTTACCCTTACAAACCTCATCTCTTCCAAGATATGTTATGTTGGATACACAGAAACCAAGGAAGTTTTCAAGAAGCTGAAACTACAATTTGTGTCAGCGTCAGTCCTAGTGCAAAGTAAAATGCAAAGTACAGCTGATTTTCATCTGATGTCTCACATCTGCTGAGGGAAATTTTCAATACTGGACCCTCAAAGGTTACAAAATATTAAGCCTGATGCCCTCCCTTGCCAGTTTTCTGCTGAGAGTGAAATACAAGAACCTGAAACAATTCTGTCCTTCATCTACCTACACATTTGGCATCTTGCCCTTGGAGGTCAGAAACTCTCTTTGGCAGACCCTATAGGATGACCGAGGCAACCCACCCCTGAGCTGCTAGTACAGTATGTCCCCTCTTAATACTGCTCACCTGTACTTCACTGGGCCCATACAGCCATGTTTACCTGTCACACTGGGATGAGTGGAACCAGCTCTTTTTCAAAACCTTATTTCTGGTGACCATAATTACAGGACTACTTAAGGATACTTAAGGAAATCCGAGACTATGTAGCTACTTTTTACATGTGTTCCAGAATTAACAATCCGGTCTTTAAGGCTGATGTCAATAGCCATGTCTGGGCCCAAACTCCGCTGCAGGTTCCAAAGTCAAACAATCACTGCGGCATCACTGAGAGTTAAAAACCATCTAAATTCTTTCATCTTTAATAAAATAATCAGAGTGCTGCTTTACCAGGTGTAACAATTAGGTTTAACATTGAGGCATCCATGAAAACAGAATTCACTAATTTTAATGGATTTAGAAGTTAGCAGGAAATTAGCTTGCTAGTTTCCATCTAAATATGATATACCATGTTCAGACTTAGGGATTTCTGAAAAAAATATAATGTACAGCTCTGCTATCACTTCTGACATAAATGAAAACAGGAAAGTAAACAGCAGTGAAGTTTGTAGGGTTACTGAAGATTGGCTAGCTGGTATATAATGATGTGCTACATGATCACTATGTAGCAGCTATGTTAGCATAACATAAACAGTGAAGCTGGAGGATGAATGCTAACTTTTTTCCATTCGATAAAGTTGACGTGAGGGTTCCAGGGGCAAATGCAATTGCATGGCAGGATGCTGTAAACGGGCCAAACTTCAGTCAGGAGAACCACAGAGATAATCCATCCACAATTCAAGGTTAGTCATGATAAGGTTTTAAAAACTGAGCTTTAAAATGATTAGCGATAATAAAAATAGAGAGAGGAGACAGTGATCACTGACTGTTTTTAGGGCCTTGTTGAGATTAAATAGAATAAGATACAAAGCATTAAAACATGTTAAAAACACAACAGTCTTATTAAACGCAGAGTAGTTTGGGCCCGGAAGCAGGATTCGTCACGATATCACTTAAAGACCGGACAACTTGCAACAACTCCCTTCACCTCATAGACCATGGTCACATATAACCTTAGAATTTGTTACTGGCTTCATTCCTCCTCCAATGGGAAAAGCCTAATCCTCTGCTTGTCCAGATCAGCTCACTTTGTCCTTAAACAAACCTCTAAAACAAACTAAAACAAACAGCTCAGACTTTGATGAGGGCATAGTGACCTTATGAGAATGTGGGTTGCAGACACTAAAGCAAAGTTAATTATAGTATCGCACTAACACTAAAAAGACTGTTGCAAAAGTTTCAATCAAAATCTTTTTAGTGGATGAACGGTCAGCTGGATATTAATAGATAGTAGTACAGCCTACAAAATGTAGTATGTTTATGAACTGTATATATAAACAAACAAGTATTTTACTGCTAAAATATTACTAATATGATAAACAAAAACACATCTATTCCATCATTGTAAAGTAAACACATACACACACAATCACACACACACACAACCCATTTTTGTTTAGTTTAATTTTTTGCAATTTCTTTTTATTTCATCATTTCATACATAAAGAAATTCCATAAAATACAAGTTGAAAAATTGTATGGGATCTAACAGAATAAGGTTCTCTTATTTTATTTTAATGTGATCCTTGTGAAAACAGTCTTTTCCTGCGTGTTACTGAAGCTGAAAACAAAAGTAATTCATGAAGAGTAAACAATTCTGAAAAACATGCAGGCTGAGTCAGTTCTTACTCATGTTAAAACAGAGGATTTGTTATAATCATGACTATATGGTTTGATCATCTTACCAACATCATTGATATTCTACCTGTACATGTCTTATGAATTTTTTTTAAAATTCATTATTATTTTGTAATTTTTTTCCAATGTTCTGATAAACAATTTGGATGTCAACCTTCCGGCTGGTCAACTGTGACGTCTTCCATGGCAATCCAGGAGAATTTTGTTGTTCCAGACAGCTTTTGGCCTTGAAGCCTTACAGCTGGCGATGGGTGCCTGTCTTGTGCTTCCTGTTTTAATTTGATGGTCTTGTGTCCTGTGTTCAGTGTTTTGAGTTTTGCTTCCCTCTTGTCTCATTATGTCAGATTAGTCCCAGCTGTGTTTCTCTCCTATTTCCTATTCCCTCATTACTCCCTTGTATATTTCAGTCCTGTGTTTCCCCTGTCCTTTGTCACGTCGTACATGCTCTCTCCTGTGTGTTTCCCTCGTGCTCCTGTCTAATTCCTAGTTCTTGGTTCCAGGTTTGTTTTCTTGTTGTCTAAGTTGAGTTGCTAGTTTCTTGTTCGTAGTTTGGTTTGTTGTATTCAATGTAAGAGTTTTTCTCCAGCAATAAAGCTGCTGTTTTGAGTTTATTCCTTCGTGTACGAGTCCCGTGTTTGGGTCTTCATCCTGCCTGCCACACAGCCAAACATGACAACAACTGAATATTTCTTCCTCTTTGCTAGTGACTCCTGTGGAATGGATCTTAATTTGAGGTATAATAAAGGCATTCCACATTTTAAACGTACATGGAGAGTTCACATATGTACATGGAAATCAAGAACTACGTCCAAAATGTGGATGCTTTAACTTGAAGTGATGCAAAAGGTTGCACCTACTTGAAACAGTTTTGGGGCACCCTTTACAACTCCACATTACACTATTTCACTACCTCACCCTGTAATATACATAAAACTATATTAGACAAATTACAGCTTCAATCAGCAATTCAGATAGAACTTAAAACAGACTTTAAATAGGACTAATACTAAATAACAAATGCATACTTCATGCTTTATATTGCACATAGTGGCTTGTTTAGAATCTGAATGTTTATTAATATTTATCCAAGTCAAAATTTTTAATTATAATTTAACTAGAAAATTTTATAGTTTGATATCCATTTGGAACATTTGAAATAATACTGAAATTTACTTAAAGATAGAAAAGATAAAAAACAAGAAAAGAAAAGGAAGAGAGATTTGAGGCGTTGGCACAAAAGAAAAGAAACCACCTGAGAAAACTTTATACCCTGTGTGTATACAGTATAGATATGATGGGGTAACTGAAAGAAAAACAGTATTTTGAATAGGTGGTATAACCTCTGCACACCCAGAGAAGACTTAACACATCCAAACTTCAGAGTGGGGAAAGTTTTTGAGAAAGGTGGAAGATTATAGCAACTTACATTGACAGTGCAATACAGTGAGTGATAGTGTGTGATATATTAGTTAGACAGTAATGTATTATTAGTTAGACAGTAATGTATTAATAGCAAAGCCAGATAGATAACTTTGGATAGAAAATTCCTGTAAGAAAGCCAATCACATTTCCAAACCCTAAATTAAAAGTATGTGTATGATTTGTGCTAGGCAGATTGGCTACTGAATAATACATATTCCATGATGTACTATTTGAGGAATAATCATCCTTTGATTTTAGAAGATGCAGAAGGACAAAATGTTCCCACTGTACAAAGGACTGCTGTTTGGCCGCTAAACGTAGGTATGCATTGTTTGAAAGATTAATCAGATTGAGTCTTAATGTGTTAAAAATCCTTCAGAAAGATAACATTAAATATTGAAATACCATACAAATACTGGAAAAAGGGGTTATTGTACTGAATCAACATGTTTTCTGCCCATCTTCATTTATGCAAAGGCCTAATTATTTTCAGTTGGAAATGTGAAGGCACACAGAACAAACATAAGCAGTTTCCGTTTTCATGCCACTGTTTGAGGTGATATCTAAAAAAAATCACAAAGTTATGTGTTAGTTATGCCTATGTAATGTAAATAACTATAACGTTTTATTAATGCAGAATCACAGCCATCATCATCTACAGGTCCACCATTAGCACCATCAGAGCTACAAAAATTGGACCTAAATCAAGAAAAAGTAGAATTGGGCTGAAAGATCTATCGCTTTATCACCTATTCAGGTTGTAAATTGTGTTTTTAAAAAGTAACTAAGTAACTAAGTAATTAATTACTTTTGAAAATAAGTAATCAGTAAAGTAACAGGATTACTTTTTGGGGGAAGTAATCAATAATTAGTTACTCATTACTTTTTTCAAGTAACTTGACCAACACTGTTCCTAATGCATGCTCCACACACAAAACCTCCTAGTTATACTCACCAGATCTGTCCTTTGTTCCTGAACTGGCATTAGGAGTACCATGATTTTCAGCAAATGTTCAGTACAGGAAAGGCTCTCTCCCTACCAGCTCACCATTTATACAACTGCGCCATCGATCTACGTACCATTTGAGTTCCCCAATTAGGAGTCACTTACCACTGGAATTACACATTCATCTTCTTCCTGGGTGGTTGCTGTTTTTTTCTTTGTTGATTAAAAAACATACAATACAGTCCAACCCTGCATAGATTAGGCAAAAGTAAACTAAATGTTTACACAAAGCAAGATCTTCATAATGTCTGCCATCTGGTCATTGGTCTGCTTTTGCGAAAGATAGAAATGAAACACAATATTCAATAAACCCCTTGGCCACTTACTTGGTAATGCCATTTGGTTTGGTCCAGTAAATTTACAAATCTTAGTTGTTGACTTATTGGGAGATTTCCTTAACCTCTTTTTTTTTGTTTCCCTAGACAATATCTTGATTTTCTCTAAAGACCTCAAAGAATGTAATTGCAACATCTACAAGGTGTTACAGCATTTAATTCATAAAGGTCTTTATATAAAAGCTGAGAAATATATTGTCCCTCTGTGGCTTTCTTGTGCTACGTCTTCAAGGGGGGGCAGGTAAAGATGGACCCAGAAAAGACAAGGGAGTTGCTAAATGGTCAACTTCTACCACATGCACTCGACAGAATGTTATGCAATTATAGCCAGGTGGCCAAGTGCCCTTGTTACCCTTACAAACCTCACCTCTTCCAAGATATGTTATGTTGGATACACAGAAACCAAGGAAGTTTTCAAGAAGCTGAAACTACAATTTGTGTCAGCGTCAATCCTAGTGCAAAGTAAAATGCAAAGTACAGTTGATTTTCATCTGATGTCTCACATCTGCTGAGGGAAATTTTCAATACTGGACCCTCATAGGGTCAAGCCTGATGCCCTCCCTTGCCAGTTTTCTGCTGAGAGTGAAATACAAGAACCTGAAACAATTCTGTCCTTCATCTACCTACACGTTTGGCATCTTGCCCTTGGAGGTCAGAAACTCTCTTTGGCAGACCCTATAGGATGACCGAGGCAACCCACCCCTGAGCTGCTAGTACAGTATGTCCCCTCTTAATACTGCTCACCTGTACTTCACTGGGCCCATACAGCCATGTTTACCTGTCACACTGGGATGAGTGGAACCAGCTCTTTTTCAAAACCTTATTTCTGGTGACCATAATTACAGGACTACTTAAGGATACTTAAGGAAATCCGAGACTATGTAGCTACTTTTTACATGTGTTCCAGAATTAACAATCCGGTCTTTAAGGCTGATGTCAATAGCCATGTCTGGGCCCAAACTCCGCTGCAGGTTCCAAAGTCAAACAATCACTGCGGCATCACTGAGAGTTAAAACCATCTAAATTCTTTCATCTTTAATAAAATAATCAGAGTGCTGCTTTACCAGGTGTAACAATTAGGTTTAACATTGAGGCATCCATGAAAACAGAATTCACTAATTTTAATGGATTTAGAAGTTAGCAGGAAATTAGCTTGCTAGTTTCCATCTAAATATGATATACCATGTTCAGACTTAGGGATTTCTGAAAAAATATAATGTACAGCTCTGCTATCACTTCTGACATAAATGAAAACAGGAAAGTAAACAGCAGTGAAGTTTGTAGGGTTACTGAAGATTGGCTAGCTGGTATATAATGATGTGCTACATGATCACTATGTAGCAGCTATGTTAGCATAACATAAACAGTGAAGCTGGAGGATGAATGCTAACTTTTTCCATTCGATAAAGTTAACGTGAGGGTTCCCGATGGTTAGGGCAAATGCAATTGCATGGCAGGATGCTGTAAACCGCCAAACGTCAGTCAGGAGAACCACAGAGATAATCCACCCACAATTCAAGGTTAGTCATGATAAGTTTTTAAAACTGAACTTTAAAATGATTAGCGATAATAAAAATAGAGAGAGGAGACAGTGATCACTGACTGTTTTAGGGCCTTGTTGAGATTAAATAGAATAAGATACAAAGCATTAAAACATGTTAAAAACACAACAGTCTTATTAAACGCAGAGTAGTTTGGGCCCGGAAGCAGGATTCATCACGATATCACTTAAAGACCGAACAACTTGCAACAACTCCCTTCGCCTCATAGACCATGGTCACATATGACCTTAGAATTTGTTACTGGCTTCATTCTTCCTCCAATGGGAAAAGCCTAATCCTCTGCTTGTCCAGATCAGCTCACTTTGTCCTTAAACAAACCTCTAAAACAAACTAAAACAAACAGCTCAGACTTTGATGAGGGCATAGTGACCTTATGAGAATGTGGGTTGCAGACACTAAAGCAAAGTTAATTATAGTATCGCACTAACACTAAAAAGACTGTTGCAAAAGTTTCAATCAAAATCTTTTTAGTGGATGAACGGTCAGCTGGATATTAATAGATAGTAGTACAGCCTACAAAATGTAGTATGTTTATGAACTGTATATATAAACAAACAAGTATTTTACTGCTAAAATATTACTAATATGATAAACAAAAACACATCTATTCCATCATTGTAAAGTAAACACATACACACACAATCACACACACACACAACCCATTTTTTGTTTAGTTTAATTTTTTTGCAATTTCGTTTTATTTCATCATTTCATACATAAAGAAATTCCATAAAATACAAGTTGAAAAATTGTATGGGATCTAACAGAATAAGGTTCTCTTATTTTATTTTAATGTGATCCTTGTGAAAACAGTCTTTTCCTGCGTGTTACTGAAGCTGAAAACAAAAGTAATTCATGAAGAGTAAACAATTCTGAAAAACATGCAGGCTGAGTCAGTTCTTACTCATGTTAAAACAGAGGATTTGTTATAATCATGACTATATGGTTTGATCATCTTACCAACATCATTGATATTCTACCTGTACATGTCTTATGAATTTCTTTTAAAATTCATTATTACTTTGTAATTTTTTTTCCAATGTTCTGATAAACAATTTGGATGTCAACCTTCCGGCTGGTCAACTGTGACGTCTTCCATGGCAATCCAGGAGAATTTTGTTGTTCCAGACAGCTTTTGGCCTTGAAGCCTTACAGCTGGCGATGGGTGCCTGTCTTGTGCTTCCTGTTTTAATTTGATGGTCTTGTGTCCTGTGTTCAGTGTTTTGAGTTTTGCTTCCCTCTTGTCTCATTATGTCAGATTAGTCCCAGCTGTGTTTCTCTCCTATTTCCTATTCCCTCATTACTCCCTTGTATATTTCAGTCCTGTGTTTCCCCTGTCCTTTGTCACGTCGTACATGCTCTCTCCTGTGTGTTTCCTCGTGCTCCTGTCTAATTCCTAGTTCTTGGTTCCAGGTTTGTTTTCTTGTTGTCTAAGTTGAGTTGCTAGTTTCTTGTTCGTAGTTTGGTTTGTTGTATTCAATGTAAGAGTTTTTCTCCAGCAATAAAGCTGCTGTTTTGAGTTTATTCCTTCGTATACGAGTCCCGTGTTTGGGTCTTCATCCTGCCTGCCACACAGCCAAACATGACAACAACTGAATATTTCTTCCTCTTTGCTAGTGACTCCTGTGGAATGGATCTTAATTTGAGGTATAATAAAGGCATTCCACATTTTAAACGTACATGGAGAGTTCACATATGTACATGGAAATCAAGAACTACGTCCAAAATGTGGATGCTTTAACTTGAAGTGATGCAAAAGGTTGCACCTACTTGAAACAGTTTTGGGGCACCCTTTACAACTCCACATTACACTATTTCACTACCTCACCCTGTAATATACATAAAACTATATTAGACAAATTACAGCTTCAATCAGCAATTCAGATAGAACTTAAAACAGACTTTAAATAGGACTAATACTAAATAACAAATGCATACTTCATGCTTTATATTGCACATAGTGGCTTGTTTAGAATCTGAATGTTTATTAATATTTATCCAAGTCAAAATTTTTAATTATAATTTAACTAGAAAATTTTATAGTTTGATATCCATTTGGAACATTTGAAATAATACTGGAAATTTACTTAAAGATAGAAAAGATAAAAACAAGAAAAAGAAAAGGAAGAGAGATTTGAGGCGTTGGCACAAAAGAAAAGAAACCACCTGAGAAAACTTTATACCCTGTGTGTATACAGTATAGATATGATGGGGTAACTGAAAGAAAAACAGTATTTTGAATAGGTGGTATAACCTCTGCACACCCAGAGAAGACTTAACACATCCAAACTTCAGAGTGGGGAAAGTTTTTGAGAAAGGTGGAAGATTATAGCAACTTACATTGACAGTGCAATACAGTGAGTGATAGTGTGTGATATATTAGTTAGACAGTAATGTATTATTAGTTAGACAGTAATGTATTAATAGCAAAGCCAGATAGATAACTTTGGATAGAAAATTCCTGTAAGAAAGCCAATCACATTTCCAAACCCTAAATTAAAAGTATGTGTATGATTTGTGCTAGGCAGATTGGCTACTGAATAATACATATTCCATGATGTACTATTTGAGGAATAATCATCCTTTGATTTTAGAAGATGCAGAAGGACAAAATGTTCCCACTGTACAAAGGACTGCTGTTTGGCCGCTAAACGTAGGTATGCATTGTTTTGAAAGATTAATCAGATTGAGTCTTAATGTGTTAAAATCCTTCAGAAAGATAACATTAAATATTGAAATACCATACAAATACTGGAAAAAGGGGTTATTGTACTGAATCAACATGTTTTCTGCCCATCTTCATTTATGCAAAGGCCTAATTATTTTCAGTTGGAAATGTGAAGGCACACAGAACAAACATAAGCAGTTTCCGTTTTCATGCCACTGTTTGAGGTGATATCTAAAAAAATCACAAAGTTATGTGTTAGTTATGCCTATGTAATGTAAATAACTATAACGTTTTATTAATGCAGAATCACAGCCATCATCATCTACAGGTCCACCATTAGCACCATCAGAGCTACAAAAATTGGACCTAAATCAAGAAAAAGTAGAATTGGGCTGAAAGATCTATCGCTTTATCACCTATTCAGGTTGTAAATTGTGTTTTTAAAAAGTAACTAAGTAACTAAGTAATTAATTACTTTTGAAAATAAGTAATCAGTAAAAAGTAACAGGATTACTTTTTGGGGAAGTAATCAATAATTAGTTACTCATTACTTTTTTTCAAGTAACTTGACCAACACTGTTCCTAATGCATGCTCCACACACAAAACCTCCTAGTTATACTCACCAGATCTGTCCTTTGTTCCTGAACTGGCATTAGGAGTACCATGATTTTCAGCAAATGTTCAGTACAGGAAAGGCTCTCTCCTACCAGCTCACCATTTATACAACTGCGCCATCGATCTACGTACCATTTGAGTTCCCCAATTAGGAGTCACTTACCACTGGAATTACACATTCATCTTCTTCCTGGGTGGTTGCTGTTTTTTTCTTTGTTGATTAAAAAACATACAATACAGTCCAACCCTGCATAGATTAGGCAAAAGTAAACTAAATGTTTACACAAAGCAAGATCTTCATAATGTCTGCCATCTGGTCATTGGTCTGCTTTTTGCGAAAGATAGAAATGAAACACAATATTCAATAAACCCTTGGCCACTTACTTGGTAATGCCATTTGGTTTGGTCCAGTAAATTTACAAATCTTAGTTGTTGACTTATTGGGAGATTTCCTTAACTCTTTTTTTTGTTTCCCTAGACAATATCTTGATTTTCTCTAAAGACCTCAAAGAATGTAATTGCAACATCTACAAGGTGTTACAGCATTTAATTCATAAAGGTCTTTATATAAAAGCTGAGAAATATATTGTCCCTCTGTGGCTTTTTCTTGTGCTACGTCTTCAAGGGGGGCAGGTAAAGATGGACCCAGAAAAGACAAGGGAGTTGCTAAATGGTCAACTTCTACCACATGCACTCGACAGAATGTTATGCAATTATAGCCAGGTGGCCAAGTGCCCTTGTTACCCTTACAAACCTCACCTCTTCCAAGATATGTTATGTTGGATACACAGAAACCAAGGAAGTTTTCAAGAAGCTGAAACTACAATTTGTGTCAGCGTCAATCCTAGTGCAAAGTAAAATGCAAAGTACAGTTGATTTTCATCTGATGTCTCACATCTGCTGAGGGAAATTTTCAATACTGGACCCTCATAGGGGTCAAGCCTGATGCCCTCCCTTGCCAGTTTTCTGCTGAGAGTGAAATACAAGAACCTGAAACAATTCTGTCCTTCATCTACCTACACGTTTGGCATCTTGCCCTTGGAGGTCAGAAACTCTCTTTGGCAGACCCTATAGGATGACCGAGGCAACCCACCCCTGAGCTGCTAGTACAGTATGTCCCCTCTTAATACTGCTCACCTGTACTTCACTGGGCCCATACAGCCATGTTTACCTGTCACACTGGGATGAGTGGAACCAGCTCTTTTTCAAAACCTTATTTCTGGTGACCATAATTACAGGACTACTTAAGGATACTTAAGGAAATCCGAGACTATGTAGCTACTTTTTACATGTGTTCCAGAATTAACAATCCGGTCTTTAAGGCTGATGTCAATAGCCATGTCTGGGCCCAAACTCCGCTGCAGGTTCCAAAGTCAAACAATCACTGCGGCATCACTGAGAGTTAAAACCATCTAAATTCTTTCATCTTTAATAAAATAATCAGAGTGCTGCTTTACCAGGTGTAACAATTAGGTTTAACATTGAGGCATCCATGAAAACAGAATTCACTAATTTTAATGGATTTAGAAGTTAGCAGGAAATTAGCTTGCTAGTTTCCATCTAAATATGATATACCATGTTCAGACTTAGGGATTTCTGAAAAAAATATAATGTACAGCTCTGCTATCACTTCTGACATAAATGAAAACAGGAAAGTAAACAGCAGTGAAGTTTGTAGGGTTACTGAAGATTGGCTAGCTGGTATATAATGATGTGCTACATGATCACTATGTAGCAGCTATGTTAGCATAACATAAACAGTGAAGCTGGAGGATGAATGCTAACTTTTTTCCATTCGATAAAGTTAACGTGAGGGTTCCCGATGGTTAGGGGCAAATGCAATTGCATGGCAGGATGCTGTAAACCGGCCAAACGTCAGTCAGGAGAACCACAGAGATAATCCACCCACAATTCAAGGTTAGTCATGATAAGTTTTTAAAAACTGAACTTTAAAATGATTAGCGATAATAAAAATAGAGAGAGGAGACAGTGATCACTGACTGTTTTTAGGGCCTTGTTGAGATTAAATAGAATAAGATACAAAGCATTAAAACATGTTAAAAACACAACAGTCTTATTAAACGCAGAGTAGTTTGGGCCCGGAAGCAGGATTCATCACGATATCACTTAAAGACCGAACAACTTGCAACAACTCCCTTCGCCTCATAGACCATGGTCACATATGACCTTAGAATTTGTTACTGGCTTCATTCTTCCTCCAATGGGAAAAGCCTAATCCTCTGCTTGTCCAGATCAGCTCACTTTGTCCTTAAACAAACCTCTAAAACAAACTAAAACAAACAGCTCAGACTTTGATGAGGGCATAGTGACCTTATGAGAATGTGGGTTGCAGACACTAAAGCAAAGTTAATTATAGTATCGCACTAACACTAAAAAGACTGTTGCAAAAGTTTCAATCAAAATCTTTTTAGTGGATGAACGGTCAGCTGGATATTAATAGATAGTAGTACAGCCTACAAAATGTAGTATGTTTATGAACTGTATATATAAACAAACAAGTATTTTACTGCTAAAATATTACTAATATGATAAACAAAAACACATCTATTCCATCATTGTAAAGTAAACACATACACACACAATCACACACACACACAACCCATTTTTTGTTTAGTTTAATTTTTTTGCAATTTCGTTTTATTTCATCATTTCATACATAAAGAAATTCCATAAAATACAAGTTGAAAAATTGTATGGGATCTAACAGAATAAGGTTCTCTTATTTTATTTTAATGTGATCCTTGTGAAAACAGTCTTTTTTTCCTGCGTGTTACTGAAGCTGAAAACAAAAGTAATTCATGAAGAGTAAACAATTCTGAAAAACATGCAGGCTGAGTCAGTTCTTACTCATGTTAAAACAGAGGATTTGTTATAATCATGACTATATGGTTTGATCATCTTACCAACATCATTGATATTCTACCTGTACATGTCTTATGAATTTCTTTTAAAATTCATTATTACTTTGTAATTTTTTTCCAATGTTCTGATAAACAATTTGGATGTCAACCTTCCGGCTGGTCAACTGTGACGTCTTCCATGGCAATCCAGGAGAATTTTGTTGTTCCAGACAGCTTTTGGCCTTGAAGCCTTACAGCTGGCGATGGGTGCCTGTCTTGTGCTTCCTGTTTTAATTTGATGGTCTTGTGTCCTGTGTTCAGTGTTTTGAGTTTTGCTTCCTCTTGTCTCATTATGTCAGATTAGTCCCAGCTGTGTTTCTCTCCTATTTCCTATTCCCTCATTACTCCCTTGTATATTTCAGTCCTGTGTTTCCCCTGTCCTTTGTCACGTCGTACATGCTCTCTCCTGTGTGTTTCCTCGTGCTCCTGTCTAATTCCTAGTTCTTGGTTCCAGGTTTGTTTTCTTGTTGTCTAAGTTGAGTTGCTAGTTTCTTGTTCGTAGTTTGGTTTGTTGTATTCAATGTAAGAGTTTTTCTCCAGCAATAAAGCTGCTGTTTTGAGTTTATTCCTTCGTACGAGTCCCGTGTTTGGGTCTTCATCCTGCCTGCCACACAGCCAAACATGACAACAACTGAATATTTCTTCCTCTTTGCTAGTGACTCCTGTGGAATGGATCTTAATTTGAGGTATAATAAAGGCATTCCACATTTTAAACGTACATGGAGAGTTCACATATGTACATGGAAATCAAGAACTACGTCCAAAATGTGGATGCTTTAACTTGAAGTGATGCAAAAGGTTGCACCTACTTGAAACAGTTTTGGGGCACCCTTTACAACTCCACATTACACTATTTCACTACCTCACCCTGTAATATACATAAAACTATATTAGACAAATTACAGCTTCAATCAGCAATTCAGATAGAACTTAAAACAGACTTTAAATAGGACTAATACTAAATAACAAATGCATACTTCATGCTTTATATTGCACATAGTGGCTTGTTTAGAATCTGAATGTTTATTAATATTTATCCAAGTCAAAATTTTTAATTATAATTTAACTAGAAAATTTTATAGTTTGATATCCATTTGGAACATTTGAAATAATACTGGAAATTTACTTAAAGATAGAAAAGATAAAAAACAAGAAAAGAAAAGGAAGAGAGATTTGAGGCGTTGGCACAAAAGAAAAGAAACCACCTGAGAAAACTTTATACCCTGTGTGTATACAGTATAGATATGATGGGGTAACTGAAAGAAAAACAGTATTTTGAATAGGTGGTATAACCTCTGCACACCCAGAGAAGACTTAACACATCCAAACTTCAGAGTGGGGAAAGTTTTTGAGAAAGGTGGAAGATTATAGCAACTTACATTGACAGTGCAATACAGTGAGTGATAGTGTGTGATATATTAGTTAGACAGTAATGTATTATTAGTTAGACAGTAATGTATTAATAGCAAAGCCAGATAGATAACTTTGGATAGAAAATTCCTGTAAGAAAGCCAATCACATTTCCAAACCCTAAATTAAAAGTATGTGTATGATTTGTGCTAGGCAGATTGGCTACTGAATAATACATATTCCATGATGTACTATTTGAGGAATAATCATCCTTTGATTTTAGAAGATGCAGAAGGACAAAATGTTCCCACTGTACAAAGGACTGCTGTTTGGCCGCTAAACGTAGGTATGCATTGTTTGAAAGATTAATCAGATTGAGTCTTAATGTGTTAAAATCCTTCAGAAAGATAACATTAAATATTGAAATACCATACAAATACTGGAAAAGGGGTTATTGTACTGAATCAACATGTTTTCTGCCCATCTTCATTTATGCAAAGGCCTAATTATTTTCAGTTGGAAATGTGAAGGCACACAGAACAAACATAAGCAGTTTCCGTTTTCATGCCACTGTTTGAGGTGATATCTAAAAAAAATCACAAAGTTATGTGTTTTATGCCTATGTAATGTAAATAACTATAACGTTTTATTAATGCAGAATCACAGCCATCATCATCTACAGGTCCACCATTAGCACCATCAGAGCTACAAAAATTGGACCTAAATCAAGAAAAAGTAGAATTGGGCTGAAAGATCTATCGCTTTATCACCTATTCAGGTTGTAAATTGTGTTTTTAAAAAGTAACTAAGTAACTAAGTAATTAATTACTTTTGAAAATAAGTAATCAGTAAAGTAACAGGATTACTTTTTGGGGAAGTAATCAATAATTAGTTACTCATTACTTTTTTCAAGTAACTTGACCAACACTGTTCCTAATGCATGCTCCACACACAAAACCTCCTAGTTATACTCACCAGATCTGTCCTTTGTTCCTGAACTGGCATTAGGAGTACCATGATTTTCAGCAAATGTTCAGTACAGGAAAGGCTCTCTCCCTACCAGCTCACCATTTATACAACTGCGCCATCGATCTACGTACCATTTGAGTTCCCCAATTAGGAGTCACTTACCACTGGAATTACACATTCATCTTCTTCCTGGGTGGTTGCTGTTTTTTCTTTGTTGATTAAAAACATACAATACAGTCCAACCCTGCATAGATTAGGCAAAAGTAAACTAAATGTTTACACAAAGCAAGATCTTCATAATGTCTACCATCTGGTCATTGGTCTGCTTTTTGCGAAAGATAGAAATGAAACACAATATTCAATAAACCCTTGGCCACTTACTTGGTAATGCCATTTGGTTTGGTCCAGTAAATTTACAAATCTTAGTTGTTGACTTATTGGGAGATTTCCTTAACTCTCTTTTTTTGTTTCCCTAGACAATATCTTGATTTTCTCTAAAGACCTCAAAGAATGTAATTGCAACATCTACAAGGTGTTACAGCATTTAATTCATAAAGGTCTTTATATAAAAGCTGAGAAATATATTGTCCCTCTGTGGCTTTCTTGTGCTACGTCTTCAAGGGGGGGCAGGTAAAGATGGACCCAGAAAAGACAAGGGAGTTGCTAAATGGTCAACTTCTACCACATGCACTCGACAGAATGTTATGCAATTATAGCCAGGTGGCCAAGTGCCCTTGTTACCCTTACAAACCTCACCTCTTCCAAGATATGTTATGTTGGATACACAGAAACCAAGGAAGTTTTCAAGAAGCTGAAACTACAATTTGTGTCAGCGTCAATCCTAGTGCAAAGTAAAATGCAAAGTACAGTTGATTTTCATCTGATGTCTCACATCTGCTGAGGGAAATTTTCAATACTGGACCCTCATAGGGGTCAAGCCTGATGCCCTCCCTTGCCAGTTTTCTGCTGAGAGTGAAATACAAGAACCTGAAACAATTCTGTCCTTCATCTACCTACACATTTGGCATCTTGCCCTTGGAGGTCAGAAACTCTCTTTGGCAGACCCTATAGGATGACCGAGGCAACCCACCCTGAGCTGCTAGTACAGTATGTCCCCTCTTAATACTGCTCACCTGTACTTCACTGGGCCCATACAGCCATGTTTACCTGTCACACTGGGATGAGTGGAACCAGCTCTTTTTCAAAACCTTATTTCTGGTGACCATAATTACAGGACTACTTAAGGATACTTAAGGAAATCCGAGACTATGTAGCTACTTTTTACATGTGTTCCAGAATTAACAATCCGGTCTTTAAGGCTGATGTCAATAGCCATGTCTGGGTCCAAACTCCGCTGCAGGTTCCAAAGTCAAACAATCACTGCGGCATCACTGAGAGTTAAAACCATCTAAATTCTTTCATCTTTAATAAAATAATCAGAGTGCTGCTTTACCAGGTGTAACAATTAGGTTTAACATTGAGGCATCCATGAAAACAGAATTCACTAATTTTAATGGATTTAGAAGTTAGCAGGAAATTAGCTTGCTAGTTTCCATCTAAATATGATATACCATGTTCAGACTTAGGGATTTCTGAAAAAAATATAATGTACAGCTCTGCTATCACTTCTGACATAAATGAAACAGGAAAGTAAACAGCAGTGAAGTTTGTAGGGTTACTGAAGATTGGCTAGCTGGTATATAATGATGTGCTACATGATCACTATGTAGCAGCTATGTTAGCATAACATAAACAGTGAAGCTGGAGGATGAATGCTAACTTTTTCCATTCGATAAAGTTAACGTGAGGGTTCCAGGGGCAAATGCAATTGCATGGCAGGATGCTGTAAAACGGCCAAACGTCAGTCAGGAGAACCACAGAGATAATCCATCCACAATTCAAGGTTAGTCATGATAAGGTTTTAAAAACTGAGCTTTAAAATGATTAGCGATAATAGAAATAGAGAGAGGAGACAGTGATCACTGACTGTTTTTAGGGCCTTGTTGAGATTAAATAGAATAAGATACAAAGCATTAAAACATGTTAAAAACACAACAGTCTTATTAAACGAGAGTAGTTTGGGCCCGGAAGCAGGATTCATCACGATATCACTTAAAGACCGAACAACTTGCAACAACTCCCTTCACCTCATAGACCATGGTCACATATAACCTTAGAATTTGTTACTGGCTTCATTCCTCCTCCAATGGGAAAACCCTAATCCTCTGCTTGTCCAGATCAGCTCACTTTGTCCTTAAACAAACCTCTAAAACAAACTAAAACAAACAGCTCAGACTTTGATGAGGGCATAGTGACCTTATGAGAATGTGGGTTGCAGACACTAAAGCAAAGTTAATTATAGTATCGCACTAACACTAAAAAGACTGTTGCAAAAGTTTCAATCAAAATCTTTTTAGTGGATGAACGGTCAGCTGGATATTAATAGATAGTAGTACAGCCTACAAAATGTAGTATGTTTATGAACTGTATATATAAACAAACAAGTATTTTACTGCTAAAATATTACTAATATGATAAACAAAAACACATCTATTCCATTATTGTAAAGTAAACACATACACACACAATCACACACAACCCATTTTTTGTTTAGTTTAATTTTTTTGCAATTTCTTTTTATTTCATCATTTCATACATAAAGAAATTCCATAAAATACAAGTTTAAAAATTGTATGGGATCTAATAGAATAAGGTTCTCTTATTTTATTTTAATGTGATCCTTGTGAAAACAGTCTTTTCCTGCATGTTACTGAAGCTGAAAACAAAAGTAATTCATGAAGAGTAAACAATTCTGAAAAACATTTAGGCTGAGTCAGTTCTTACTCATGTTAAAACAGAGGATTTGTTATAATCATGACTATATGGTTTGATCATCTTACCAACATCATTGATATTCTACCTGTACATGTCTTATGAATTTTTTTTAAAATTCATTATTATTTTGTAATTTTTTTTCCAATGTTCTGATAAACAATTTGGATGTCAACCTTCCGGCTGGTCAACTGTGACGTCTTCCACGGCAACCACATTTTTTTCTTGTTTTTCTCAAAACTGCTGCTGCTGTTTGAAACATGCCTCACACTTCCTGTGGTGTGCAATATATAAATATGGGAGGGGATGTCACACATCCCACCTATTTCACTGACTGTATAAATTCCAAGCTGTGAAATGAACAAATGCACATTTTTCATCTGCTGATTTATTCATCAGGAAAACTGAAACAGCTGTTAAGAACAACTGTAAGTGTTTGATTTGCTTTAACTTTTGAACAATTTCAATCTGCAACTTCTAGCTAAGCTGAATAATATATATAAACATATTTAGAATTACATAGATTTTACAACATAAAAATGTTAATGGTTATTAGTATTTTTTAAAGGTATTTTAATTAGTGTAAATACATATTTTTCATTCTGTAAAACTGATTTGTTTTGGTCAAAGTTAAAATAAATACTAGTACTACTCCTCATCGGACATTATTACATTATACTTTATACATAGTAAAAACTAAAAGCTTTTACTAAGCCTTCAGGGAAATTTTATTTCCGTGACGGTTACAACAAGGTGTTACAATTTTATATGTAATTTATTTATTTTGCAGGTGCAATAACTAAGTATAAATTATTGCCAAAAAAACTGAGAAAGAGAGGATGAACTATGTTTTCCTGTGTCAATAACCTATTTTGTGAGTGTGCAAGAAAAAATTATTATTTTCAGAGGAATTCTGTGAAATAAACAAGAAAAATTAAAACCCCCAAACAATACAAAAAACAATATCAGCTCTTTTGACACATCTTTTCTTTCATAATCTCCAGGAGGAATTAGTGAGACTATCAATGGGGCAGTTCAAATCCAAGACTGAAGGGTTAGCCCCAGGCAGTCTGGGTCAAGGCCAGGTGTCAAATGGTGAAGAAGGACCTCCCAGGTACTCTTCACACCATTTTGGTACCAGAAATGCAGCAATCACTATGTCAGGTGAAGTCTCAAGGTTTGTGAACACACTGGAGATCAAGTCTCTTTAAAGTCTTAATTTTCTGATCATACTATAAACTGGTTAATATACAAACTATAAAATATCAGCAGGGAGCAAAGTTAATACATAAAAAAGAAAGACAAAAAAGGCTAAAGATTAATTATTTACTGAATCTTTTGTTTTGTTTTTTGATTTTTACTGATCTACAGAGCATCAGAACAGGGGGACTCAAAGATGGAGCTGCGGAAAACGTCCCTTTACAGCACCATAGACATGGTGCCACAGATGGAGCATTATGCTGGTACACTGCCACGCGAACAGGCAAAGAGCCGACCTTCTCTGGAGGCTCTACGGAAAACATTTGAGGTGAGTTTTCCACCTTTTGTACACACATATCTTTTTTTGTGTTATTTAAATCACCAGGTTATGCAGGATAACAGTTAAAGTAATGTTTTTTTTATATACAATAAAAAGCTAGATCCCATTTGAGCTTGATGAAGTGATCAGGTGACGCTCAACCATAAAATTATGCTGCAGCAGACTCACACTGCTGTGGAAGTTTTTCTTCTCATCATTGCAAAGTGTTTGCTCATCAGAGTTATTCTGTAGGGGGTTTCTCCCAAATATTGTTGAAAGCACCTTTATGTGAATATTGATGTGATTTGGTGTTATTTTTGTTTATTATAATTATTCTTAGACGCTTTCACTGGCCAAATTTTTTAACTTTATATAATGCATGGAGACATTGTCATTTAAGAATTTTTTTTCCATTCTTAAAGCTAGAAAATCTGTTTTATAAAATTATCTTTAGGAAAGGGCCGGAGGAAATATGACCTCCGACGAAAGAATTTCCAACATGCCGGATGGTGAAAATGAAGAATCTCAGGGTCCTTCAGAAGAATCTCCTGTTAGATTTGGCTGGATCTATGGAGTCAAGGTGAACAAAGATTCTGTGCATTTACATCTACAACAGGGAAACTGAGAAAAAAACGCCCCAAACATTGGTAAATTTCAACATTTCTTAGAAGCATCACACCTGTTTTTATCCATCACAGATTCCTTGTATGGTGAATATTTGGGGAGTCACCCTCTTTCTCCAACTGACATGGATCACCTCTCAGGCAGGAATTGGTGGGAAATAATTTATTTCTCTGCATATTTAATCTAATCTATTTAATTACATTTTCATTCCTGTTTTCTGTTGTTTTGTTGTTCGTTATATATAACCTGATTTAGGTTGTTACTTCATGATATTAGTTTGTAAAAAATGCTGATGAAGTAATGAAGGAAACTGGATCACTGTAGCTAACATTTTTTCCTTCAGCTGAGAATGTCTTAGTCAAATTCAAAATAAATGCTAACAAAGGGGGGGGAACGCAACTGAGAGTTTTTAACATATTAACAAATTACAACAATCATACTAATCTCACAGGGAAAGGTAATTTAGGGTTATTTAAAGATTGGCGCTATTTTATCTTGCAGATAGTGCTTCATCGATTAGTCAGGCCTGACACTGGGACTGGGGATTTTGCTCAAAAGAGTGCTAGGAAAAAATGACCAATTCCTTACCCATTTGTTTATTTATATACCTATATGTACCAGGTGCACAATACACAATACATCAAGGTATTGTAATGTGTAAGTTTTCAAAAAAAATGCTAGAAAATGCAGACCCATCAAAAATTTGAAGCACTGCACATAAGCCAATTCTCATTCATGTTATGCAAGTAGGACTTGGTTTTAATAATAAAAATGTCAAATGATCATCATATTATAATAATGAATTATTATAACTATTTCTCCTCAGTGCTGACCGTGATTATTATATTGATGTCTGTGACAGTGACCACAGCAACTGCGCTCTCAATCTCTGCCATCGCCACCAATGGAAGAGTGGTATCAGGTTAGTCCCTGTGCAGTTGAAGAATTTTAACAAACAGACAGAACACATGAAAATATGATTACTCTAAAAACCTGTTATAGTTAATAGAAAATAGAAAAAAAAAGTCTGTTGAACTGAAATGAGTCGCTCTCTCACACACACACACACACACACACACACACATATATGTGTGTGTGTGTGTGTCTTTGTAGTTCATGGATATAGTGTCCCATTGCATATCTCTCTATTCAGGTATCTATCCAGCATGTTTGTAATAATTTCTATGCTGAAAAAGTGAAACAATTGCCAATTACATGCTTTCTAGATGGTAGTGCTGATAAAGCTGAGTGTACATTTTAGCAACTCCATCAATTTCCAAAAAAACATGTCAGCCTGGCTCTGAGCCTATGTGTGACTGTTTATCTGCACTGCTGTGCAGACATTGCATGCATTAAGTGGATCTTCTGATCTGTTCATAATTAATAATTGACTGCGCCATAGAGTCTCCATTATTTCCCAAAGATTGTCAGTGGGGTTATTCAAGTTGTCAGCTGCCTCGTTTGCTTGACATCAGTATGACACTATATCAGTATGATATGGTGAAATCAAATCAAATCATAAAGCAACAGTGGAACTCACAGAAATGTTTAACCTCCTAGGACCTGGGGCCACATATGTGGACGTCACATTTTGGGTTGTCTAGATACAATGCTAAATTTTGCTCTACAAGGAGCTGATATCCAGGAGGACATTATACTGCCACTGTTCTATCGAAATTTTAAAACAAATGTCCTCATATGTGGATATCGGGCCCTTTTAGAGCAAATTCAGGTAAAAAGATAATTCTTTGTTTTTACAGTCATCAGGTCCCAATCAGCCCAAATAGAAGAGAGAAATTAAAAATGCATGGTCATGAAAGAGTTCAGGTCTTAAGAGTTTAATATTGAAAATAAGCAAAATTCCTTATGTGCAATGTGAAAACTGTGTTCCAGCGTGATGGCCACAAGTAAGATGTGCCCATCATACTTTGTCTCAATTCAGTGTGCATAGTAGGCACATTGAACTGAGACAGTTCAGTGTGTCTACTATCTAAGCCTGTGACGACCATGTTGTGATCTAGAGTTAGCTGAAGGGATAATATTTGTCATACTGGTGTCCAGAAAATCAGGTCAGCTGACTACCTGAATATATCCCAATTGAGAATCGTTGGGAAATACTGGGGACATATTCTGTAGCAGTTTGACTCTTACATAATAAAAACATAATCGTGGTGAAAAAATAAAACATTTTGTGGACTTTCTTTCCAATGTTAACAGCCTTGTTTGTGTGTCATATTTAATTTGCAGGTGGGACATACTTCATGATCTCTCGCAGTCTGGGTCCTGAACTAGGAGCATCAATTGGGTTGATCTTTTCCTTTGCCAATGCTTTGTCTGTTGCACTCAACACTGTTGGTTTTGCACAGGTCGTATGTGATCTAATGCAGGTAATCTATAGCTTGAATGGAAACTGGAGAATAATATTAATAAGAAGAATAAGAATAATGATAATACAACAGATAAGCATATAATGAAAAATAATGTGCAATTGTTTAATTTTGTATGTCTGTCTATAACTTTGTTGATTTCAATAGAGCTTCAATGTCCACATGGTTGATTATACTAATGACATGCGTATAGTGGGTGTGATCACAGTGACCGCTCTTTTGGGCATTTCATTAGCTGGAATGGAATGGGAGACCAAGGTAAGTACATCTGGACACATTTCACTCTAATTTGCTGGATTTCTGCAAACTTCCTTGTCTCTTAATCCAACTTTTACTCCTCATCATGCCCGTTATAATTCCCCCCCTACATTATCTCTCTCTCTCGCAGGCACAGATTTTGTTCTTCTTAGTTCTCATGGTATCCTTTGCCAACTACTTTGTGGGAACAATTATACCTCACAGCGTGGAAAAACAAGGACGGGGAGTCTTTGGATATCGCAGTATGTTTAAACTTCTCACAACAATCTACTGTTCTGAAAGCAGCTTTAAAAGAATATTTTCTTGATTCACTTTTATTGTTATCAGTACTTGTATGTATATTTTCTGTCTAGCAACTATAATGAATTCATCTTCATTATTCTGCATTTTTAGTGACAATATTAATCTCATTGTTGGGTTTATACTTGAAAGAGAAAAACATTTGTCTTATTTTTGATAAGAAAAAAAGTTGTTTAACTCTTGCTGACGAGGCCACTTGTTTGATTTTGTAGTCCCGAACATTATGGAGGGAGCTCTATGATAGATGAAAGATACTTTCTTTCAGCTACCCCTCTGCTCCCTGCAAAATTTGAAATTTAAGCAATTCAGATGTGATTAAAGTGCAAATGCCATGCTTTGATTTAAAATCCTCTGCATATATTTCATTTCTGCCATTTAGAATATTCAATGTTTTTGATGCAGTCCTTCATCTTAGGGCAACAGAATGGTGATGACAGTTGGCCTCCTAGGGGTGTTTCAGTCCTTCGTTAGCCCAGAGATAAGACACATAATTTGGATTAAGGAAGGCAATTGCAGTCTGTGGTGTACAAATCTCCTGATGTTCCAGTAAATGTCTTCAAACACACTGGGGTGGCACTGCATACTATGTAAGCCTGTTTCCGCCACTAAAAACAAGAAAAAAGGATCTTTAACTCGAAATTTCGAGAAAGATAACTTTTTTTGAGGCGGAAATGGACTTCCATACCATACTGCAACAAAATAATCATTTCAAACATACTGCGAAGGTAAAACAAATTTCTCCAAGCTAAAACAAACAACCAAAAATGTGTCAGTGGCTTGTATGCATTCCATATGCAAATAAGATACCTAAAGTGAAGCAGGAGCTGAAGGTCAGATACTCAGAACCCAGTGTTCAGTGTTCACCCTGAACACTACAAGCAGTCATTGTGTGCAAGGGAGATGCAACAACGTTGTATTGTACTTGTACCAGTATTGTACTTACCATAGCTTTGTCTAAAACCTATGGTGACCCAAAATAACAAATGATGTATACATTGAACTGAAATGTAAATTACTTTTAACAAAAGTCTAAATTGTGCATTTGATTCACATTTGAATTGTTGAATTTCAAATAACTTAAAGACAAAATGTGTCTTTGCCCTAAACATCATTGAGGCCACTGTATGTGTTTTTTCATTTGTCAAGTCTAATAATACTTTAACTAATATCTGGCATGTTTTACAGGTGACATATTTATAGAAAACCTGACACCAAACTGGAGAGGTCCTACTGGCAGTTTTTTCGCTCAGTTTTCAATTTTCTTCCCTGCTGTCACCGGGATCCTGTATGGAGCCAACATCACTGGAGATCTCAAAGTAGACAAACACAAACAAGACAAATACTTCTTTCATCAAAGTCACTAACAAGGGATATTTGACTGATTAAAATGACTTCCTGTTGCAGGACCCTTCTTCTGCTATCCCCAAAGGTACTCTCATGGCCATTTTTTGGACTACTCTCAGCTACATTATGGTTGCTGTTACTTCTGGTAAATAGTTTTTGTTTTCTTCTTTGCTTCTGATATGTCTGGAATTTGATGTAGACAGAATAAATGGACTTTTTTCAAAGTAAAAGTATATTTCATGTGAGAAAAAGGTTAGACAGAAAGAATTTTTAACTCTGCTCTGAAAATAACATTGGCTGCAGGTGCATGTGTAGTGCGGGATGCTTCTGGAAATACAAGTGACATAATGACAGGAAACAGCACTGATGGCTGTGTGGGACTGGCATGTAAATATGGCTGGAACTTCACACAGTGCACTGAGTCACAGTCTTGTCAATATGGTCTGGCAAACAATGTACAGGTACTGGTTAATTAATACACTAATGTTATTTATTTTCATTGCAATATGAAGATATGTAATGTGTCCCAGCTTCCACTAGTCCGCATTATCCAGAGATACATCATTTCATTCCACTGCTTTGCTGAATACACTTAGTTCTGTGTCTATGTGCAATCCATTGTTTCACGCAACTTTTCCAAATTTTGCATAATCTCTAAAAGTCATTAAACTATCACTCTTGTGCATTTGTATAAGTAAAATCAGATTTAAGTCTGTAGGTTTGAATACCAATCTCACCTTTAAGAAATACATAAACAATGTTACCTAGAATTTGTACTACAATATTTGGAATACTGCAAGGATCCTTTTCAAAACTGAATTTTCACAAGGTGAACATATAACAGCAGTTTCAGGCCCTAGAATATATGCTGGAACAGCTTTTCCTCTACCAACCAGTGGAGATATTCACCTCACACTTAAAGACAATAGGCAATTTACAGATTTATGTTAATTATTTACTACAATTTGAAATAACATTATATCGTTTTCTAATTTGGCGCCTACTCTAATTCAATTTTCAATTCAGTTCTATTTTATTTATATAGCGCCAAATCGCAAGAGTTACCTCAAGGTGCTTTATATTGTAAGGTAGATCCTACAATAATACACGAATTGTTTTGCATTTTAATTCCCCCATAGTTTGTTTTTTTCCTTTGGGAGTCACACTGGAAGACTGGTTTTACAACACGTTGTAAAACCAGTCTTTTATTACAGCTTTTTTGTCTGATAATATTTTGTGCTGGTATTAAATATGTTAAGTTGAATGCACAATTTAATTTTGAGTATTCTCAACAGGTTATGGCCGAGCTTTCTGGTTTCTACTACCTCATCACTGCTGGTGTTTTTGCAGCCAGCTTGTCTTCTGCTCTCGGATATCTTGTTTCTGCCCCTAAGATTTTTCAGGTGAGAACCACCAGATACATCTTGCTACTTTTCTGATCATCTCAGTTGTCCTTTTATATTGCTACAAAATATAAATCACTTATTTATATAAAAAAGCCAAGTTCATGTACCAGATAGAAACTGCCACATTTTGTATTTATATTGCATTTCTAGACAGATAGTCTTAACTAGTTATTAAGATTTTTTGGGTTATGAACAATGACAAACCAATTACCAAGTAAAAATTTCTACATCTTAACGAAAATAAACAGCAAAACAATGCATGTGATGGATGCATATCTAAATGTGAAGTCTAAAATTATGTTTATATTTTGTCTCATCTGACAGTGTCTGTGCAAAGACAATATATACCCTTACATTGGAGTCTTTGCAAAGGGTTATGGCAAAAACGATGAACCACTCAGGGCCTATCTACTCACCTACTTCATTGCTATTGCCTTCATTCTAATTGGTGGGTGTGACCCAGTACTGTCTCCTACTTGAAACATTGATTCAAATTTTACTATACAAAATTCACAACTTTACAAAAGTGTTATAATTATTATTATTATTATTGTTGTTGTTGTTATTGTTATTGTTGTTGTTATTATTCATTTTTTGGGTAATGCATTTTGTTTTAATTTATTTTTTCTTCTTCTTTATATTTACAGCTGAGCTAAATACTATTTCAGCCATTATCTCCAACTTCTTCCTATGTTCCTTTGGTCTTATCAACATAAGCTGCTTTCATGCTGCAATCACCAACTCCCCTGGTAAGTTATATACTCAACCACTGGACTGCATAAGAGTAGGCACAAGTTCCAAGTTGGAATTTGAATCTAGAATCTGAACTCAGATTTCTCACTCAGAAATTTGGAGCAGCTCCAACAACCTGGAGTTAGCAACCCGAGATGGCAGCATGATCATAAACGTGTATTTGTGACTCACTAAATAAGCCACATGCCCATTGACCAAGCTCTATCCATGAATCTGTTCCAGTGAAGCTTTATTGCCTGATGTGGTAGAACCCAGCCTCTATCAGTCTTGCTTATAATTTGTTCCTGTCCTGTAATTATTTTTTCAGTCCATCCAGTTCAGCCATTGGTAGGATTTTTCAATATCAGCCTTTTCTGTCAGTGGTAGTGCAGGGGCCTGTCCTTCCATGATGGTTCTGCTTTTACTCCTCTTTGTCTTTTGGGGGTTTCTGCTGCCTGAGGAATTAACTTAGCACATGATTAGTTATGGCCAATGTGTGTGCGTCATATTTCATAAGCTATTTTTGTGTTTCCAAAGACAAACAGGCACTGAAAAAATAGAGTTAAAATACTTATCAATATCACACCTGTCAAGGGACAAAAGATTCAGAGGGATTAAAATCAGGCAAGGGTAAATTAATGTTTAAAAGAACGTAAACATGGTGGCCTTTTGTTGCATATAAAAATCTGGTAACTCTCTCGCAACCCCCGGATCTATGCCTAAATTCATAAAGCACTAGCACAGGGAGGACGATGCATCAGATGTAAAATGTTGCTTGGTCAATTTCTTTAGTGTTGTATCAGTAATAAACATGTTTTAAAGTCATAAAGGTAATGTCTAATGATATGTGCTATTGGTGTTTAGGACTGGGCCGATATTTTAAATTAGATGTCATACTGAACAGAGCTGTAGCCATCTAAGATCAGAACTTCTGTATTATGCTCGCCTATAACTGTTCTTTTCTTCTTGTGACCTCTTACAGGATGGAGGCCATCATTCCCTTACTATAACAAATGGATAGCTTTGTATGGAGCAGTGGTATGTGTAGTACTGATGTTCTTTTTTACCTGGTGGACTGCTTTAATCACCTTTGGTGTCATCGCCGTCCTGTTTGGTTACATTATCTACAAGAAACCAAGTGAGTCAATATCAAACATGAATTGGAAGTTAATATTGCTTTGATTAGAATCGTGTCTTAGGTTGGCAAGTGAAATAAACCAGAAATTGTATTCAACTTTTTTTTTCTATTTGCATATTGTTTTTTTTATTACATAAACAGAAATAAACTGGGGCTCTTCAGTACAGGCAAGTTCATACAACGTGGCTTTGTCATACTCTATGTCTCTTACTGGAGTGGAGGACCATGTCAAGAATTTTAGGTGAGGAGCTAAAACACCATCGTGTACAATTTTGTCTGAATTCTGTACAAGAACAACATGTCCTAGTCAATGTGTTGCCCTTCCTTAAAAACAAACAAACAAACAAAAAACCTTGCACATATGTCAAAACACGTGAAAATGCTTCTGTCAGCTTTGAAACTGTCCTTTTATTAGACCACAGTGCCTTGTCATGACTGGACCCCCAAATCAGCGACCTGCACTGGTGGATTTTGTTGGTGCCTTTACTAAGAATGCAAGCCTTATGATCTGTGGAGACATTATGATGGTAAGTCAACCAGCTAGCATGTTTCATTAAGTTAAATAAGTGAAATGATTAATATCTTTTATTTATATATTTATATCCAATCCTCAAAAGTTCTTAGGCTGCCTTTTTGTCAGACTTTTGTTTCTCTTTGTTTGTACTGGTTTGTTTTTTCCTGGCAATATTGATTTCCATATTTTTTTCAGGAACCAGACAGGCAGACCCAGCATCAGGATGCTACAGATCAGTCGGTTAAATGGCTGAACAAGAGGAAGGCATGCTCATTTTATACTCAGTTTACTGCTAACACCCTCAGAGAAGGAGTTCGATACTTGCTGCAGGTACAGCCTCCTTTTGAGAAAAAATTGGTGCTTGCTAGTTAAAAGAAACTGTAAATTAATATATGGCTTTTGACTCACAAATGATACTGTGCCATCCTTACATTTTTTGATAATGCTAAATAGCTTAGACTCACTGTGTGAGGGGTCCCTCATTTAACTCTAGGAGAAGACACAATTCACTTTGGAGATGCACCGAGGATGGCATATGATTTCAAACTCTACTTTTAGTTTTTTCTAGCACCATGTACTTTTTTTGTGTGTTTTATGTTTTAAGTATGAAGTGTTTCATATTTTTGTTCTAAGGGTGTTTTCAAACAGTCTAGGAATGTTTTAGAATTCTATTATCTAACAGAATTTTAATTTTTTTTTTTCCTTAATTAATCCAAGGCTTCTGGTCTTGGCAAGTTGAAGCCCAACACACTGGTCCTTGGTTTCAAGTCAAATTGGAGGGAAAGTTCTCCTGAAAGCATTGGAGATTATATCCACACAATATAGTAAGCATTATTGATGGAATACTTTAAACAGAGAAAAATAAGAAGAAAAATTAATACCTGTGCTCATTATTTATAATATAGGTGAATTACTAAAATTAGCATTACTTAGCAAAAACAAGCTTTTGGGGACTTACCCATTCTCTCTTATTGTTCTCCAGCGATACATTTGACTCCAAATTCTGTTTGTGTATCCTGAGGATGATGGATGGGCTGGACGTCTCTGATGAGTCTGATTTTAAAGGTCTGCTTAGAATTTTCTAACCGTGTCTTCCCATGTCAACATGTCACATTGAAAAAAAATAGTATACATATATATATATATATATATATATATGTGTGTGTAGTCTTAAGGACATTTTTTATTTATTTTTTCCTTTAGTGAACCAGGGATTTGAGCCTGATGAGTCAGTTGAATGTGATGACCATCAGCTTCCTGAGAGTGAGTCAGGTAAGCACTGCGAGTGCTAACACACAGACTGACTGAATTCATGAAATCACAAGTCAAAATCTGGAAATATTAAGCACTTTAGGGTCAACTGAATGAAAACAAAAACAAACTGAACATAATATGACATTTTTGTTTTGTCCCTATTCAAACAAGGAGTTAATTCTGTCATTCCACATCTGACCCCTACACATATTAAAATGTTCTATTGTCTTCCCTTGAAACACACACACACACACACACACACACACACACACACACACACACACACAGAGAGAGAGAGAGAGAGAGAGAGAGAGAGTTGACTAGAAAAACTTGATTAGTTCAGCCATATTGGTTCTTGCAACATGGACAAAATATTTACTTTATGCCCATTTAACCAAATGTAACCATAAATCATTCTGAGATTTTTGTCACTTCTCTCAGTGGAAACATGCAGTTTCATTGAAGATAAATATGATGATATTGATAATCTGTACAGTATGGGACTTTAGACTGTATAGGATCAAATAATTTTTTATTACTTCACAGATATTTAGAAGAATATGAAAAGGTAAAAACAGTGCACAACTGCTTTTGAAGTGCTCCTATGTAGAAGCTTGAGATTGCATTGCGATGCTGCTTGCTAACACCATGGTGATCCTTTGTCTGTATAAAGCACATGGGATTGCACCATTGCTTCTTAAGTACTCATGCATTGCAACTATAATAATTATAATGACTACACCTTTTTGCAGCTGATGGCATTTCTGATAACAGCCACAGGGATCAAATCAAGACAGTGTTTCAGACTGCCCAAGGAAAGAAGACCATTGATGTCTACTGGATAGCTGACGATGGAGGTGAGCCTAAAAAGGAAGTGATACCTGACCAAACAAACATTGGCAAGTGTGCAATATTAAATTGATATAAAAGCATGTGGACTGAGCATCTGGTCAGAATCCTGAGCCAGCAGTTGAACTACTTTGCTCATCTGAGTAATGGTAGATGATTCCAGTTAAGACACAGGATACCGTGGAGAGACAATGTAGGTCAGCTGATCTAGGAACAGTCATCACCCAAGGATCCATTTAGCTAATAGGATGCATGACTGGATGGATGTGTGGGATAAAAGTTGCAATTTTAGAAGTGTCAGTTTTGGTTTTAGTTGAAAAAGAATATTCAATTATTACATTTTCAATAAAATCTAAAGCGATTTAACTGCTTTCCATTGCGATCTTGCCCTTCTTCTGTCTAGGACTGACTTTACTGGTGCCCTACCTGCTCACCAGGAGAAAACGCTGGCACAGCTGTAAGATCAGGGTTTTTATTGTGGAAAACGAACAAGACATAGAGGAACGCCGTAATGAGTAGGTTGTTTAACCTCTGTAATATTATTGTCTTTGAAATCCTTCATTTGTTCTTTTTTCATCTAATCTTCATTGTTGAAAGAAATACTGATCAAATTAACCTAATTTTCCTTTATAATACAATTTAATTAAGTAAAACTCTATATTTTAGATGTACAACATACATTCACATTTAAAATGATTTCTATGACAGAAAAAGTGCATTATCCCGCATGCTGTTCAGACTGGAGTGAAATCTTTCACGAATGATTTAGGATACATAACAAGATGTTTGATTTTCAGAAACTGAAGTGCTTTAAAGTTTTTGCTTTTTTTGTTTTACTTTCAGAATGATCAACCTGATGAAGAGATTTCGTATCAAAGTTAATGATGTTATTGTCATGACAGACAGCGAGAAGAGTCCTCAAACGAAAAAGTATGCTAGGACAGCTTTACATCATTTAATTATAAGACACAACATACACTAACAAAATCCTTAGAGTCCATCCAAAGCATTTAACTATTTCATATAGACACACACACACACACAGACACACACACACACACACACACACACACACACACACACATATATATATATATATATGTATATATATATATATATATATATATATATATATATATATATATAAAGTTGTGTGTGTATATGGGTGTGCTTTTCTTTCTTTAACATCAAGCTGACATGTATCTTGTCCTGCTTTGCAGTATGGATAGGTTTTTGGACAGTGTCGCCCCCTTTAGACTACACGATGAACAACAGGAAGGTGTTTCTGTTCAGGAGCTAAGACAGAAAGACCCATGGAAAATATCAGACAAAGAGTTTGAGGCCTTGAGACTTAAGGTGTGTGTATTTGTCAGTTACGACTGAAATACAAACAAATGAAATGCTTTTGATCATCCACCAACTAATTTTTTTAATCCTTTTATTTACAGTCTGAGAGAAAAGTAAGACTGAATGAAATCATCCGGAAGAATTCACAACATACCGCTCTTGTGCTTGTGTAAGTCTGTTTATATTACCAGTTAAGTTCAAAGCATTTTTGGGTATTTTCATGAGGCTTTTGCTTTTTTGATGCAACTTTGTTAAAATAGTCCCTTAATATAAAATTCAGTTTGAATAACAGTGTAATGTAATGCATAATATAAAGTAGCAAAACACAGATATGGGTAAATCAAAGCAGGTAGCAAGGTAACACACACACACGTATAATTTCAAGGCAAGACAATAAAATTTAGCACTGTTAAAGCACAGCAAAAAGTTTAGTAAATTCAGTCTTCTATGATGAAATGGTACCTGAATGTAATCATCTGTAGTTCTGGTACCCTTAATTCAATTAAGGTATTTGGCAATTAGACTCCAATTGTCCCTCAAAGTGGAAAGAAATCCTAGTAGTGATAGGGATTAGGTCAGGACACGCAGAGTCTAGATGCTGTTAAAGAGAGAGGCATGAATAACAAAGGAGAAGTGGAGATAGGGAGGAGATGGATTGCTCAATGGTGTCTGAAAGGGAGAATGAGAGCTGAGCAGTGAGATCTAAAGTATGCAAAGGAGGGAGATTGGCCTAAAGAAGGCAGAGAGAAAGACAGGAGTAGACCAGTGATGTTGAGCCAGAGAGCGTGGGAAAGTGGAAGAAATGTAAAGCTCACATTAGCCACCAAAAACATGGGAAACAGACAGATATGTGACTACAGATCTTCCTCATTCCTTATTCTTACTCATAACCTTTATTACAATACTGAATGTGTTGCTAGTATTAGTTTATGCATTATAAGAATTTTCCATTAAATTATGTCAGAGTGCTGATTTTCAATTGACATCACATTACACATCTAAACCAGAAGATGGTGCCAGAGCTTCTGTATCATCAGTTTTCCTTCTTTATGTTCAGACTTTTATTTCTGTTTGACCTAAATTTCCTAGGTTATCATTAGACCTACTTCATTATTTTGATGTGACACATAAAACGCCAACTAGGCCATATTTCAATTAAAATGTGATTCACTAAAAAGAAAAAAAAAGAGGGGAGAAGGAAGAAGTCTCTCAAACCATGTCCATGACTTCTGTACAGGCACAATAGTTTTTATTTTCTTTTTTTTTATATGTATATATATATATATACGATGGCATAATTTTTAATCTTTTTTTTTAAACTTATTTCCAATAGGAGTCTCCCTGTGCCACACAGCGACTGCCCCAGTGCTCTGTACATGGCTTGGCTGGACACACTGACCTGTGGCCTTCACTGCCCTGTAGTGCTAATACGAGGAAACCAGGAGAATGTCCTCACTTTCTACCTCCAGTAAATCCTGTCTTTTTGTAATGTATGAGTCCTGACAGGAAAAAGAATAAATCACACAAGATTAATAAGTAAACAATAAAAATTGTGTAAACCATGTGCAGTTGTTAGCAATAGAGGGTTGACAAATCTAAAGAATAAGAAAGAGTTATAAAGAATTTAGAATCAAGAATCTTCACACATTGAAGACAATATCAGTGTGGTTATTTACTAGGGGTGCAACCATACACAAAATTCACGGTTCGGTTCGGTTCAATACTTTGGTGTCACGGTTTGATATTTTTTCGCTAAAAAAAAATGTTCATGCCTTTTTAATTTGTCATTTATTAAAATTATAAATATATATTTTAACTCAAAAGTACAGTTTTTAAATTTAATGTTGCTGAAACAACAAAATAATAATAATAAAAAAATCTATCTGATCGAGAAATCGCTCATCTTTGGAAAAGAGAGTTTATTACAGAGAAATGGCTCTTTCCAAAATAAAAGCTATACTATACCCTTCTTCTGGGGTATACTCTCAGCAGCATATTAAACATATCAGGTCCCCATAAGGAGAATCATGTGCTGATGGCTGTCTAAATGACTCGGGTAAAGTTTGTAGCATGCGTGCTTGTTGTTTTTGTCTGCTTCCACTTGTCTTTGCACTAGGATGATGTCGGCGTAAATGTGCAGTCATATTCGTTGTGTTCCCACTAGTGCTGTCAGCGTTAATCTCGTTAAAATGACATTAACGCCATAACGTGGCAAATCTCCGTTAACGAGTTACCGCGGATCGCCCCGTGCGTGGGGCTGGACGGTGTCAACACGTTAACAAGCTAACTCCGCTAACGCACTAGTTCCCACCAATTGAGCATTTCGTGGCACATCCGGCATACTGTTTTACTTTTGTCCATGACGTTACCATCAGGGTCATACTTCACATGAAAACCAAAATAGTTCCAAACGCCAGATCTGAATGAGGGTGGGGGAGGTTCAATTTCGGGTAGCATTGAGGCAGTTGCCATGTTGCAACGAGCTTAACTTCTGTCTTGCTAGCTTGCGCTGCGCTCAGTGGATCTGCACTGGACAGTGCAGCCTAGGCGGAGTAGTCGAACGCAGATCCACTGAGCGCTCAACACAGACAGCATCGTCAGAAGAAAAGTTGATAAAATAAATAACAAAATTTGTATTGTTCAATAAATATGCGTACCGAACCGAAAGCACTGTATAGAAAGGTTCAATATCAATACGAGTATTGTTGCACCCCAAATATTTACATTATTCTGATGAGTCACAAATTATTCTGCGCGACATTCAACCATCAAAACTCCTTTTTTTGTTCAGGAATGCAAATGTGACATCTTAATCATAAAATGCTTTACTTTACTGCATTGCTTTTTTCTGTTTTCATAAAACAGTAAATTTCATAGATAACAAGACTCCAAGACTGTGCACACTCTGACAATTTTTTTCTTAAAATGGTATTTGGATGTTTGTTTTCTTTTAACTTATTATTCTCAAAATGATTCATGTAATCATTATTAAATACAAATAAACAAACAAAAAACATATATTTGTGTACCCTCTTTTTTGTTATTGAATACACTGCTGGTTTTATCAGAAGTCTTTACAGTTACACAAAGATTACCAGTTTGAAAACATTGCTATCCCAGCTGAGACAATCATCAGGTTGAGTGTTCCTAATACTTTACATTTTGTACATGAACTGTATTAAAGACACAAACTGTAATATAAAGTGCAATACCAATCAGAATATGGTTCTTAAATGTACCACCAGATAATGCCAGAGTAAAAAATATTTTCACTTGCAAGCTCTAATAAATGCTGCACTGTGGATAAGGATATGTCATATGTGGATATGTCATTTACATGACAGGGTATAAGGTAATCAGTTTCTTTTCCTCATAATTTAGAAATAAATATAAGTGATGCCAAATATTGAGTATCAAACATTCACAAATGTATCACTCACATTACTTTTGCAACAGGATCCGTAATTGTCATTAGCAAAGTGCCTGTAGCCTGCATGATGCTAAACAATCACACAATCTAAGATTTTATTTAAAGATAAAGATAAAGATAGACAAGAGGGAGAACAAATGATGAAACTTATGATCCAACCACATGACTAGCCATCAGAAAAACATTTTTAAAATGTAATTCTAAGATCCCTGCCCAGAAGAGAAAAAAGAAAGCTTATAGCATTGCATTTCTCTTCTTACCTGCATAACTAACAGCTGACTGTCCAAAGCTTATGACCTATTCTGAGAAAAGGATACTAGGAAATCGACAACATGCTTCATGCTAGAGATAAACGAGATAAAAGAATTTTGTTGTACAATAGTAAAACAAAACTGGAAACTGGAAATATATATATAACTTAAAAAAAAGTTTAAATTTTAGTTAAATTTTAGTAAAAATTACATTTTAGTATAAAATGTATACACACACACACAGATTTATATATATATATATATTATATATATATATATATATATATATATATATATATATATATATATATATATATATATATATATATATATATATATATATATATATATATATATATATATATATATATAGGGCTTAGCTGAAGATAGGCTTTTTGAAGAAAGGAGCATAGGAGCATTCTAAACATTTTTCCTGCGATGGTCGACAGGAATGATGACATGACAGTCACACTCAAAGACTCATATGTCTTTTCTGCTGTGTACACGATGAAGTGTCAATGATGTTATTATCACAAATCTGCAAACAAAAGTCCTTATATCCTTCAATCACTAAGAGTATTCACCTGCTAGCTATTAGATACACCAGTAATGTTGTAGTCTTTAATTAAAGGTGGTCTGTATCTCTTTGTCGAATAAGACTCCACATAGTCACCTACCTTGCTGATACTCTGCCAGCATGTGTGTGCAATTACAAGTGACTTACCAGAGCACGGTAACTTTATGAGAATGAAGGGTGCAAAACTGTTGTTATGCAGAGTCACATGAATTGTAATACAAAATATCCCCCCAAAATGTATTACATTTATTCATTATATATCACTAACAAGGAAATATTATTCAAATATGCTAAACAGCAAAACCTCAATCACCTGTTTATTGCTGCTCTTTCTAGTGTTATGATTAAAAAGCAATATGCGTACTGCATAATGTATGAGCTGATTTTCATAGTATTTCATCAGTTTATATTGACACAAGACTAATTTGTCATAGCTTAGTTTCTCATAGGTCACACAATGTTTGGTATCTTTAGAAAGACAAGTTTTGTGGAATGACCTTGTTTTTGGTTGGGTTTTTGTGTGTGTGCATTTCAAATGGTGCTCGATAAAGTTCTCATTAAATGAAATTAATCAGAACAGAACAGATCAGGCGAGGGGGGTCTGGTACTATTTTTAGTATTGTCATTGTGAAAACAGAGGAGATTCTTCCTGAACATTATTGATGCTGAAAACATTGTTCGCTCATGAACAGTGAACAATTCTGATTAAACAATGTGTGCTGAGTCACAGTCAGCTGTTAAAAGAATGGGATTACACAATTATAGAGTGACCAGTATTTTTTTCTTTACCTGGGAAATGTTTGATGGACGTTCATATTTTTTTAATGTTAAAGACAGGCATACTAACGTATTATTGTTCTCTTTTATTGCACTTTTTTTCATTGGTTTTTTGGGCACTTTTAAATAAAAAAGCTCTGTAAAACAATCACTTTGAACTTTTCTAAATCTGTTCAGTTAATGGTGGTTTCCAGTGCACCCACATATCATTCTGCTTTCTCCAAACTTTGCTGCCACCTATAACATGCCTCACAGTTACTGTGTTGTGCAAGAGAGCTTTATTTTCTCAGAGAACAGCTACCAGATAACAAAAAATGGACTTTAGAGAGGGAAAAATGCAAAGCAAACAGTCTACCTTCTAAGTATAAAGTTAGAATGTAATAATATATTATCACAGGTATGTTTCATTTAATTACTGATTTCAAAGTGCACAACAAAGAGTTTTTTTTAATGACACTCTCTGCAGTGTGTGTGTGTGGTTGAGGGTGATGCAATAAAGGGGAGGGGATGTCTACCATACCTGATTCATTGACAGTATAAATTCCAAGTTATGAAAGGAACACAGAGAGATTTTTTTTTAAATTTCTAGTTCATTCACCAGGAAAATAGACAAACAACTGTAAGTTAACTGTATGTTTATTTGCATTATATTATTATATTATAAGGTTTTAGATGCCAGTGGTTTACGGATAACAGTTTTTATTATGCCTATGTCTGCTGATGATATACCTCTTGTAACATCTAATTGAACGGAACTTAAAGTATATATAAATATATTTAAGATTAAGAAAATTTATTAATTAATTAAATAATTAAGAAAAATAATTTTTTAAATATATCCAGTTTATTATATTGTAATAGGGCTACAACTACAAAAAACAAACAAAGTTTTTTTAGTTGAAAATAGCTAAATGTAAAGTGAAAGTAAATCTGTAAACAGATTACTTTGTGTGAGAAGATGATTTTTGTAAGTGTGTAAGCATAGTTAGAACTAGTGATGGCCCGCTTGAAGCTGACGCTCCGGTGCGCTTGTCAAAAAATCAACACTGCTTCAGAAGCACTGTGTCAAAGCTTGATTCGTTTGGCCAGAGTCACGTGATCAGTGACGTCCGAAGCTTCATTTAGAACCTAACTGCTTCGGTATCTGATTCACTGGTTTATAAGGAAGTGAATCATTCGCGGGATCTGTGGAGTTTTTTGATGGTGACAGATAGCAAACCACTGATATTTCTACTGAGAGATATAGAGCCAGAGAGGAACAGAGGAGGTTCTGTTGTGTGGGAGTATTTTGAGTTGATTTTGGTCAATCCGGTGGGTTTTCCAGATTAGTGTTCTGGCTGTTTGCTTTTGTTTTGTGCGTGTTTATTTTATCTGACAACGGGGGAAACTTAAAATGTCAAAAATCTGCTTTTCATAATATAAATATCATTAAATAACTTTGGAAACACTTCCATTTGAGTCTTTACATTTAATGTTATAAAAAATAATTATAAACTGTTAGTCTGCAAAATGTGCAGCAATTTAATTTATTTATTCTCTTTAGCTGATAGCTTGTAGGGGACTGTATAACTGCATCTCTACCAGTTTCTGTGCACTCCAGCCTCTTCTGTTCCATGTGAAGGGATTTTCATTAAGGCAGGAGAAATTATCTCTACGAAAAGAAACAGGTTCGGCCATCGCACAATGGAACACATTTTAATCTTAAAGAAAAATGAAAAAGGGTTACTTTAAATGCATCGTGTTTTTAATTTACAAGTTCATAAGCATTTTCCCTTTCCAGTTCACAATCAATTCTGCCCCCAGGTAAAAAATATCTATACGAAAATGTCCCTAATATAATATTATTTATAAATATACCCGTCCGGCGATTAACTGCATAAGTGCATGGAGGCAGGACCTCACAGCAGAAGCATACTCCATAATGTGTTGTACATTATTATATGTTTATTATATGTAACGTGGTATTTTTCAATTATTGTATTTACCAACATCAATAAGTCACCAGTAAAGAAAGACCACACCATGGTGCATGTTTAAACAGGGAAAGTTTACTTATTAAAGAAATAAACAACATTCTTTTCACCCCTCCAAAATGCACGTTTAAAGCAACACAACGGTGGGCGGTGGCCCAATATCAGACAGAATTCCCCTCTGTAGAGTGGGCAGTCATAATGAAGCGGTTCGTTTTATTTTGTGGATTCAAGCTGCTCCTCATATTTTTGGCCACCAGATGTCACCAGAGAGGACTGTGTTGAAAAGCTGCGAGTAATGAACCGTTTTTCAATACAAGCTTCAGTGCTTTAGAAAGCTTCATTTGGCCATCACTAGTTAGAGCGTTATTGTGCAAACTGATTTCAATTCTGTGAGCAATCAGAAATCGGCTTTTTGCACTTTCTAGTGAAGAGCCTCCCAGGCAATGTTCCCTCTAAGCTGCGCACGTGCGCAATTGCGCACTGTTGGCACGGTCTCTGCGCAGAGAAAATCTGCGTTGCGCACACAAAAAAAATTCTAACCTGAATTGAAATTAAAGTAAATATGTGCCAACACCGGTGTTTTAGCTAGCAAAGCGTCGTGGCTGATGTGGAGTGAAGCCACGTTAATGACAACGTGTACAACCATTGGAGATGTGAGCAGGACAGATGAAGAATTGACGGAAAAAGTGTGGACTTTATACCAGTTTTTAAATTGTGTTGATAGGCCACGTAAAACCAGAGTTATGATATAAAAAAAATGCAATGTTTGGTTTTCTTCCTGAATACTATCATTGTTAATATTTACTGTGGGAAGAAACGGTAAAAACAGGGTTTTATACGGAAAACGCTGGAAAGCACTCTCCGCCTGTGAGCAAAGACGAAACCAAAACACTCCACCCTTTCCCATTGGTCGAAAAATGTACCATGTCGACCAATCAAAACACGGCATTTAGTTGTTAAGAAACGGGAGGAAGTTTTAGGAGTGACGATGGTGTTTTGAGACGTGAAAGATTTGCAACGTTTAGCACAAATCTTGTGTAGTTAGTGTGTAGTGTAGTCAGTAGTTTTGTTGTGTGTGTCAGAACAATGAGGCGACTGCTGAATGTTACAGGTGTTACAGGAGTGATACATCTCCTGTTGTCAGGTCTGCAGGTATCAGGCTGTTGTTCTCCTTTATCTCATAGTGGACAGAAATTATTTTTTGGAGTGGCATCAGATTTGATGCAGAACAGCTGATTGTTCTGTAAATATTTTGAAATGTTTGTTTAAAAAAACCGGCCTTGGCTGCATTTTTAGGTAAAGAGCTGCAAAAAACTTTGTTGTCAGAGTTTTTTGGGGGTTTTTTGTTTTTTTTTTAATAGAAAGAAAGTTGTGTTTTCAAAATTGGAGTTCAAGTTATTTTTACTTCCAATAGTGTTAACATACTACACAGTTCATGAACAAGATTTTTTTTTTTTTTTTAATTTTCATTGTAAGTGGGCTAAAGCAGTTAATTAAAAATAGTCTAACAGAAATGTAAATGCTGCAATTTTATTATTTTAATAAACATGTAACTTGGATGGATTTGACGCTGGCGTGACCACAGTGGACACGTCTGATGTCGCTCACAGTGGTCCACGAGATCGCTCAGGGAGTTTGTGTGTTCGCTCAGACACATGAAAAATTAGAGGGAACATTGCTCCCAGGTACTCTTTAAATCATTTTGATGCCAACATAGGACAAGATGGTAGCCTCCAAATTCATCAAGTTATCACCATCTCAGGCGAATGTTCAGGGTTTGTGAACCTGCCAATTTTTTCTTCCACTTTTAAATTGAGGTTTTAAACTTTTCCCCCTCTCTTTAAGTTGTTAAATCCCTGATTATACTTCCAACTGGCTAATATAAAACCTGTTAACAATAAACAAAGTAGATAAATACATGAATAGGGAGACAAAGAAGATGTCAGTTGCATCTAGCAGCCATTAGAGGAATTAGAAACTTCTACTAGATTAGTTATTGACCATAATATTTTTCGCTGGAACTGGAACAATACATAAGACTGGAGTGACTCCAAGATGGATCAGCAGATATCTTCCTTCTATAGCACCATAGACCTGGTGCCACAGATGCAGCATTATGCTGGTATGCTTCCCTGCCAGCAGGCAAGGAGCCGACCTTCTGTGGAGGCTCTCCGCAAAGCGTTTGAGGTGAGTTTTTCATCTCTGGGAAAAACACTTTGGCATCTTTTACCTTTACAGTCTGTCAGTATTCCAAAACCTTGGACTTTATGCTAAGTTTTAAAATATTAAATAAAAATAAAGAAATTACATTTCACATATTAAGTTCCTCAATAAACTGATTCGCAAGGCCAGTAATGTTGTGGGGATGGAGCTGGACTCCCTTAAGGTGGTGTCGGAGAGGTGGATGTTGTCCAAGATAAGGGCAATCATGGATAATACCTCCCACCCACTCCATAACGTGTTGGCTAGTCACAGGAGTACATTCAGTGAGAGACTGAGATTACCAAAAAGCACCAAGGAACGACACAGGAAGTCATTCCTGCCCGTTGTCATCTCCCTGTACATAAATCCCTCAGTCAGAACGTAGTCATCGTTGTCTAAGGAGCTTGGAAAGAAAAGCGTCTGGACTTCTTTAAGTTGCTTGACCTCTCGGATGAGAGGTGAAACGTCTTCAAGCAACTTAAAGTCCAGATGTTTTTCTTTCCAAGCTCCTTAGACAACATAATAAAACAAATCAAAACATTGGGTCACTGACCCAGGACCGTGACAAAATCTATATTCATCATACTTCCCTGTTACCCAACTTACTTATGGGGATGTTGTGTTTTTCTAATTTCATGTTTTTCATATTTCCTACGATACTACAGTCACATGTCATATTGTTTAAAGTTTAAATACAGTGTTTGTCAAACAGAGAGATGGTGAAATTGTTGGTTTATTGGTCAATAAAATCCTGGCATGTTACAAGTGACTTGCAAAGTGACTACTGCCATCATCTGTTCAGGTTCTGATGGCTCCTCTCAGGAGGGAGAAAACTACAGGTCTTCCCTGTAGTAAATGAATTGGTTCTTATGTAACACTTTTTTACTCTATCTCAGCACTCAAAGTGTTTTATGCAACTTGACTCATTCACACATTTCTAGCAAGGTGGTTTCTATCCAAGATTAACACACATCTATACTCGGATGGATGAATTGGAGAGCAACTTGGGGTTAGTGTCTTGTTCAAGGATATTTGGCATGTTCTGAGTTTGTGGTGTTTATCCATTTCTGAATTATTGTTATACATTTGTTCTAGTTCCTCATTGTTTAGTCTGCTAGTTTAGTTTATTCTTGTTTCAGGTTTTAGTCTTTGGTCTTAATTTCCCTTTGTGCCCTGTTCATCTTAGTCTTGTCTCTGTGTGTGCCTTACCCTCTTTATGCGGTCTGTTATGTCTCCATATTTACCTTTTCTCTGTCAGTTTGTTTCTCAGTTTCTGTCTGTGTTTATGCTTGCTGTTTTATTTTGTTCCTTGTGGGCTATTTTGAGTTTTACTTCCTTTCTCTCATTTCTGTTATGTTCTCCCCAGCTGTCTCCACTTCTCCTAATTATCCTCCTGTGCATATATTGTCTTTCCAGTTCGAGCCCCGACTTGGACAGTCGTTGTGTCGTTGTGACCTTGGGCAAGACACTTCACCCGTTGCCTACTGGTGGTGGTCAGAGGGCCCGGTGGCGCCATTGTCCGGCAGCCTCACCTCTGTCAGTGCGCCCCAGGGTGGCTGTGGCTACAATGTAGCTTGCCATCACCAGTGTGTGAATGGGTGGATGAGTGGATGTGTAAAGCACTTTAGGGTCCTTAGGGACTAGTAAAGCACTATACAAATACAGTCCATTTACAATTTTTTACCATTTACATCTGGTAGCCAAAAATATAAAGAGCAACTTGAATCTACAAATCAAAATGAACTGTTTCATTGTTATTCTCTCCAGAGAGCTGTTCAGGTGTGGGGACCTGCCCACCCCCAGTAGTTTTCATATGTACCTATTTTCAGTGATATCAACTTTAATAGCAGATAGAAATATAATTCATTCCTTCCTCTCATTTTTGCCACATAGTAACCTGTGTTTGACAACAGCATAACAAAACTCAAAATGCTGTTTTTGGTGTGCTGCTCCAATATTTTTAGTGGCCCCCATATGACCTATGAAAAAAGTCTGGAGGCAGCCCCAGAGTTTTTGCCAGCATAAGTTTAATATCATGTGACAGGTCTGTGTGATATTGAGCTACAGTTGTGATGCATATACTACGTTGTTTAGTTTGTTTTTGGGACTCTCCATCAATTGGTCTTAGAACTGAAGAAGCTTCTCGGGTGAGAGCGGAAACGTCTTCAAGAAACTCAAAGACGTCCAGTTGATTTTCTTTCCAAATTCCTTTGACCATGACCTGATAACTGAAAGCCTTCACAGACACCCCTGGGCATACATTTTCGATGGGCACTAGCCAATTTGTTTTTTGGAGATAAGGCTATTTTTTTTCCCTCTTCAGGAATCAGACATATCTTAATAAAAAAAAAAGGTAACCTCTAAAATATCGTTAATTAAAAGGAAAATGAAGCTACCAGAATTTTCTTGCGTTATTTAGGATTAAAAGAATAATGTTTATTCGAGGTTTTCCTGGTGATTTCCTCATCTTTTTTCCTTCTTTCAGCACCTCTCAGAGTACCATGGTGCCACCCTCAGATGGGTGTTGAAAAAATAACAGAGCCCTGAGAGGTTTTATAAGGAAGTTCTTTTGGGATGTGTCCAGTTAGAAAATGAATGATTTTTTCATTTGTCAAAAACAAAAAATAAAACAATAAAAATAAATAAAACAATAATGCAGGTAAAACTGAACTACTTACTTGTTTCAGTGGTTGTGAGGTGCAGCAGGCCCCAGAGGAAAAACTGGCTCCTCTATTTAGATTCAATCAGACTTTTAGTTTAGAAAACCCATTGTGATTGTGAGCTGCTAACCTTCGGGTTAGCTTCAATGTCATCACACTGAACATCTCAACAACTGTACAGTTAAAAGCAGTGTTTTCATCTGGGATGGGTACCTGGTTTTTGTATTGTTTTCCCATCATGCCTGTTTCATTCATTTTGGAAGTACCAGTGTTATGGGTTATTGACTTTTCCATATCATGCAAATTCCTCCCATCACTGGATGACGCTGTCAGTGACATGGAAAACTATTTTAATATTCAAAACCTGACCTTATCGAAAACAGTTCATTTTTTCAGTCTGTATTATTGGTTCCTTGAGAGTCACCAGGTAGAGAATGAACTGCAGACAGATGTAACCAGGTGTAAGTTTTAACACTTCTAATGTTACTTCATGTTATTTCGTGATGTTTGTGTGTGTGTGTGTGTGTGTGTGTGTGTGTGTGTGTGTGTGTGTGTGTGTGTGTGTGTGTGTATTTTAATTTTGTGTGTGATGATGTCAACGTCTGCTGTGATATTTCAGGGGTTGTTTAAAAATGTATTTTAATTTTGATTTTTCAGGTGAACAAAAATCAAACTGATGATGTCAACATCTGCTGTATCAAATGTGATATACTAGGCATTAAGGAGTCTAGTAGATAATTATCTCTTGAAATAGTTGTAATCACATTGCTCAATTATTTTTTTTATTATTTATCATTTATTTAAAAAATTTCCAGACTAAACACAAAAAGTGATTGTGGACAAAACTGATGTTTTTTTTTTCTAGCATTGAAAGATGACACAAAATATCAGAGCAATTCACACAAACTTAAAACTGAAATTCTAATATTAAGATAAAACACCACCTTTTATATCAGGGGTTGGCAACCCTGGGCACGTGTGCCACAGCTGGCACGCGAAGGGTTAACTCATGGCACGACCATAGCTGGTCTGGCAATCGGGCATACCGGGCATTTGCCTGGTGGGTCGATGGTGATTTTTCGTTTCTATAGGCTGATGGTTTTTGTTGTTTTGTTGTTGTTTTTATTGTTGTTGTTGTTTTTATAACGGCATGAACAATGAAAGGTGGTAGATTGGCCAGATGCTGGCCGATGTGTAAAAATAACTCAGTTGTTTGGTGGTGGCTATGGCGGAGCTTCCACAAAGTCCAGCAGGTGGATGATGGAAGGGGAGGCAGGAGGAGGTGAGACCTGAGGCAGCCGCTGGTCCGAGTGTCAGGTGAACTGAACTTCAGGTAAGAAGTTATGACCTGCAGTCTATCTGGGTCAGATATAAACCAAGTTTAGGTGGAGTTTAAAACTCATACTGCGTACTAGCTAGCATGGCGGAGTTTCTATACAGCTGGGTGGGTGCTGTGATGTTACTGATGGTGAACTTTATTTTATTCATAAGGTTAATTATTAGAGTTGCCAGCCGTCCCGTAAAAAACGGAATCGTCGCGTATTCAGAGAAAATATCATGCGTTTCATATTGAGCCGAAAAGGAACACAGTTTGTCCCGTACTTCAGCTAGAATGGGAAAAGACACAAAGCTGAAGTTATTCAGCGTCTTTACGCTGCACAGCTGCCTCTTCTCTTAATCTCTCCTCTCCCCCTCCCTCTCCTGTTCCTACTTCAATCATGAAACTGATCAATGATCAGCTGATCGGCTTTTCTGACGCAAGTCCCTCTTTGTCCGTCTCCCACTTTGCGCCAGAAAGAGGAAACTAGCGGATGTCATGCTAAACAACAGCAGCACGTTTAAGCTTGATCAGCTGTTGTTAATAATAATAATAATTAATTTCTAGTATCAGCTGATGTTTGCTGGAGCCACAGCTGTAAAGCTGGGCCGATTTTTTGTCCCAGTCCAGCCCTGGGCACGACACGCAGTGAGTTAATCTGAGAGGGTGCATTAAAAAATTAATGGCCGGGCCAGCGGTGCACATCGCAAATTAGCTCACATAGACACATTAGTTGTGCTGCTTCTTAATTAAAGTATCTTTGCTAACATTCGCAACTACCAGATTCAACTTGTAATTGGCCAAAAATAACTTACCGGTGAGAGAGACGTTGCTAGCTGGCAGTTTTTTGAAGCGATGTTGAAATTTCAACATTATGACACTTCAAATGCTTCAGGAGCTGTCCGCTCAGCGCAGCATCAGCACCGCAGAAATACATCAATACATCAATACATCCGTAGACTGAAGACAGAATTCACAATGGGTTTTTGGGACTTTCAGGTGTATGGACCAATGTTTTCTTTTCTGATCAAACCAGAAAGCTTTAATGAGCGGCTGGGTTTGTTGGATTAACTGGACACAGAGAACATCGAAATTCAGCTGATTTAAATGAAAACTCTGTGGGGGTCAAAGTTTGCAGAACTACGAACGCAGCTGGAATCCACAGCTGTGTGTGTTCATGGAGCTTGCATCGTCCCCTGCTGGACATCACTACCTGACAGGTTTAACTGTCTTCAGAACATTGCAGAGGCCTTATTGACAGTATTTGGCTCTACATATCTGTGTGAGCAGATTTTCTCTCACATGAAGAGTGTCCTCAGGTAGCCGTCTGAATGCTGGACACTCGGAGACCTGTGTCTCTGAGTGGGAGACCAGGGATCAGATTAACACATGTATCTCTGTATTAACAAACATGCCATATTGGCCCAGTTTATTTTTCTTATGATTGTTGTGAGGAGACCATAAATAGCATTTGCATTTTCTGTTGTACAGTTCATTTACTGTTCTTGTTATGGATAAAAAGTGTCTTTTTTTTTTGTTTCAAAATAGCTGATAACTGCCAACATCTGCAAACAAATATAATTCTATAAAGTTATTCTATATAGTGTGTAACTGTAAACATAGAGTGTTATTAAATGCTAATGCAACCATATGGCACATTGACTTCTGAGGAAATTTTAGATGGCACTCATCAGAAAGGTTTCTGACCCTTGTTCTATAGGGTCACAGAGCCAATCTCCTGAACTGTTCAATGCTTCATTATAAAAGGCTATGTTTTTACCAATCATGGTAACTCTTACTGATAACATTAAATTGAAGTTTAAGTTATTCCGCATTTCATTCACGATGTCCATGTGTGCACACTGCTTTGCAGTTAGTTTTTTTTTCTTTTCTTGTTTTGTTTTAATGCCCATTTATTCTAACTGTAAAAAATCATAGTGGCATGAATTATAACCTGCTCTATTTCTCAATATTTGTTTGACACATTTCCAACCATCTTAACACAGACATACAGTGTGCACTGAAGTGCTGTTGAAGTCATTGTTCCATGGTGAAATTTAGTATCTGCCTCATCAGACAGATTAAAAATGCAGCGGAGTCTGTTTCTGCTTGTTCTGTTGGGTAAGTGAACCAGGTTTACTTGTTGTTTTCATCTAAAAATCCTATAGTTTAACATGGATTCAAAAATTATTGAAAAAAACAATAACAAAATCATTTATGTTTTCATTTTGTAAACTTAAATATTTTTTATGTGACAATTAGATTATTGCTTTTATGGACAGGTGTATTAAAGTATTATTTCTTTTTCTCTTTTTTTAGGTCAGTGTTTCTTCTTCACATGCTATCTGTATGAGTACAGATTTATCACTGAAAACAAGACCTGGCATGAAGCACAGAAATACTGCAGAGAGAATTATACAGACCTGGCCAAAGTGTTTAATATGGCAGACATGGAGAGCCTCTATAACCTCACAAAGAATCAAAGAGAAGCCTGGATTGGACTGTACAACAACACAGATGGAAAAATGTCATGGCACTGGTCGCTGCCAGGAGTGGAATACATTGAAAATAATAGCAACTGGAATCTGTCTGAAATACACAGTAATGAAGGCCAGGGGAACTGTGGGAGAGACAGGGACAAGTGGGGAAATGCTTCATGTGCCCATGGGATGTGGTTCATTTGTTATGATGGTGAGAAAATGCAGATAGTAATAACACTACCAGAGAAAGAATGACATAAATTTCTTGATAAGGTCTATATTTTGATATTTCTTTTTATTATATATCATTTATTTCTGTTTTATTCACAGAAAAAAAGAAAGGTAATAAAACCTTATATTTGATTAAGGATAAGGCAAACTGGACTCGGGCTCAGAACTACTGCAGATATAATCACACTGACTTGGCCAGTGGAACTGATCAGGTAGATGGCAATGAAATGAAGGACCTGAAAATATCCCACGGTGAACGGATGAGTGTGTGGATCGGTCTGTTCAGAGACAGCTGGAGGTGGTCAGATGGGAGTGATTTCTCTTTCAGATACTGGGATATGCAGTTATTCAATGATACACAAAGCAACAAGACATGTGCTATGACTCTGTTAAACAGATCAGGAAAATGGAGCTCTGATGAATGTGGCAAAGAAAAACCCTTCTTCTGTTATGATGGTGAGTTTTTATCACAAAATGTCTCTTCTGCTGTAGCACAGAAATCACTGGGATGATTAGATTCGAATATTATATATAGAGAGAGAGAGAGAGAGAGAGAGTTTAAGTGCGCATGCTTTTATTTTTTCTTTGAGAGGTGAATATTTTAAGTTGAAAGGTTGATCAATTTAAATAGCTGTGCTACAAATATGGAAGCCTCAACAAGTTCAGAATCATTCCTCTGCAGTCATAGACAAAAATCACAGATGCTTAATTGTTTAAAGAAAATTTAAAAATTCAAGAATGGTGACAATGAAACAAATCAACCAGTTAAACAGATATTGAATGAGGTAACGCACTGCATTCCCTTCCTCCAGTGAGGTCTACGGGTGAATCTGCTGTATGATATGATTGATTCTAAACTCTTTTTTTGTAAATGCTGGAACTGGAAAAACAATCTCACACAACCGAAACAATGACATTCACACCCCTCCTCGTCTTTGTATCAGTATTTATCTTGTTTATGTGTCCAATGATCTTCTTATTTATTTGTTTGCTTAAAAGATAAAGTGATCCTGGTCAAAGAAAACAAGACCTGGGAGGAGGCTTTGTACTATTGCAGAGACAAATATCTTGACCTTCTTTCCATCACCAACCTTGAAGACCAGCAGTGGGTCCAGGAAAAGGCCAAGAATGCTTCAACTCCTTTTGTCTGGCTGGGGCTGCGCTACACCTGCACTCTGGGTTTCTGGTTCTGGGTCACTGATGAGGTGGTTGAATATAAAAACTGGGACTCTGATGGAACGACCGATGGCTGTGACATGTCTGCAGCCATGGAGAGTCGAGGAAAACATAAATGGTTCAGTAAACTTGATAATAATCTGTTTAACTTCTTCTGTTATAAAAATTAAAAGCACTCTGCTCAGTGGTAACTGGCTTGTTGTTCATTTACTGCTGTTTACTGTTATTCTTTTCATTTCCCGCTTTTTAATTATTTACTCAACTTGTTTTTGGTGTGCAGTGAAATTTTGATTCATAAAAGGATTCTGGGAAATATAATCCACTGTGAAATGCTCCTCACAGTGGATTTTTGTACTTTGGCTGTACTTTGTATTTTATTTACTGTATTTTCTCCCATTACACCAGTAAGGTGGTAATTTTCCATATGTGATGTCAAAATGTGGTGATGGTTCTATAATGTATCAAATTATGTATGATGTTTTGTAGAATCAAATTAACAAATTCTCAGTTGAATAAACTGTTAAACCACAAGATTATTTATCTGGTTATTTATTGCTTTTCTCATGATTGTCTGGAAACAATATCGTAGGATCAACCACACCAAATGAACCCTGTATGCCTTTGGGTTATATAACAAACAGTTACAATAAACATTAAAAATTGGTCAGTTTGCAGAATTTAATTACTAACATAGTTACAATAGTCAATTACATCAATCAAATTAACTGGATTAAAGTAGGAGCCTTGAGGCAGCAATGAGGTAAAGAAAAACCAGGTGTTTAGTCAACAAAATTGAAAAATACACAAAACAAAATAAAATGATGTTGTCCAAATGTGAGATGTAGTTCCACCAACAGCCTCTGATGTTAACTGGCAGTCTTTTATATACTGCTGCTAACTGACCATGCTACATTGTATACGGTCACATACACAACTAAATGGAAAAAAAGAGATCTAAAGGACTCTCGATAGTCAAAAATTGTAAAAGATCTTTCAGAGGTATGCAGCACTTTTGAAATTGCTAAGATATTGTGGCGTGACAACAGAACCATGAAACGTTTTGTTGCAAATAGCAAACAGGGTCACTAGAAACGTATTGAGAAAAAAAAAAGATGCAAATTAACTGCCAAAGATTTGAGAAGAATCAAAAGTGAAGCTACCAGGAACCCATTATCCTCCAGTGCTGCCATATTCCAGAAATGCAACCTACCCAGTGTCCAGAAGTACAACGTGTTCAGTACTTAGAGACATGGCCAGGATAAGGAGGGCTGAAACCACCACTGAACAAAACACAGTTGGAATTTCAAGACTGGGCCAAGAAGTATCTGAAGACAGATTTTTTAAAAAGGTTGGATGCCGATGTTCACATTTTATCAAAAAGATGAAGACAGAGAGGATGAAAGAGGAGCTGTCCGCTCTGAATGACCATCACAGGTAGGGGATTATGATACCAGCTATCAGCCACCGCTTAAGACTCTCTTAAGACTACCATGACCTCAGTGACTAAGAACCTACACAAACAGTTGATGATAATGTCCACAATGAAACTTTATTTTCTTTATTATTTATGTGATAACTAAATAAAAAAGGAATAAACAAATTAACAAAACATCAGTAGCCTTAGATATAACACAAAATTGGAATAAAGTATTCAGGATAAACTTAAGTCATACTTGTATAGAGCTCAGTGGGGGTTGAATGTGAAACTTTTTCTGTATTTCTCCATGAATATGACTCAAGCCATCTTCCAAGTTCCACACAAGGTTTAAAGAAAGATAAAAAGAAGCCAGTTAAATGGCAAAAAGCATCCTACCATCCAAAACATTTCAGAATGAGACTCTCTTGTATTGCTCACTGGACACTAAACTGTGAACTGTTTTCTTTCCTGTTTCTTTTATGTTAAGCAAATTACCTCTCTCAAACTTGATGGTGGAGCTCAGTGGACCTCTGTGGCAGTGGCAGATGACTACAGTCTCTCAATTTTATTTAAATCCTGACTTGTGCAACATTTTTGCTTGTTTGTTGTTTTGTTTTTTAAAGAGCAGTCTTCATAAACATTTTGGTGAGTGATAGAATGAACAATGCTCTGCCCGATCTAAAATGTGTTGCATGTTTAAGATAAGATCAACTGCTTTTCATGATATACATAATGGGCTTGATGCAAGAGTCAAGGCGAGCCCACAAGGTATTAAATTGCAGCTGGTCAGTTCATGAGGTTAGACCTCTCCAATCTGACCAGTTATAGAATATGTATAATTAACTGAAAATGGCAGCCTTACAAAAACACAATCTGATTTAAATGACTTACTGGTGAGCTGCTCAGCCAGTTGGAAATATCAATTTCATAAACAGATGTAGATTATTAAGGATTAAGACCTTTTACTAGTGAAAGTATAAATGTGATTTTACATGTAAGTGATGTACATAATGTTTACTTGTCTACTGAAAAAACAGCAATTATAAACATTACTTATTATTACCAAAAAACTACAAAGTGGCATTTTTTTCTGTGATTTGTAGTTATCTGTAAACTTGTGTCTGTGGGCTGAAACAAATATTTGTGAAATAGCAGCAGTGTGTTACTAATTACATGAATTGAGACGTTGTATTGTAGAGAGCAGAATCATAACTGAAGTTAATGTGATGGAATTTTCCGTTAATAAACTCTGCAGCGCGATCAGCTGTGGCCAAGCTTTTTGTTATTTTTTTAATTACTTCATGCAGGAGAGCTAACACACATCAAACATCACAGTTCTACAGTCATCAGAGCTTTGTCCTTGGGACACCCCAGCTCCTCTTTTATACCTTCACACACACACAACTCCTGTACCTTACAGTTTCTTTCCCACCTGCGCTGTTGCTGGGCAGAGAGCGATTCCCATTAGCCTCCCTGGGAGTTTCATACAGTCAGCAGATAACATAACTGAGCAGGTCATATTGACACATGCGTCCTTCACCTAAGAAATAAAAGGATATGCGAAACTCTACAGTGAATTTCTAACCACCTAAATCTAAATGTGAGAATAAACTAGAATTTTTCTTCATCACATTAATTAATTAAATGAATAAGTAAATTAATTAGTAAAAAGTATATTTGTAAATTAAATCATATCTAAATGACAGAAAAGACTGTGACACAGTGTCATACATACAAAATACGGTCCTGTGGAGGCAAGTCGAGTAACTGAAAGTGAGATGGGGTTTTTTTGGGCTGAAGGCAGGTATTGTCTGTTTGTTTGTTCATTTATTTCAAACACGTAAATAATATACAGGTACATTTAGTAAAGAAAATAAGAGAGAAAAAAATACTATACAAAATAAAGTCAATAAATGTCAGTATTGCTTCTGTTTTGATTCATTTACATGTCAAAAGGCAGTGGGAAGAAGTACACACTTATTGTCTTATCTGTGTGTTTATTCACCACTCTGCTTTCAATCATGAGTTATTATTCATCTCTGGCTCTCTTCCACAGTTTGTTTTTTTTGTCCGCTCTTCCTCCCATCATTCCTCTCTGTGAGAACTGTACGTTAGCAATTGAGACATTTTTAAACTGTTTTTTCTTGGAGTTCTCTGTGTATTTCTGTAGGGTCTTTACCTCACAATATGAAGTGTCTTGAGGTCATTGTTGTTGTTATTTGGCCTTAGATTTTTAAAAAAGCACACATAAAAAACTGCATTGAACTGATGAGCCAAATCTGGTAGAAGGGAGCAGTGGGACTTAAATAGATCATACCCAACTATCTGCAATGAGCTGTGTATTAAGTTACCTCAGAAAATTACATACTTTATCTTTAATGTTTGACTGGTGGACCAAAGTCGCTTTCAGCATCCACATACTTTTCATTTCTCAGTTAATGGCTGATGTATTAATGTAAACCAGGCAGAGTGACTAGCAACTTCACTTCTGCTTTCAATAAACAAACACATGACACAGTCTGCTTCTGTTTGCCCTCCTCCTCCTCCTACCAACACATTTGTCATACTGACTTTGACCTTGAGAATAATTCACTGCAAGAATATAATATAATAATAATAATAACAAATCTTATTTCTTTTCAAAGTGTTGCATAATTAATGTAATCTAAAGAAAACAAATAGATGACTGCATTATTCTGGAAAGTTACACTTTATTTGGATACTTTTAAAAACAAAAATCTATACTTTTATCTACTAAAAACCTTAAATACGACCTTTAATACAAGACAACAAACCTGGCATGAAGCCCAGACCAGAGAAAGATATACAGATCTAATGAACGTGTTTGTTTTTCTTGTGTCCTATTTTAAACCCTTGCATTAGGTAAATGACCTAATGTTGTGTCATTGTGGAAATAAGAGAACAAGGGAAAAAATATTGAGTTGATAATACAGAAGTTCTCATGCTTACAGCATACACACCATAATCAAGATTAAATGACCGACTTTCAACAATGCTGTCTTTATTTGGACTATGGTTTGCATATTTCCTACCACATACCATTCACTTTTGATGCACGTTTTATTTGTTGATTGTTCATGTGCAGTGGTGACATGGTGGTTAGCACTGTTACCGCACAGCGAAAAAGACCTGAGTTCAATTCCCCCACTAGGCTGCGGTCTTTCAAATAGTAGATATACATGGTAGCATTTTAAAGTGAAAACTTGTGATTTTAAAAGTCAGTTTTTTCCTTCTGCCAACATAAACACTGAACAAATTTAATTATATACTATACTCAAGAGAATAAAATGAGATACTGCAGGAATCAGCATGGCCAAAGTGTTGACATAAAAACAGTTAACAGTTATTACAAGTGCATGAAAATGACACATTCTGCTCTCGGTAACTCGGTGGTTCATTTTTGTTTTTTTCCCCATTGCATTATATAATTTACCTCTAAACTATCTAAATGATTATCACATTTTCATACAAGTAAAAACAAAAAAGGTCAATTACAGATTGTGAGAAACACAACACTCAACTCAACCTGCACATTTCAGAATGACACTTCATGGTTTTTTCTCTGGGTAGTCATCTTCTTTTTTTCCTATTTCCACTGCATCATGTAAATGAGTGTAACATAAGCTTTACAGAAAATCTCTCCATCTGTGCATCACCATGGGAGTAAGAGATATTTGAAATGTCTGTATTTTAATATTCAAATTCTGACCTGAGCAAAAAGACGTCTCTGTGTTAGTATAAGAAGCAATATTTGTGACAGTCCTCCTGAGTGCATCCAGAAGACATATCAAAGTGAAAGAAGAAGAGAAGAATTAACCACATGTAAGTATAAAATCTTTCACGCCATTACATGCTCATGATGGAATGCAGAGGTGCAATTTAAAGATGTATTTATAGCACGTTTATTATCATTTTCATCATTACAGGAAATCAAAGGTGGGTAAAAATGATTTTTGGCTAACCGTAACATTATGAGTGACATGCCAGCACCCGAAAACTTTAGATACTTTATGAGCTGACTTTACAGTGTTTAAAAGATGTCCACAATGCAGAAATGTACTTTTCTTGGGGAAATGATATCTAACAGTAACAGAGACTCCATCTTACTTACCTGGATGATTGAGCATGCATCACGACAGTAACAGAGACTAATAACAGGGTGTTAGTTCATTATTTGTAAAACATGTTTTTCTCAGTGTTACAGAAACACACAGAGTTTATCGTCAGCGTTTTTCACTCTCTGATTTCCTTGCAGAACATAAAGATGTGCAGCATTGCTGCAAACTGACATTCCTTGTTTGCAGCAGATAAAAAGCTGAGGGTATCTTTTAGATTTGTGCTGGACTTTGCACAGCATGTTGGCTCATGAAGTAGATCAGCTTCTACTCACATCAGCAAAGCTAATGTTGAGACAGCTGAGGACTGGGGAAATGAATCCTGGTCTAATAAATGAATGAACTTCAAAATAAAATATTAGATTAAGTTTTGAACTGGATGAATTAATGGACACAGTTTTGTTAGCACACTGTTGTGTAGATGGTTTTCATGATTTGAATACCACAGGATATTTGAATAGGGCATCCTTTTATTTTTTAGAACACCTCTGGGATCATGTAGAAGAATAAATTATGTAACATAGAAGTAATGCAAATATTTTATTTCCCCATAAAAGAAGGATTTTTGAGATGTCTTTAGGCAGCAGGAGAACCACAGACAGACAATTACACACAGCAAAAGCATTGGTAACCCTGTTAACATTATTATATTTTATTCTTGGCACCAATGCATGTAGTTATGGATCTGCAGCTGATCTCTAATGTCACGTTTAATATTGAAATTCTGATTTTAATGAGGTAATCAAGGCTTACATTACAGCATAATACAGGAGAAGGAAAAGAAGGGCGAGACAAGAGTGAGCAGAGCAAACAGTCAACTGGAAAACCATGTAAGTTCTTATATGTGCCCTAAATATGGTGGAGTTTCCTCCACAATGTTAGGAACCCCTCCTTCCACAGATGGAGACATTACTGTCAGCTGAATGTCTCACTCATCTAGTTTGTGCTGTAGTGACAGTCTGTGCATTCTGTAGGAAGAGCAAACCTGGAAACATTTACTGAACACAATTAAAATATTTTAAAATCTGAAACTGGAGATTTATTTCAAATGATGTGTCAGGGTATACATCACCTGTGTGTCGAGACACTGATACAAAGACCGTGTTTAGATGGTGTGGTTGATTTAGTTTGCATGTTCCTAACATGTTCTAAATGTCTCCATGAACAGAGAAGAATTGTGACATACATGCATTAGTCCAGCACACAAAATCTATTGGAATCTTTATTTTCATTTTCATCTGACAGGGATAAGATGCACTGGATATTATTTCTGCATATTCTGATGGGTAAGTGGATAATTTTACCAGTGCTGTCGAGTTCGAGTTTGCTTATTGAATGCTTTCTTCTAACAGAACATATATTATGTCTATCATATTTCTGTATTTCAGGTCAGTGTTGCTTCTTTACATGCCGCCTGTATGAGTACCACTTTATTGCAGAAAACAAGAGCTGGTATGAAGCACAGAGATACTGCAGAGAGAAATATACAGACCTGGCCAAAGTGTTTGACATGACAGACATGAGCAGACTCCGTAACTCCACACAGAATCAAGGAGAAGCCTGGATTGGACTGAACAACAACACAGGTGGAAACAGGACGTGGCATTGGTCTCTGCCAGGAGTGAAATACATTCAAAATGACAGCAGCTGGAATCTGAATGGAAGAACTGGTAATGAAAAGCCTGGGAACTGTGGGAGGAAAAGAGACAAGCTGGTAGATGTTTCATGTGACAGTACTATGTGGTTCATCTGCTATAGTGGTGAGGAGATGTGAATATGAAATATTAACATAAAAAAAAAGTATGGATTGTAATGTTATCACATGTGATTACAAAAAGGGGAGAGTTTCAGAAGATAAATTATTGAGGGATGTCTTTGTGTGTTTTTCTTTTGGTTTCATAGAAATGAAGAAAGATAAGAAAACATTGCATTTGATAACAAAACTTATGAACTGGACAGAGGCTCAGAGCTACTGCAGATCCAATCACACTGACTTGGCCAGTGGACTCAATCAGGTAGATGGAAAAGAAATTGAGGCCCTTATGAAGTCTAAAAATTCTTCTTTTAGAGCATGGGTCGGTCTGTTCAGAGACAGCTGGAGGTGGTCAGATGGGAGTGATTTCTCTTTCAGATACTGGGATATGCAGTTATTCAATGATACACAAAGCAACAAGAAATGTGCTATGACTCTGTTAAACAGATCAGGAAAATGGAGCTCTGATGAATGTGACAAAGAAAAACCCTTCTTCTGTTATGATGGTGAGTTTTTATCAACATGTGTCTGACTGGTTTTCTCTGAAAGGAGGATCACTGGAATCACTGACAAGATCCAGCTGAACATGTTGTATATTTTTCAACAACCTATTTATAGATGATGTATGATTTTCTTTTACAAATGAATTTCTAAGTCATGAATGTATTTATGAATTTATGAATTCAACTAAATCACTTTAATTATCTGTGGGATAACTGACAGCAACTGTTGAACCACTTTCTCTGTTGTCTGTAAAGAAATTGAATATTTGAGGATCTTGTTGACTTGAGTGCAGATTGTTACTATTATCACACTTTGTTCTGCTGTGGGTAGAGAAACACACAAACTTCCCATAGTTTTTGTTTTTTTAGAACAAAATAAACATTATATAGAATTTCTCAATTATACAGTTCAATAGATTCAATTGAACCTGTTATTTTGTTTTTATGGCAGATAAATTGATCCTGATCAAAGAAAATAAGACCTGGGAGGAGGCCTTGGATTACTGCAGAAAGTCTCACAGGGGACCTGGTCTCCATCACTAACCATTACCAACAGAGATGGGTGGAGGTGAGAGCCAAGAATGCCTCGAGTCCTTTTGTCTGGCTCGGCCTGCGCTACTCCTGCACTCTGGATCTGTGGTTCTGGGTCAATGACCAGCTGGTCTGCTATGAGAAGTGGAGCAAAAACCGAAAGACTGAGGATTGTGGCAGGGCTGTGGGCATGCAGAGAGGAGGACAGCATGAGTGGGTCAGTCAGAGAGACAATGAGAAATACAATTTTATTTGTTCTGTCAAATAAGATTTAATCATAACTTAAATATTTCACTCTGAGCTAAACTTCTTTGATTGTTTGGTTTCGTATTTTTTAGACTTTTCATGTTCTTCATTTAATTTGGTTTCCTTCGTTTCTTCTTGACTGTCTGATTCAGTGATATTATACTTACTTACTTCAATATTGCTGCATTATTCAGTTTTTACACTTTTGTTGTTAGATGTTTTGTTTGTTATATTTGCTGTTATCTTTTGAGTAAATAAATAGCAATCGAGTAAATATAAATAAACTATTTTAATGTTTTTAATCTTTAATGTTTACTATATGATAGAAATCAATCTCACTGAGAATTCAGGACGATTCATGCCACAAAAGACTTAAAACTACTCTTTTTTTCATAATGATATATTTGAAGTGACATGTTGTAAACTGATCATCTGTGTCTGTGAAGACAAATAAACTGAGTTGCAGCTGTAACAGTCTACACTACTAACAGTAGTTCTCTGAGCACCTATTTCTACACAGATTAACATATTAATATTTATTTTAAATCATTAGGAAACCAAATGCACTGTGTTTTCAAATAACATTTAAAATTCGCCAACACACAGAATGAACTAAGACTTCATGACAACATTTTTTTCTAGTGTTTTATGACGTTTTCCACCAATAGAAACCTTCGACTTGTGGGTCATTCATGGCAAGCTTTCACCTGGGTTGAGAGTTGAATATTTCAGCAGTGAAGCTCCACCATTTAAAAGCATCACATTTAAAACAAAAAAAAGGAGTTGAAAAAGCAAGCATCAACCACAGACCTCTCTAAAGACAAATAAGAGCTATGAAAAAGAAAGCCCTCATTTAAATCAATGTATTTAATTGTTATTTCACTGGAGTGTAGTTTAGAAACCAAAACAAATTCGAGAGTGTTCACATAGACTATGACAGCCAAACACCACCATCTAATGGCTATACAGGTTAGCAGCAGAGTAAACATGTATTACATTTCTAATGTGTCTACAGATGTGACTGTTACACTTTATCCACAGCATAAAGGTGGACTGTGGGATGTGGGAGAGATTAGTAGGTTGCAGTTTTGGAAGTTGTTGTGTGTGTAAAAGATTGTCCAATAAACTAATGTTGTTCTCTGTTCAGAGTGATGTCTGCTGTTTTTCACACCACACCTCTCTGCGTAACAGTGGTGTCAAAATTAGGATTATTTACACCTGCGAATTAAAGAGGAAAACACACTAAATGAGAGCAGTAGGATGCAGAAAAATATGTGGGACAAGGAAAAGCCCCCTTGCTGACAGGGAAGAAAGAAAAAGTGAAAAACAACTGAGCCAGATGGCTGATGAGGATGATTTTGAACCAGTGGTACGACCAAAGCAAATAACAGTTGGGGTTGTGAGTAAAGAACTTTCTGAACCTGATATCTTTGATGAAATTATAGAATTTACATGATGACCCAAAACAACAGAAATAATACTGTTTAAACAGATGAAACAGCTGAGTGATAATACACCAAAGCTGCAACATGATGTATGTTCTGAACTTCATCAGCCTTCTGTCCAGAGGGACGTTTCTACAACAGCTGTTTTCCCAAAGCGAGAGACTGAGTAACTGCCTCATCTATCAGCTGTGCAGCTACCTCATGGAGCCGCTGAGCGCCAAACTGAGCCTCCTTCTCCATCTCAACCACTCCATGCACAGCCTCAGCCTCATGTTGTACAAACTGCTCTGGTACAGAGAGCAGAAATGGTCTATGTAGGTGAACCAAGAATACCTGACTTCAAAGAAGGTGAGGATCTTAAAAGTTTCTTTGTACAATTAGACAGCAAAGCTAAAACCCAGCATAGGTGAGATTGAGAAGGACTTAGTGCTGAAGCTGGAGTTGATCCCACATGATGTGGGGTGAGAGGCAGAGTGCAGCATATCTGAATACTGATGCTGGCAAGCTGCATCCTGTTGTCTCCATAATTTTGATTACTTATTAAAAATGTATTTTCATGGACATTTTCATGGGTTTGGTCTTCTTTTTATGTTTATTGATTTATTTTAGAGTTTTTTATCTGTCCTTGATGTCTCTGCATTTCATTGTGAACCAGTCCTATATTTCATTTTTGAATCTCTGATTTCTGTGCTCAAACGGAGAGTTAGTTTTATGTGTTTGGTTTACAGTTTTCAGGTCAGTCATGTTTAATATTTACTCTTCTTACCTTCATTGTGTCCTCGTGTCTCAGCAATTAACAGACAACTCTAACAGTAACTGAACATTGTATGATGAAGTTAACCTGGAACACTTTGTAGCAACTATAAATGGGAAAGATTTATTTATAGTTTTACATTTTTTTCCTGTTCCTGCTTTTGCTCATTCGATGTTCAACAGTGCAGCGGTTTATTTCTGTTTCCACAGCATTACATAAAATCCCTGTTTCATCCCTGATATATACACTGGATCATTCTGGTGGAATATTTTAATATTCAGATGTTGACCTTTGGCAAACAAGATCGCTGTGTTAGTGTAGCAAACAACCTGCTTTTGACAGCAGTCTTTATGAACACACTGAGGAGAGACATCAAGGAGAGAACCAACCAGATGTAAGTTTGAACTTACTTATGTCATTTAATCTATGTGCATATGCACAGGTTGAGTGTAGATGATGTAATTACTCAGTATTTCTGATAATATTTCCATTTTTCTGATTTTTATATTCTTTGACCAAATATGAAACTTAAAATATTTTACACAAGTAATTTTTCAGTACAATCAAGCTCTGAAATTTTTCCACAACACTGATCTATTATGAAAGTTATCCAGGCTACAAAAGCTAAAATGTGGGACTGATTGTGGCTAAAGTTTCACTCATGATTAGCACAAAAACACAGGATCAGGCCGAATCACAAAATAAGTCTGCACTTCTTTAACCAAACAAAATTTGTCTTGAAAACCTTAAAAGTCACTGAAATATATCACACAATATAAGACGCATACAAGTTTATTAAGTGGACATGAACTTGTGTTTTTGAATGACCTGGAATTTAGCATTAATTTACAAGCATTTAGCTGCACATCTTTATTCTTCTCCTCTGTCCTCCTACTGCCTTTATTCCTCTTTGTTACTCTGGGTGACTTATTTACTGTAATGTGTGGAGACAGTTTAAAGTATTTCAGTTATTTTCATATTACCTCTATAATAAATGCCTGATTTAAAAAAAGTACTAGATTTGGAAGATACATGATTGTGGTTTACATACTCTGTTCATGCAGCACATAAGAGTTGTTGCCAAACTGTCTGTTACGTTCCCCTAAAAAGGTCCAGGCAAATAGGGAAAGTAACAAAAAGTGTCCAGGTAAGAAAAAAGGAGACAGGGAGGCAAAAGGGTTAAATTAAAGAAGTTATTAAAGTTTCTATTACAAGCTGCTATCACCATTTAAAGAAACAAAACAAAACTTAAGCATTGGTCAGTAAACTGAAAAGTAAGTCAAAAAGAGATTAGTGACCAAACACACTCCTCTCCACCCAGGAGGAGCAAACAATCACAAAATACAGCTCACTAGCTGCAACCTGAAACCATTTAGTTGACACTATAAAACCCTGGCACCAAACCACCAACAACATGACTCTCTTAAATACTTTTAATTGCTGATGGGAGTCAGCTGTACAAAAGAAAGAGTTGGCACCTAAGGCAGGAGAAGTGGTAGGACACGCCCACACAGGCAACTTCAGGAGGAGGCCCTGCTAGGACCGTAACACTGTCTCTATGTCAGCTCAAATGTATCTGACATGAAAGATGCTGTGTGTTTCTATTTATTCTGACTGACAAATGGATCATGTTAGTGCTACTGGAATTTATTTAATTTTTTCTATTCATCAGCTCTATTTCTGCTGGTTTCATGAAACCATTTAGATTACTGACACTATAAACCCTGGTACTCAAGCCGCTCAGTTCTGATCAGTTTGATTCTATGATTTATCAGATTCTTTCTCCTATCAGCAACATTAGGTCAGGGTTTCTTCTTCATGTCTCACCTGTACCACTTTATTAAAGACAAGAAGTCAATTCAATACAAATCTTTTTTATATATATATATCACAACAACATTTTCCTCACAGCACTTTATATTGTAAGGTACAGACCCTACAATAATAAAAATGAAACGAAAACACAGAAAACATCCTGAAAAGACGCACAGAAATACTGCAGAGAGACATTTGCAGACCTTACCAAAACATTTTGACATGGAAGACATGACACTCTACACAGCATAAAGTTGAAGCCTGGACTGCACAACAAACAGATAGAAACATGACATGGCATTGGTCTCTGCCAGGCGTGAAATGCATATTTTTTTTAAGTAGTTAGGAAAGTTTGGAGTCATAATCTTCTGCTTATCCGGGACCAGCAGCCTAAGCAGAGAAGACCAGATTTGCCTCTCATCAGCCACCTAATCCAGCTCTATTTTCACCACAATGTTTTGGTACAGTGTCCACATCACTGCAGCCACAGCACCAATCCCCTCATAGATCACCCTCTCCCCTCACTCATCAACAAGACCCCAAAATACTTAAACTCCTCCACTTGGGCCAGTAAGTCATCCCACTCTGGGAATGCTGGTGAAGCTCTGCCGGAGTTGTGAGCTGAAGATCTTGAGAGTTGAGAGCATGTCAGGCACCTGTGTTTGTGCCTGACATGCTCGCCCTGTGGTGTTTGTCATCACATCTGTGTTATACCTGTGTTGCTGGTGTATTTTTCTCAGCTGTGTGGACCAGTTCAGCTCAGTTTTCTCCGTTTTTTCTTGTCTGCTCTTTGCAGAACTTGAAAGACTTTTTTATATGACATGTTCAGATTTGATAGAACTTTACACATTTTATATCTTAGAACGTAGCAACCCGCCCTTCCAACTGCTCCAGTGCTGAATAAAATACCTAATACTTAAAGTGCAGTTCAATGTATAAAAACAAAAACAAAACATAAAACATTTCAAACATTTAACTGTAATGTTACATCACCTCACTGCTCTTAGTGTATGCTTATGTAAAACAGTTCAACAGAAGCAGATTATACCTGGTGTTTGTTTAAGGAAAACAGAAGTAGAGCTAATATTCATGAAGTCATTTAGAGTAACCTGGTAAAATAGTCAAGTTTGAAGTGGGAGTGCGGGAAGTAGAGACCTGACAGTCACACATTAAAGACTGTTTGCCTCAAGGGCGTCGATTTGGCATGGACGGAAGGGACATGTCCCCACCAATATCCAGCGATTATTGAATTGTCCCCACCAATAATTTGATCTCTTCGAGTAAAGAAATACAAACCCGATAGAAAGAAAAAAAAGATCTGTCAACGCCTCATTCGCCCCAGCGGTGCAGAAAGAGTTAAATTACGTTCTCTACTGGAGTCCCTACCTCATGTGACAAATATGGCCAATGTGATTGGCTGTGCCTTTCAGGGAGCTTTGTTTAGTTTTAGCAGCGACAATCCTGCGCTGCGAGGACCTGCAAGGAGGAGAGGAGGATGGCAGCAAAAAGGAAGAACCTGGATATAACAAAGTATTTTTAAAGAAACCTGTAAGTCACTTAAAGTCAAGTTCACTCATAAAATGTGTCCGCTCATAATAACGTTACAGGCAATACCAGGCCATACATGCCAACCCTCCCGATTTTTTTCCGGGAGAATCCCTAATTTCATTGCCCCTCCCGAAAATCTCCCGGAGCCACCATTCTCCCCAATTTCTCCCGATTTTCCACCCGGACAACAAAATTGAAAACCATATCCTAGATTGGCCCAGCCAGTTCCAGTTTCCAACAATGGCTACTACTACTGCAGCTACTTAGTATTAATATTACTCTTATTACTCTTTCTGGGTCGCAAAATAAACTTTTAACATATTTTCAGGCGAGAATGTAGCTGTGTAAACTTCAAATAACTTAAACATGTTATTGTTCGGCCTTTTTCAGTGTTTTATTTGTTCGTGAGTAAATCGGTTTGGCTGAGATTAAAATAATTAGAATTAATTAAAATAATTAAAATAATAAGTAAACACTGTAAAACCCCTTTGAATGTCTCCCTAATTCTGAGGTCTCAAGGTTGGCAAGTATGTGCTAGGCTTTTGGCCCACATCAGTCTAAAACTGTATGTAACCATGAAAAAGTCTTGCCATGTCCACCAGGACAGTATAGTATAGACAGTATAGTATAGACTCCTTCACATAGTGGACATTGAGTTGTAGTGTGGGGCACCAGTAATCCATGTGTGTTGCTGTAACAGTAGTTCATGTTTAGAATAAAAAATCCCAGCTCACTGATTTGATCGGGGCAATAGTGCCTAAAATGTTGCATAATTTTGCTGAGAGATCTTTTACTTTGTGGTAATCTTAGATGAGTAGTTTTATGGACAAAAACCACCAGGTCATTCAGTGTTCCCTTAGTGCTGATGTATCAGAGATGTTGGTGTACTATAACTGAAGTAATGTTGTTAAGTCCTTAAAGTCATATTCTTTTATTGTCATGACTCTATTTGAAGTTTTTTTTTATTTTTGTATGATACCTGATTTATATGGAATATGGCTGAAGTAAACTAAAGTCTAAAATCAGTCATTTGTTTAATAGTAATTTAACATTATATAATTCACATATAAAACTATGAATTGTAATTTTAAATGGTTTAAAAGCATGTAGAATAGCATATGTAGGCAAGTATATTTCTCTTTTTTATCAAGAAGCAAAGACAAAAAAAAAAAAAGAAACAGGGCGGGGTTCGGTGGTTGAATCATCCGTCCCCACCAATGCCAAAACCAAATCTACTCCCTTGGTTTGCCTTACACATTCAGATCTTCATCTCCCACTGCCAGCACAGAATTTATTACAACTAAAAGCAAATTAGAGTTAGAAACTCAGTCTAATTTGCATCAATCTACAAATTATTTAAAATTACTCAAGTTTTTATGTATATAAAAGTGCAGTGTAACCAGAAATACTTTAATTTATCATTTTGATTTGATAGCCCAATATCCCACCTTAACATTAGTTGTCTTGTTAAACAATATACTAATAATAATAATAATAAAATAAATGTAAGCAGCCTCTCTCACACACAGCTGGAATATCCTCCAGGCTGGCCTGCAAGTCTGAGTTGGATAAGTGTTTAAGAGGATGGACGTTAACATTATATAAAATGAGTAGATCATGCTCTCCCTGTGCCTCACTCCCAGATTAAGATAATGGATGAAGTTATTAAGCAACATAAAAAAGGAAGACGTGTTTATATGTTTTTGCTTCTTGGACTGTTAGCAGTGCAGTGTTTTCTGCACCTTTTTTCCTGTTTCCTCATCATGTAAATGACACCTTTATAACTCGTGATATAAAAATCCCCCATCTGTGAGTCAGTCTGTCAGAGGAAACAGATGCACTTTTCAAAATTTAATAGTCAAATCCTGACCAGCACAAAGAGAGCTCTCTTTTAGTGTATTTTAATATTTACTTGAGAGCTGTCTTCATGAAGACTGAATAGAGGAGAAATGATCACATGTAAGTTTAAAACCTTTAGTATTATTTCATATTTGTGGTACAGAGGTGATGTGCAATGTACATTTGTGTATTCAAAAAAGAAAAAAAACATATTATACACAATTATTGCTAATAACAGTTAAAATACCAAGAGATTTCAAGATGAGTAACATTAATGTTTTAATCAGCTTGTTCATGAGCTGCTGAATTATTAAAAATTTTAATCTATCCTGGTTCATAATGGTTCACATTTATTTCATATGTCCTACGGTCTTGTATTGATCCATATTTTCTTTCCTGCCATAAAGTTTGCATCAAAGAAGTTCTGGTCAAATCTTTGTTTCCTTGAATAATAAAATATCACTTTCATCTGTCAGATGAAAGTGAGATTTAATAAGGTCAGCCAGTAGATTCTGGTCGAAGCGCTGGAAGTCTGATGAGTCGAGCCACTGGTTGTGTGTATGCCTTGTCTCCCACCTGTATCTGAGCAGTGTGAACCCTGCCACGAAGGACGACCTGGCCACAGGGCACGAGGGAGCTGTGGGTTCACAATGAGAACAACAGTGCCAACAGTCAACTCATCCCTTTTATGCTGCCATTTGTGGCGCATCTGGAGTGAAGGCCTTTTATAGACCAGGTGTTTGTCCTGCTAAAAAACCTGAACACTTTTGGAGACGAAATCTTATGAATCACATGCTTTATGGCAGCTCCACTCTTGATTGTGGCACTTACAAGAGGCCCCAAGGGGCCGTTACTTCAAAAGGCTGGAGCAACCTGTAAGAGCCATTTATACTGACACTAATTAATACTCAGATTTTTTTCCTTTTACTGCAGAAGTAGAATCAAAGTATTAATCAAATCACATTAATTATGTTTGTGTAATTGACTTACTCGATTTGCAGGGCCCTAGCCCCTATACAGGAACACTGGATAGGGGTCATGTATAGGGGAACAGACCCAGAACACCTCCAGGTGTCCCAATTTATGCTCTGTCAGGTGCCCACTCGTCTCCACCGCTCTTCCTTTGGAGATCCAATCTCTGTGTTTACATAAAATCCAGTGTTATCCGGCCATGCCCTATAATCCTCTCCATTTCTTACCATTTAGCCATTTTTTAACTAAGGCAAAGGTTTTTTCATGTCTTCATTTTACACCATTTTACTTCAATTAGATTTGTCTTTAACACGTTCTCAAAAGAAAATTCATTTTAGCACAATGCCCTTTTAACCAGTTACACAGAATATTTTTTCTTCAAAATTGTTTGTCAATCTTTCTTTACTTAATAAACAATCCCATTTTTACTGAATCCTATAGCTTTAACGTCAGAGATTCAGAGATCAGTATATCCTGTGTGTAACCTCATTCACTCACAAACCCCCTCATACATTTGGGGCACTGCTTGCAAAGTGAAACATGCTGAAATTAAGGGCAACATATTTCCACATTTAGCTCAAAACCTTACAAAACATGTTGTAAACAATGACTTGAAAAAACATTTAATAAAATATTTGTAACTTTTTATATTCAAAACACAATTTTAAATGTTAAATCTAAATGTCAAATGTTAGATCTAAATATTATACTTAAATTAAATGTTAAATCTAAATATTATATTTAAATCTAAATGTTAAATATTAAATGTAAATGTTACAGGTCCAGCACACCAGCAGTTTCCAATCCAGTCTTTTATCACAGCAAAATCAACCAGGATAGATTAAAACTATTTTCCTTTGAAATGTCTTTTTCTCTCACTGGAGAGTGCCATGGTCCAGGTGAGCATCCAATGTTTTTCCCACCTTCTTCCAGTGTTCTGCAGTATCTGCCCTGCAGTGGAGGCCTCGTTACCTCACCTAATCAGCCCACCTGATCCAGATCCACAGCATTCAGCTAGATTAAGATCAGCATCGCCATTTCTGCTCTCCCAATTTTTTGCTAACAGGCCTCACTGTCTCCTTGTTTACCTTGTTTGCCTTGTGTTTCTTCTAAACTTCTCAACCCATCATGCAACTCACCTGTAGATTGAATTCTCAGGATGTTGGTCTCAGCGGAAAGACTCACTAATTTTTGTAACTTTGATTTAATCTCTTCACCTGCCCATTTTCCTTTCACTGTCTCCTGTTACTTATTCAAATATTGAGGAAGAGTACAAAACAATGATAGTCCAGAAGGGTTGGGTCAAACAATGATTTTATTTGAACACATGCGCGGGGAGATAATTACTGCACACAATCAGCATGGATCTCCGCCCAAAATACACTTCAGATTGCTTTTATAACATCAGGGTATTTACAAGCACATAATTTGCATCTTAAGAACATTATTTGCCTCTTTTACAGACAATGATCAATTTTAAGAGATAAATGCAGACACAGAAGTTCCCCTTTCTGGCATCTTCTTCCAAATAAGGCAATGGTCTCAGGCCTTTGAGGTAGGAGTGGGCGATATAAACGATATACGATAGAAACGATATAGATTTGGCCAACGATAGAGATTTTGACTATATCGCGATATCGCGATAGCGCATGTTGATGATGTCATCAAGCTGCGCCTGTTTTGGTAGAAAGTATCACAGCGGCTACAACCATTATCATCAGTAAATTATGTTCTCCTGACTGAAGTTTGGCCCGTGTATAGCATCCTGCTATGCAATTGAATTTGTCCCTGACCACCAGAATCCCTCACGTTAACTTTTATCGAGTGGAAAAAAGTTGACGCTCATCCTCCAGCTTCACTGTGCTAATGTTATGCTAACATAGCTGTGTCGCTAGCAATCACGTAGCACAACATTATATACCAGGTAGTCCAACCGGTAACCCTGCAAACGCCACTGCTGTTTAGTGTTTCTGTCTTCACTTATGTTGGAAGTGGTAGCAGAGCTGTACGTTTTAATTAGTTTCAAAAAATCTCTGTCAGAACATGGTATGAAATGTTTTGGTGTAAACTAGCGAGCTAACTTCCTGTTAACTTCTAACTCCGTTAAATTTAATAAATTCTGTTTTCATGGATGCATGGATGTTAAACTTAATTGTTACACCCGATAAAGCAGCAACGCTGATGATTTAATTAAAGATGAAAGAATTTAGACTGTTTTTAACTCTCAGTGTTCGTTTGACTTTGGGACCCGAAGGGGACGGAGTTTTGGACCCAGATTACTCCATGAAGCTCCTCACTACGGCAGCCGTAATGCTCTGACAATCCATCAAGCAGTCCATCAGCAGGCTTACCAAAGTTGTACTAAAACATTTTTTAACAGATTTCTACACGCCAAAATCGGTTCAAGGTCAGTAAGCACAACCAGAATTCATACATAAGGCACACTCTCGATTTTTGAGAAAATTAAAGGATTTTAAGTGTGCCTTATAGTTTGGAAAATACGTTATACAGAAGAAAAGAATATATCGTGATATATATCGTTATCGCACATGCTTCAAATTATATCGCGATATGAATTTTAGGCCATATCGCCCAGCCCTACTTTGAGGTCCCCATGGACTGGTCCTCTCCTTCTGTCACCTGTTGTCAAGTAAACTCTAGTGCCACATGTTGCTGAATACATTCAGGCCTCTGCTCAGGCCTGTTTCTAGGTTATATGTGGTATATATGTGTTTTGTAAGCATGTGTGCGATCTTTCTTCAGCTCTAAACCACTTATCCAATGGATGGTTCGGACCTCACGCCGAACGAAGCTTTTGACCTTTAATTACCTGGGCGAGCTTCAACTCTTTTATAAGCACAGAACTGCAATGTGTGTATAAAGATATAAAAATATAAAAATGGTTATAACTGCACCTGTAATAAAGGTTAATATGGTGTCAGTATGTTTAAATGTCTCAATGCCGTCTTAAAGCTATATGTGATATTATTAATGCAATGTTAATGCTGCAGATTATATTGTAACAGTAAAACAATTTCTTTAATTCCACACTCCCTTGGATCTCAAGAAAAGCAAGTTCAGAACCTTCTTACCACTTACTTAACACCTTAGATGCTTAAAAACTAGTTCATGCATTTATTACTTCCAGGCTGGACTACTGTAATTCATTATTATCAGGATGTCCTAAAAACTCCCTGAAAAGCCTTCAATTTATCCAAAATGCTGCAGCAAGAGTACTGACAGGGACTAGAAAGAGAGAGCATATTTCTCCTGTTTTGGCTTCCCTTCATTGGCTCCCTGTTAAATCCAGAATTGAATTCAAAATCCTGCTCCTCACATACAAGGTCTTAAATAATCAGGCCCCATCTTATCTTAATGACCCTTGTAGTACCATATCACCCTATTAGAGCACCGCCTCTCACACTGCAGGCTTACTTGTTGTTCCTAGAGTATTTAAAAGTAGAATGGGAGGAGAGCCTTCAGTTTTCAGGCCCCTCTTCTGTGGAACCAGCTTCCAGTTTAGATTTGGGAGACAGACACTATCTCTACTTTCAAGAATAGGCTTGAAACTTTCCTTTTTGCTAAAGCATATAGTTAGGGCTGGACCAGGTGACCCTGAATCCTCCCTTAGTTATGCTGCAATAGACGAGGCTGCCGGGGATTCCCATGATGCATTGAGTTTTTCCTTTCCAGTCACCTTTCTCACTCAGTATGTGTTAATAGACCTCTGCATCGAATCATATCTGTTATTAATCTCTGTCTCTCTTCCACAGCATGTCTTTCATCCTGTTTTCCTTCTCTCACCCCAACCGGTCGCAGCAGATGGCCCCGCCCCTCCCTGAGCCTGGTTCTGCCGGAGGTTTCTTCCTGTTAAAAGCAAGTTTTTCCTTCCCACTGTCACCAAAGTGCTTGCTCATAGGGGGTCATATGATTGTTGGGTTTTCTCTGTATGCATTATTGTAGGGTCTACCTTACAATATAAAGCACCTTGAGGCGACTGTTGTTGTGATTAGTGCTATATAAATAAAATTGAATTGAATTCCTGTTTTATTGTGAAAGTCCCTGTCCTGTGTGTAGTGTGTCTAGTTTTGCTTCCCTTGTCTCATAAGGTGTGATTTGTCCTAGCTGTGTTCCAACCTTTTCCCCATCCCCTTATTATCTGTCTGTGAACTTAAGTCCTCTGTCCTCCTTTGTTCAGTGTCAGGTTCTCTGTTGTCTTTTGCGCCATGTCTCCATGTTCCATTTATCTTTGCATCCACGTCAAGTTTCATGTTTTGGGTTTTCTTTTAATGTTTATCTTTAGTTTTCCCATCTTCGGTTATTGTTTATTCTCGCCTTTGTTTGCCTTATGCATTACTTTGTATTTCTTCATCTGACACATTAAACGCCTCGCCTTTTGTTAATACTTGAGTTTTGGTTCCACATTCATTTTGAAAACAGAGACTTTTAATGTGTATAAGTATAAATGTAAATAAACGTAACCAGCCTCTCACACAAAGTAACAACCTCTGAGTCAAACCCAGAGTTATTATTGTTATATATATAATTGTTATTATATATATAAAAGCCAGTAAAAAAAAAAAAGAAGTAAAATGACGTCTACAGATTGTCAATGCTGTACAGCCAACAGTGTGTGTTATACTCATTTGTTGGAGCTGAATATAAATCTAAGAGGATATGCCGGCTTTTACACATACACGAGAGACACAAGAGATCTTCTTTGCTGATGTTTACTGTGCTTCTCTTAACGTACACAGGTACACCGTAAAACTGGTGAATACAAATGTACAAGAAAATTCTATTTCAGCATTAAAACATATTGCAATATAAAATTCACAAAATATAAACAAACATACTACTTTGGCCTGCAAGTGGACAAACCGGTTTATTTGACTTTGATGAAACAAGTTTAACTGTGAGGCCAATCAGACCAAACTTACTATACTGAACTAAAACAAAAATCTGAACCTAGAAAAAAAAAAACTTTTAAAAAATAGTTAAGTAAAATGAAAAAAAAAAAACTAGACTTTTGAAAAAATCAAATCAAATTTAGTAAAACATTTTATTCGATTAGGAATGCTAAAATAAAACACAGTTGTCGAAGAAATTTCCAAAAATTTAGTGTTGTTTGGAAAACATTTTGTTACAACTTGTCTGATGAGGCAGTGAAAGCACCTGCACTGATTTTGCCTCTGCGTGCCCTCCATACAAACTCATTACAAAGACTAAAATTAAGGCTGACACTCATGAAAGTTAAACTAAAACTAAACATTTTCAAACCCTAAAAGGTCAACCAAAACAAAAAAATCCACCCTGGAAAATCGTTTATAAAACTAATCAGACAAAACAGAAGTATAATAACAGAGTCACTGACAGTTGTACGGTATTTTTATGTACAACTCTAGTCTCACTGTGACGAGTTGCATTTATTATCAACAATGAATGGAAAACATATGTTTACATTTTCTTTCTACTTCCTGCTCTTGTTCATTCAACGGTCAAAGTACAGTGTTATATTTGTGTTTTCCACAGTATCACATAAAATCCCTTTGTCATATCTGACATACACATTGGATCATTCTGGTGAAGTATTTTAATATTCAAATGTTGACCTTTGGCAAACAAGATCTCTGTGTTAGTGTAGCATACATTTATTTGACAGCAGTCTTTATGAACACACTGAGCAGAGACATCAAGGAGAGAACTAACCAGATGTAAGTTTATGGTTGTTTTTTTTTAATGTCATTTAATCTTTATTTAAATGCACAAGTCGAGTGTAGATGACGTCATTACTCGGTAATTAATTGAATTAATCAATTTATATTTTGTGACCAAATATAACAACTAAAATATTTTACATTAGTAATTTTTGAGTACAGTCAAGCACTGAAAAGTTTCCATTACACTCATCTAGTATGGAAGGTGTGCAGACAAAAGCTAAAACCTTGGACTGATTGTGCATAAATATTCACTCATGATTAGCACAAATCACAGGATCAGATCAAATCACAAGACGAGTCTGCACTTCTTTAACTACGAAATTATCTTTATATTTATTGATTATGTGTAAGTATTAAAGTATTGAAAACTTCACAGTCACTGAAATATATCACACAATAAATCTGTTCTGATCTGTTTGATTGTGGTTTACATATTTCAGCCTGACATACGCTGTTCATGCAGCACAGAACAGAGTTGTTAGCAAAGTCACAGTTCACTGAGCATGATATTTGTTTCCCACTCACGGCACAGAATTTGTTTACAACTAAAAGCCGAAGTAGAGTTAGAATCTCAGTCTAATTTGCATCAATACACAAATTTATTAAAATTACTCAAGTTTTTAAACCTTTTTATGTATAAAAATGTGTGTGGAATTAAATGTAACCAGCCTCTCACACAAACGGATGGTCTACAAGTCTGAGTTGGATAAGCGGTTAAGAGGATGGATGTTAACAGTATATATTATAATCACTTTATGTTTATGTTTTTTATTCAATAATCTTCATTTAGTTGATCATCTGTAGCTGAGTAACTGAAAAGTGGTCAAACCTAGAGTTAGAGTTATTGTTATAAACACCTGCTTCAGATCATATTATGTCATCGGGGTCATCTCTATGGGGCTGATAACATCCAGAGTGTTTGTATATAAACTATTATTGTACATAGACAGACTTTTTTGCTCAGTAAAAACTTACTTTTAGGTGGAGTTTGGATTAAAAGTGAGTAGATATTTGACCAGCTGCAGCTGAAGCTGTGATATATTCTCATTATTGAGTAGATCAAGTTCTCCCTGTGCCTCACACCCAGTTTTACATAATGGATGAAGTTATTAAACAACACAAATAAGGACGACATGTTTATATGTTCTTGCTTGTTGAACAGTTAGCAGTGCAGTGTTTTCTGCCACTGTTTTCTTAATAATCATAAACATTTTTAAATTGGATTTGTAAATGACCCCTTCCAATTCAATTCAGATCGATTTTTTTTTTTTTTTTTTTAAATCCTCTCATCAGTCGATCATTCTTTCAGGGAAAATAGTCACACGCTTGTACTTTAATATTCAAATGCTGACCAGGACAAAGGGAGCTCTCTTAGAGAATAGATTATAACATGTGAGTTTAAAACCTGTAATATGATTTCATGTTTGTGGTACAGAGGTGATGTGATTGAGAATATCTGACATAAATTTCTCTTTGTATTCAGAAAAAAAAAATATTAAATTTTTTTTACGCAACTCTTATTGAAAAGATGAACAGGCTTTAAATGACAAGAGCTTTCAAATTGAGTAACATTAATGATTTAATAAGCTTTTTAATGAGCTGCTCAGTTATTAAAAATGAATTAATTTTTATTCTGGTTTATAATGATTAGCATTATTTTTCTTTCCCAAGCTTGCTCGTTTTTGTGTATATTTCATATTTCCTACCATCTTGAATGAATCCATCTTTTCTTTCCTGACATAAAGTTTGCATCAAAGAAGTTCTGTTCAAATCTTTGTTTCCTTGAGCAATAAAACATCACTTTCATCTGTCAGATCAAAGATGCAGTGGAGTCTGTATCTGCTTATTCTGATGGGTAAGTGGATTGTTTTACCAAATACACTTTGTGTTTTTAATCTGAAATGAATGTTGATTAATGCTGATTAATTAAAGATTTGCAATATTTCTACCAATACATTCACTGAATATAGATCCATCGTCATCAAGCGTAGCTTTTATCCATCATCTAAACTTCATATGATTCGTTTCTTGTATCAGCACGCTTTTTTTTTTTTGCTGTTTTTAGGTCAGTCTCTCTTCTTGACAGGTCAGCCGTATAATTATCATTTTACTGAAGAAGCTCCTGGAGAGAAATACAACATTTCAAATAACTCGGGAAAAATCTTTGAATGATTGTTTTTTTTAATTTAGTCTCATTTGTGTGACAGTTTCAACCTGTAACATGATTTGCAAATCAGATTTTTATGTTTATCATATTTCTTGTTTTTAATAATTTATTCTTAAAATACTTTCTTTTTTTATTTTTGTTTATCATATTTCTGTATTTCAGGTCAGTGTTGCTTCTTTACCTGCCAACAGTATGAGTACCACTTTATTGCAGAAAACAAGAGCTGGTATGAAGCACAGAGATACTGCAGAGAGAATTATACAGACCTGGCCAAAGTGTTTGACATGACAGACATGAGCAGACTCCGTAACTCCACACAGAATCAAGGAGAAGCCTGGATTGGACTGAACAACAACACAGATGGAAAAAGGACGTGGCATTGGTCTCTGCCAGGAGTGGAATACATTCAAAATGACAGCAGCTGGAATCTGAGTGGAAGAGCATACTGGGAATATCCTGGGAACTGTGTGAGGAAAAGAAACAAGCTGGCAGATGTTTCATGTAACACTATGATGTGGTTCATCTGTTATGATGGTGAGGAGATGTGAATAATATTAAATGTTATTATATTATTATAATATAAATATATCATGTTTGTCATTTTGGAAAATGTCTGAATTGAATTTTAGGAGACAAATTACCGAGGGATGTCTTTGTGTGTGTTTTTTTTTTATGTTGGTTTCACAGAAATGAAGAAAGACAATAAAACATTGCATTTGATAACAACACCTATGAACTGGACACAGGCTCAGACCTACTGCAGATATAATTACACTGACTTGGCCAGTGGACTCGATCAGGTAGATGGAGAAGAAATGGAGGCCCTGTTCGCTGGCCGTGTCATGAGTGTGTGGGTCGGTCTGTTCAGAGACAGCTGGAGGTGGTCAGATGGGAGTAATTTCTCTTTCAGATACTGGGATATGCAGTTATTCAATGATAAACAAAGCAACAAGAAATGTGCTATGACTCTGTTAAACAGATCAGGAAAATGGAGCTCTGATGAATGTGCCAATAAAAACCCTTCTTCTGTTATGATGGTGAGTTTGTACAAAAGTTTTTTTTTTTCATTTTCCCCAAAATGCAATACCACTGTCATTACTGAGAAGATTCATTATAACATATTTGTACACTTTGTATACTCATTGTAATATCGCTATTTCTTCATTCAAGATGGATTTATTTTAAAAGACCAATTTTAATAGCAAATTCTCAGGAAGATGTTTATAAGTGCAATCTTGGTTGTCTACAATTTTCTTCTGCAGTTAACATTTGTAATCTTAATTTTGAAAAGAAAAGGAAAAGAACTGAAAGTAAACTTAAATTTCTCTTTTTAGCTATAACAGATAAAATGATCCTGATCAAAGAAAACAAGACCTGGGAAGAAGCCTTGAATTACTGTGAAAACAACTACAAGGGGCTGGTTTCTATCACCAACCCTGAGGTGCAGGGATGGGTCCAGGAAACAGCCAAGAATGCTGACAGTCCCTATGTTTGGATCGGACTGAGCTACAAATGCACTCTGGGATTATGGTTATGGGTCAGTGACTACGTAGTCTGCTATGAGAAGTGGGCCACAGAGGGGAAGACTGAAGGGTGTGACATGTCTGTAGGCGTGGACAGAGGAGGACAGCATGAGTGGTTCAGTCGCAGGAATAATGAGACGTATAATTTTATTTGTTCTAAACAGTAAGTTTAAAACTTAAACTTACTTACTGCTGGGCTAACCGGAATCTTAGGGGTACTGGGTTACCGCAGCAATCCCTAAATTTAATCATGAGAAATTATCTCATGTTATTATGTCCAGTTAAAATCAAGAACGTACTCATCTTTATAACCTGGTAAAAGAAATATATTGCATATGTATACATTTTTTTAACTGTTGTAACTACAACAATACTGACTTTTTTTTTTATTTACAAAGACATTTACTCAGTCATTTGATGGACAAAATGTCTCCACGCGGTGTAATTTTTGTTTTTGTAAATTTTAATGTTAATAAAACCTAGTGGACATTTAAAGACACAGAATAGTTTGTTGAAGATGAATGAAATGTCGACAAAAATACTGGAATGATAAAAATAGTATAAAAGCAGAGTGATTATTAATATACTCAGAAATGTAAATACTGCTAAATTAAAAGGAAAATATAAATTAACAAAAGAGGAAATGATGTGGACGTGAAGACAGACATCATTAGGTGGAAAGGTCTGTCATGGTCCCCGAGTCTTGGACTGTTTTTAGATTTTCTCTATTGTTGCTGGACTTTGGATTATGGTTGTGTTTTCTGGGTTGTTGATATTTAGTTTCCTGTTATTTCTTCTTTATTTTCTTTATAAATGATACAAATGTCTTTAATTCTGAGCTTCTGTTCCAAAGATATTTATATTTATTCTGTTTTGTGGGTTTATGACTTCCTCGTGGTTTTAGGTTTGTTGATCTCCTTTTGTGCTCCATTCTGTTCCTTCAGTCTCATGTTTGTCTTCTGTCTCTGTAAAGTAACGATGGGAAGTTTGGCTCTTTTCAGAGAGCCGGCTCTTGTCGCACGGCTCCCAATGAAGAATCGGCTCTTTTGGCTCCCAAATGGCTCTTAATTTATTATCATCTGTAGCCTCATATTCTAGCCTTAATTGACAAATATGAATGCTTTGTGTGTTGATAAACCCCTTTGCATTTAGTGTTTTTATGAGAAGCCTTATAATAGCTTAATTTTGTCTATTTCTTCTGTTACAAAAGCAGGCATTCTTACTTTTGTTCAATATTTTAATCAAACTTTTAATTTAAATTTAACACAAAAACAAAACACTGCAAACAAATCCAGAGAACAGAAACAGAACCAAACTCAGTAAGCAAACAGTATGTCCTCAGTGCAGGTTGACATTCAGAAAAATCAAATCCTTAAGTTCAGATGGGCTGATGCAATTTCTCCTCTTAGTATCTGCTTCTTCTTTAAACTGCAGGCAGATGCGTGCAAGTGTCAGTCATATTCTTGTGTTTTTGCAACGCACTCACGCTTTCCTCCTCACCATCTCACTCACTGACTGAGGGGTAGTGATGTGCAGAGCGATCCTGAGATATTAATACTTCCAATACCAGCATTTCATGTTGCAGGATCAATTCACATATAAAAATATCAATTTGATTATCTAATTTGATTAATCTTTTTTCATTTTTAAAATTTTTATTTGTAAATATGACATACAGACAAAGGTAAACTCAGCAATTAGCGGGATAGTTGGAACTACAATCAGCTTCTGCTTCTCACTCATATAAGAGCGCCGCAAGTGTGTGAGTCAATGAGAAACCTGAGGCACAAAACATTAGACCACAAAACACGCAATCTTGACATTGTTCACAGATCATAATTGCATTTAAGCTCAGCATAGAAATTATGCTGTGTGCGATGTATGTGGGACTACAGTTAAACACTGTGGCAACACAACAAACTCCTCGATGGGAGTCGGCTCTTCTGATACTCTACAAAGCATCGGCTCTTTCAGCCAACTCAGTACTGTCCAGTTTATATCTTTGTGTCTTGGTCTCAGTGTTAGTTATTTCCTGTTTCATGTTCTGTTGTCACTCGTTTTTTGTGTTTAGTTCTACTTCCCTGTCTCATCCTCTGTGATTAGTTTCAGCTGTCCTGACCTGTTTCCTCTCCCCTCATCATCTGCTGTGTATTTTGTCTCAGTCTCTCCTTGTCCTTTGTTGCTTGCTCTCTCATAACTGTGTTTCTCCTTCTGTCTGTTTTTTTTTCTGGAAGAGTTATTGTTTTGGATTCTTTATGGCTGATCTGTAGTGGTTTTGTATCTTAAAAAGTTCATCATTAAAGAGTTTATGCCAGTCTCCTGAGTCCTACATTTGTGTCCACATCCTGGTTCTTGTCACAGAATCCAGTATACTGCTGATTGATGTACATCTGCATTGCATTAAATACCAGCCTGTAGGTGGCAGCAAGTAGTAACGTTGATGACTATTTACCACTTATGGCATAAATGCTCAAATAGTGCATTTACAATGTGTTTTCTGTATTTGTTGAATAATTGTCAGTGTATAAAATAAGTTGATAAGTAAAATGTTAAATAAGCTGCTAGAGTGTAAAAAAAGGTCTGCTCTGATGATGACCAGGCTGCAAATGAAATTAACACTTTTCAAAGTGTTATTTTTATAAATGAGCTAGTGTTATTTTAACACAGTGCAGAGTTAAAAAATTAACACTGACTAACAATATTGTGTCAACAATATTCTACACTTGTGTTAATTGTTAGAAAATTAGCACCGAATAGTGTTGGTAGTACTTTACACTAGCCCTGGCATTTAAAAATGTAACACTTAATAGTGTTGATTTTCTAACACTAGTGTCAGACAAATCTGTGATATCTCTACTGCTACAATTAATTAGAATGTATTCACAACTACAGACACTCTACCCATTGCAAGAAAATACAAGACATTAACGTTCCAAAATACTTTGTATTCAAATACAAAAAAGTAAACGCATAAAGTTATAAAAAACTACAATATGGGACAATGTGCATTTGGTCATCAGTGTCATTCAAAAATTGCCAATTGTAAGGTCTATAATAGACCACATCATCAACACAGATTAGTGCAAAGGCATCCAATATATCCTCAATAACAAGTGCATTTTATTCCTGCATGTAACCAGAGTACGTGCAAAAGATAAATGAACATCCAGGCTCCACAGGTCAAACGTAAAAACTTCCTGGGTACAAACTATGCTGGAATTTCAAATGTCTAAATAACACTGAGCAACTTGTTTGGTGTATCCCGCAAATGAACATTTCCGGGCAAAGTGCTGTATATTCTTTGTCTTTAGACTGCAATGAAGAACTCTTGCTCTGATTTCCCTAACCTGAGGACTCTCCTTCACGTTGCCAACATCAATGCCATACACGGTGGTCCTTGAAAAGCTCATCAAAACCTGCAACTCCCGTCTGCATCACACAGGGAACGACCTTTTGATCTAGGACAATGTAGAAACTTTGGATGAAGTTCTTTCTTTCTCTAACACACAGGAGGAATGGCTGAGTGGGGCCATACTTAAGAAAAGTCTCCATGTGACCTCCCACCTGAGGGACAGAAAGAAATCAAGTGATTCACATTAAACACAATTGGTAATCTGATGTTGAGTGGTAGCATTGCTGCCTAAAATTAAGACGATATTTAAATGTTTCACTCCGGGTGCCCAATTATTTTTGTTCCACACTGTTAAAAAAAAATCCTAGAAAAACAGTAATATTCCAGCACCTGGGGCGCCAAAATAATACCATCAAATAACAGAAAATAACTTTCTCATAAAAATACGGTTATTTTCAGTAATGACAATACAGTTTGTTGCCCTAATTTTACATGGGATTTTGCCTTTTTCAAGTGCTTTTAAACATTAAATTAGGAACAATTTAATGTGATTAAACAATGAAATTACCTATAAACAAGGTCAATGAATGTGGCAATATGAATAATAATACTTAAATGTACAGAAATATACAGTTAACAGTTGGTTTAAATAATAATGGATTGCATGCCCTGGGACAGACTGACAGAGGTGAGGCTGCCATATCGCACCATCGGCCCCTCTGGCCATCACCAGTAGGTGAAGTGTCTTGACCAAGAACACAACGACCGAGAGTGTCCGAGCCGGGGCTCGAACCGGCAACCTTCTGATTACAAGGCGAACTGCCAACTCTTGAGCCACGATCGCCCTAAATAGCAATAATAGTAATAATTATTTGATGTTGAAAAAATTCATAAGAATCACTTCATATATTTTTCCATAGCATTACATTTGAATTTAACAGTTCAATCTTTCAAATAACGGACAGATATTTGTGAAATCATGATACATTTGTGAATGTATTTTAACAATCTAAATATGCATATGTACAGACAAATACATTTAAAAATCAAGAAAATTATGTTTTATTACATTACAGTGATTTTACGTTAATTTACATTTGAAATGTGAAGTCACAGTCTATTTATGTAAAGTTAATGATATTCTAGAAGAACAGAACAAAACTGTAAAATACACAGTAAAATACTTTTATATCAGGACTTTTTCTTACAGTGCAATGTGTACATGTAGTTTCAATAGAAACAATGATGTGTCAGTGCTGCAACACCAAGCCTGTCTGGGATAGATACATCTGCTGCACATTGGATCCCCTTGCCATCTTAAAACATCAGCCCTTGATAATCTGCATCTGTTCTCATTAAAAGAAAATATACGTTAACACAATTCAAATAATCATACCTTCATGAATTTCATTAGGTGGTGAGCAGCATCTGATGTGCTAATCTTTGAAGACTTCCTTCCCCTGAATGTTGGAGGCAACAAGTGAAGCAGCAAAAGCATGGCAGCCACCTCGCAGTCCCATACTACAGAATAAGAATTAAGATAATCGCAATTACTGTCATTTAAAGGAACACAGCAGTCATTTTTTCCATGCTATATAACACCATGATGACATTTTAGATAACTGACAATAATGAAAAATATGATATAAGAATTGTGATAGCTGCATGCAACCACACAACTGAAATACTTGGGTAATATTCATGTTTACCCTTGTCTTATTTTTACATTGTGTTCAAAGGTTCTGTGATCATTAGTAAACCAATTTAAAACTGAGTTTATCTGTAATGCATGACAATACTAAGCTACAGTCCAAACAGAATCTGTTTGCATTGTTTGTTATTTTTATATTGGTATATTCAATTCAATTCAATTCAATCCAATTTTATTTATATAGCACAAAATCACAACAAAAGTTGCCTCAAGGCGCTTTATATTGTACAGTAGATACAGAGAAAAGCCCAACAATCATATGACCCCCTATGAGCAAGCACTTTGGCGACAGTGGGAAGGAAAAACTCCCTTTTAACAGGAAGAAACCTCCGGCAGAACCAGGCTCAGGGAGGGGCGGGGCCATCTGCTCCGACCGGTTGGGGTGAGAGAAAGAAAACAGGATAAAGACATGCTGTGAAAGAAAGACAGAGATTAATAACAGATATTATTCAATGCAGAGAGGTCTATTAACACATAGTGAGTGAGAGGTGACTGGAAAGGAAAAACTCAGTGCATCATGGGAATCCCCGGCAGCCTACGTCTACTGCAGCATAACTAAGGGAGGATTCAGGGTCACCTGGTCCAGCCCTAACTATATGCTTTGGCAAAAGGAAAGTTTCAAGCCTAATCTTGAAAGTAGAGATAGTGTCTGTCTCCCAAATCCAAACTGGAAGCTGGTTCCACAGAAGAGGGGCCTGAAAACTGAAGGCTCTCCCTCCCATTCTACTTTTAAATACTCTAGGAACAACAAGTAAGCCTGCAGTGCGAGAGCGAAGTGCTCTAATAGGGTGATATGGTACTACAAGGTCATTAAGATAAGATGGGGCCTGATTATTTAAGACCTTGTATGTGAGGAGCAGGATTTTGAATTCAATTCTGGATTTAACAGGAAGCCAATGAAGGGAAGTCAAAACAGGAGAAATATACTCTCTCTTTCTAGTCCCTGTCAGTACTCTTGCTGCAGCATTTTGGATCAGCTGAAGGCTTTTCAGCGATTTTTTAGGACATCCTGATAATAATGAATTACAGTAGTCCTAGAAGTAATAAATGCATGAACTAGTTTTTCAGTGTCACTCTGAGACAGGATATTTCTAATTTTAGAGATGTTGTGCAAATGGAAGAAAGCAGTCTTACATATTTGTTTAATATGTGCGTTGAAGGACATGTCCTGGTCAAAAATGACTCCAAGGTTCCTCACAGTGTTACTGGAGGCCAAGGTAATGCCATCCAGAGTAAGAATCTGGTTAGATACCATATTTCTAAGATTTTCAGGGTGGAGTACAATAACCTCAGTTTTATCTGAATTAAGAAGCAGAAAGTTAGCGGCCATCCAGGTCTTTATGTCTTTAAGGCATTCCTGCAGTTTAACTAATTGATGTGTGTTATCTGGCTTCATGGACAGATAGAGTTGGGTGTCATCTGCATAGCAGTGAAAATGTATACTATGACTTCTAATGAAACTGCCTAAGGGAAGCATGTATAATGTAAACAGAATTGGTCCTAGCACTGAACCCTGTGGAACACCATAAAGTAAAGAACTTTCTAAACCTGATAACTTGATGAAATTGGAGAATTTATGTGAAGATCCAAAAGAACAGAAACAATACTGTTAACAAAAACATTAAACAGCTGAGCAATAATATACCAAAGCTACAACATGATGTATATTCTGAACTTTCTACACGTTTCTACAACAGACGTTTTCCCAAAGCGAGAGACTGAGCAACTGCCTCAGCTATCAGCTACCTCATGGAGTCGCTGAGCGCCAAACTGAGCCTCCTTCTCCATCTCAACCACTCCATGCACAGCCTCAGCCTCATGTTGTACAAACTGCTCTGGTACAGAGAGCAGAAATGGTCTATGTAGGTGAATCAAGAATACCTGACTTGAGGGAGGGTGAGGATCTTAAAAGTTTCTTTGTACGATTAGACAGCAAAGCTAAAACTCACCATAGGTGAGATTGAGAAGGACTTAGTGCTGAAGCTGCAGCTGATCCCACATGATGTTGTCAGGGTTTCTGGGTCGTTGACCCAGTATTTTCAGTTCACGTTCACCGTTTCTCTACTGCCGGTTCCACTTCCTGTTTTATTGTGTTAACCTTGGTCTGTGTTCATTATGTTCAGCCCTCTTCCCATTTATCAGTCATTATTCAGCCAGCATATTTAAGTCCTCAGTTCTCTCCTGGTCTTTGTCGTGTCATTGATGTTATGTTGTTGTTCCCGTTAGTTCTCAGTTATTCAGTCAGCTAGTCACTCCTACCATTCCTGCTTTGTTCGTTCACCTGCTCCCAATAAACCCTCATCATTTCTGCGCCGTGAGTCCAGCGTTTGGGTCATCTCTTCCACGCCTCCACACACAAGACCTGACAGATGTGGGGTGAGAGGCAGATTGCAGCATATCTGAATACTGATGCTGGCAAGCTGCATCCTGTTGTCTCCATAATTTTGATTACTTATTAAAAATGTATTTTCATGGACATTTTCATGGGTTTGGTCTACTTTTTATGTTTATTGATTTATTTTAGAGTTTTTATCTGTCCTTGATGTCTCTGCATTTCATTGTGAACCAGTCCTATATTTCTTTTTTGAATCTATGATTTCTGTGCTCAAAGGGAGAGTTAGTTTTATGTGTTTGGTTTACAGTTTTCAGGTCAGTCATGTTTAATATTGACTCTTCTTACCTTCATTGTGTCCTCGTGTCTCAGCAATTAACAGACAACTCTAACAGTAACTGAACATTTTACGGTGAAGTTAAACTGGAACACTTTGTAGCAACTATAAATGGGAAAGATTTATTTATAGTTTTACATTTTTTTCCTCTTCCTGCTTTTGCTCATTCGATGTTCAACAGTGCAGCGGTTTATTTCTGTTTCCACAGCATTACATAAAATCGCTGTTTCATCCCTGATATATACACTGGATCATTCTGGTGGAATATTTTAATATTCAGATGTTGACCTTTGGCAAACAAGATCTCTGTGTTAGTGTAGCAAACAACCTTCTTTTGACAGCAGTCTCTATGAACACACTGAGGAGAGACATCAAGGAGAGAACCAACCAGATGTAAGTTTAAACTTACTTATGTCATTTAATCTATGTGCATATGCACAGGTTGAGTGTAGATGATGTAATTACTCAGTATTTCTAACAGTGTTTCTATTTTTCTGGTTTTTAAATTTTGCGACCAAATATAAAAACTAAAATATTTTACATGAGTATTCTTTTACTGCAGCAGAGCACTTACATTTTTCCACGACACTCATCTAGTATGGAAGTTGTCCAGAGGACAAGAGCTAAAATTTGGGACTGATTGTGGCTAAAGTTTCACTCATGATTAGCACAAAAACACAAGATCAGACAAAATCACAAAATAAGTCTGCACTTCTTTAACCAAACAAAATTTTTCTTGAAAAACTTAAAAGTCACTGAAATATATCACACAATATAAGACGCATACAAGTTTATTAAGTGGACATGAACTTGTGTTTTTGAATGACCTGGAATTTAGCATTAATTTACAAGCATTTAGCTGCAAATCTTTATTCTTTTCCTCTGTCCTCCTACGTCCTTTATTCCTCTACATTACGCTGGGTGACTTGTGTACTGTAATGTGTGGAGACAGTTTAAAGTATTTCAGTTATTTTTATATTACGTCTTTAATAAATGCCTGATCAAATAAAAGAGGGCTAGATTTGGAAAAATAGATTAAATAAATATGTTTCTGTTTGACTGTGGTTTACATATTTCAGCCTGACATATGCTTTTCATGCAGCACGTAAGAGTTATTGCTGTCTCTGTGTCAGCTCAAATGTATCTGACATAAAAGATGCTGTGTGTTTCTTTCTATTTATTCTGACTGGCAAATGGATCATGTTAGTGCTACTGGAATTTATTTAATTTTTTCTATTCATCAGCTCTATTTCTGCTGGTTTCATGAAACCATTTAGATTACTGACACTATAAACCCTGGTACTCAAGCCGCTCAGTTCTGATCAGTTTGATTCTATGATTTATCAGATTCTTTCTCCTATCAGCAACATTAGGTCAGGGTTTCTTCTTCATGTCTCACCTGTACCACTTTACTAAAGACAAGAAGTCAATTCAATACAAATCTTTTTTATATATATATATATCACAACAACATTTTCCTCACAGCACTTTATATTGTAAGGTTAAGACGGTACAATAATAAAAAAAAAAAGAAATGAAAACACAGAAAACGTCCTGAAAAGATGCACAGAAATACTGCAGAGAGACATTTGCAGACCTTGCCAAAACATTTTGACATGGAAGACATGACACTCCACACAGCATAAAGTTGAAGCCTGGACTGGACTGCACAACAAACAGATAGAAACATGACGTGGCATTGGTCTCTGCCAGGTGTGAAATGCATTTTTTAAAAAGCAGGTGGGAAAGTTTGGAGTCATAATCTTCCGCTTGTCCGGGGCCAGCAGCCTAAGCAGAGAAGACCAGACATGCCTCTCCCCAGCCACCTAATCCAGCTCTATTTTCACCACAATGTTTTAGCACAGTGTCCACATCACTGCAGCCACAGCACCAATCCGCTCATAGATCACCCTCTCCCCTCACTCATCAACAAGACCCCAAAATACTTAAACTCCTCCACTTGGGCCAGTAAGTCATCCCACTCTGGGAATGCTGGTGAAGCTCTGCCAGAGTTGTGCGCTTGAAGATCTTGAGAGTTGAGAGCATGTCAGGCACCTGTGTTTGTGCCTGACATGCGCGCCCTGTGGTGTTTGTCATCACATCTGTGTTATACCTGTGTCGCTGGTGTATTTTTCTCAGCTGTGTGGATCAGTTCAGCTCAGTTTTCTCTGTTTTTTCTTGTCTGCTCTTTGCAGAACTTGAAAGACTTTTTTATATGAGATGTTCAGATTTGATAAAACTTTACACATTTTATATCTTAGAACGTAGCAACCCGCCCTTCCAACTGCTCCAGTGCTGAACAAAATACCTAATACTTAAAGTGCAGTTCAATGTATAAAAACAAACAAACAAACCAAAAAACCAAAAGAAAAAGAAAAAAAAAACATAACAAAACGTTTCAAACATTTAACTGTAATGTTACATCACCTCACCGCTCTTAGTGTATGCTTATGTAAAACAGTTCAGCAGAAGCAGATTATACCTGGTGTTTGTTTAAGGAAAACAGAAGTAGAGCTAATATTCATGAAGTCATTTAGAGTAACCTGGTAAAATACTCAAGTTTGAAGTGAGAGTGCTGGAAGTAGAGACCTGACAGTCACACATTAAAGTCTTGCACATGCAAAGCATTAGCTTCATCTCCCATTTCCAGCACAGAATTTATTACAACTAAAATCAAATTAGAGTTAGAAACTCAGTCTAATTTGCATCAATTTAAAAATTGCTCAAGTTTTTATGTATTTTTATGTATATAAAAGTGCAGTGTAACCAGAAATACTTTTAATTTTTATTTTGTCCAATATCCCACCTTAACATTACATGTTTTGTTAAACAATATAATAATAATAATAATAATAATAATAATAATAATAATAAAATAAATGTGAGCAGCCTCTCACACAGACACACAGCTGGAATATCCTCCAGGCTGGCCTGCAAGTCTGAGTTGGATAAGTGTTTAAGAGGATGGAGGTTACATTATATAAAATGAGTAGATCATGCTCTCCCTGTGCCTCACTCCCAGATTAAGATAATGGATGAAGTTATTAAGCAACATAAATAAGGAAGACATGTTTATGTTTTTGCTTCTTGGACTGTTAGCAGTGCAGTGTTTTCTGCACCTTTTTTCCTGTTTCCTCATCATGTAAATGACACCTTTTATAACTTTCATATAAAAATCCCCCCATCTGTGAGTCAGTCTGTCAGAGGAAACAGATGCACTTTTCAAAATTTAATAGTCAAATCCTGACCAGGACAAAGAGAGCTCTCTTTTAGTGTATTTTAATATTTACTTGAGAGCTGTCTTCATGAAGACTGAATAGAGAAGAAATGATCACATGTAAGTTTAAAACCTTTAATATTATTTCATATTTGTGGTACAGAGGTGATGTGTAATGTACATTTGTGTATTCAACAAAGAAAAAAAAACATATTATACACAATTATTACTAATAACAGTTAAAATACCAAGAGATTTCAAGATGAGTAACATTAATGGTTCTATCAGCTTGTTCATGAGCTGCTGAATTATTAAAAATACATTAAAGTCTATTCTGGTTCATAATGGTTCACATATATTTCATATTTCCTACCATCATATATTGATCCATCTTTTCTTTCCTGACATAAAGTTTGCATCGAAGAAGCTTCGTTCAAATCTTTGTTTCCTTGAGCAATAAAACATCACTTTCATCTGTCAGATCAAAGATGCAGTGGAGTCTGTATCTGCTTATTCTGATGGGTAAGTGGATTGTTTTAGCAAATGTACTTTTTCAAGTTTAAAATGAACACAGATTAATGCTGATTTATTAAACATTTGCAATATTTTACCAGAATATTCACTGAATATAGATCAGTGTTTATCTGACCAAGATTTTTCTATCCTCTAATTTTTGTTTTATTTTAGGTCAGTGTTGCTTCTTTACATGCCGCCTGTATGAGTACCACTTTATTGCAGAAAACAAGAGCTGGTCTGAAGCACAGAGATACTGCAGAGAGAAATATACAGACCTGGCCAAAGTGTTTGACATGACAGACATGAGCAGACTCCGTAACTCCACACAGAATCAAGGAGAAGCCTGGATTGGACTGAACCACAACACAGGTGGAAACAGGACGTGGCATTGGTCTCTGCCAGGAGTGGAATACATTCAAAATGACAGCAGCTGGAATCTGAATGGAAGACAAAACTGGGAGCCATATCCTGGGAACTGTGGGAGGAAACGAGACAAGCTGGCAGATGTTTCATGTGACAGTACTATGTGGTTCATCTGCTATGATGGTGAGGAGATGTGAATAATAAATAATATTATTATAATATCATAATATAAAAATATAATGAAATTACCGAATAGTTTTTTGAAGAAAAAAATTGCAGAATGGGTTTCAGGAGAAAAATTGCTGAGGGTTGTCTTTGTGTGTTTTTCTCTTGGTTTTACAGAAATGAAGAAAGACAATAAAACATTGTATTTGATTCAATATCCAAGAATAAATTGGACACAGGCTCAGGCCTACTGCAGATATAATCACACTGACTTGGCCAGTGGACTCGATCAGGTAGATGGAGAAGAAATGAAGGCCCTGATTAAGTCTAAGGACTCCAAGTTTAGCGCATGGGTCGGTCTGTTCAGAGACAGCTGGAGGTGGTCAGATGGGAGTGATTTCTCTTTCAGATACTGGGATATGCAGTTATTCAATGATACACAAAGCAACAAGAAATGTGCTATGACTCTGTTAAACAGATCAGGAAAATGGAGCTCTGATGAATGTGACAAAGAAAAACCCTTCTTCTGTTATGATGGTGAGTTTGTACAAAAGTTTTTCTCAGTTTTCCCAAAATTAAATACCACTGCTATTACTGAGAAGATTCATTATGATGTGTTTGTGTAGTCATTATTGTGTAGTTATTTCTGCATTCATGCCGAATTTATTTTAAAAGACCAATTTTAATATCTGGTAGAAAATTCTCAGGAAGATCTGTATAAGTGTAAACCTGGTCATCTATAATTTTCTTCTGCAGTTAACTTTTCTAATTTTAATAAACTGAAAATAAAAGGAAAAGAACTGAAACTGAACTTTAATTTCTCCGTTTAACTATTACAGATAAAATGATCCTGATCAAAGAAAACAAGACCTGGGAAGAAGCCTTGAATTACTGTGAAAACAACTACAAGAGGCTGGTTTCTATCACCAACCCTGAGGTGCAGGGACGGGTCCAGGAAACAGCCAAGAATGCTGACAGTCCCTATGTTTGGATCGGACTGAGCTACAAATGCACTCTGGGATTATGGTTATGGGTCAGTGACTACGTAGTCTGCTATGAGAAGTGGGCCACAGAGGGGAAGACTGAAGGGTGTGACATGTCTGTAGGCGTGGACAGAGGAGGACAGCATGAGTGGTTCAGTCGCAGGAATAATGAGACGTATAATTTTATTTGTTCTAAACAGTAAGTTTAAAACTTAAACTCACTTACTGCTGGGTTAACCTGAATCTTACTGCTACTTGGTTACCAAAGTAATCCCTACATTTAATCATGGGAAATTATCTTACGTTATTATCCAGTTAAAATCAAGAATGTACTCTGATAGGTTTTTTAGCTTGAACCTATTCGCTGGAACGTTGAAGACAATGTAATTACACAGCAAGCAAGACACGAGTAGGCAAGTTCTTTATGTTTTACGTGCACGGGAGAGAACTGGACAGGCGCCGTTCCTTCCCTTTCCCTTTTGCTCTCGTCCGCTCTCCCGTAACACTGCTCTTTTATTGTGGTTACATGAATATGCATAGGTTCATTAACATATGAACAAAGAATACCTTGTGTGTGTGTGTGTGTGTGTGTGTGTGTGTGTGTGTGTGTGTATCTGTGTGTGGGTGTCAAACTGTGACCCCAGGAAGACTCCCCAGAGCCGTCCATCTAAACAAAAGGCACTTAGCCTAAAACAGATATAGATACGTTTATCCTACCATAAAACAATAAGACAAGGTACGACCTCTCCCATGCTCCTAAAATGTGGGTGTGAAAGTCAGAGAGCTCTGGAATGGACACAAAGTTTGCAGACTATTAAGGATCAAACCTCTACCAATCTACACCTACAGGGAGTGCAGAATTATTAGGCAAATGAGTATTTTGTCCACATCATCCTCTTCATGCATGTTGTCTTACTCCAAGCTGTATAGGCTCGAAAGCCTACTACCAATTAAGCATATTAGGTGATGTGCATCTCTGTAATGAGAAGGGTGTGGTCTAATGACATCAACACCCTATATCAGGTGTGCATAATTATTAGGCAACTTCTTTTCCTTTGGCAAAATGGGTCAAAAGAAGGACTTGACAGGCTCAGAAAAGTCAAAAATAGTGAGATATCTTGCAGAGGGATGCAGCAGTCTTAAAATTGCAAAGCTTCTGAAGCGTGATCATCGAAAAAATCAAGCGTTTCATTCAAAATAGTCAACAGGGTCGCAAGAAGCGTGTGGAAAAACCAAGGCGCAAAATAACTGCCCATGAACTGAGAAAAGTCAAGCGTGCAGCTGCCAAGATGCCACTTGCCACCAGTTTGGCCATATTTCAGAGCTGCAACATCACTGGAGTGCCCAAAAGCACAAGGTGTGCAATACTCAGAGACATGGCCAAGGTAAGAAAGGCTGAAAGACGACCACCACTGAACAAGACACACAAGCTGAAACGTCAAGACTGGGCCAAGAAATATCTCAAGACTGATTTTTCTAAGGTTTTATGGTCTGATGAAATGAGAGTGAGTCTTGATGGGCCAGATGGATGGGCCCGTGGCTGGATTGGTAAAGGGCAGAGAGCTCCAGTCCGACTCAGGCGCCAGCAAGGTGGAGGTGGAGTACTGGTTTGGGCTGGTATCATCAAAGATGAGCTTGTGGGGCCTTTTCGGGTTGAGGATGGAGTCAGGCTCAACTCCCAGTCCTACTGCCAGTTTCTGGAAGACACCTTCTTCAAGCAGTGGTACAGGAAGAAGTCTGCATCCTTCAAGAAAAACATGATTTTCATGCAGGACAATGCTCCATCACTGCGCGTCCAAGTACTCCACAGCGTGGCTGGCAAGAAAGGGTATAAAAGAAGAAAAACTAATGACATGGCCTCCTTGTTCACCTGATCTGAACCCCATTGAGAACCTGTGGTCCATCATCAAATGTGAGATTTACAAGGAGGGGAAAACAGTACACCTCTCTGAACAGTGTCTGGGAGGCTGTGGTTGCTGCTGCACGCAATGTTGATGGTGAACAGATCAAAACACTGACAGAATCCATGGATGGCAGGCTTTTGAGTGTCCTTGCAAAGAAAGGTGGCTATATTGGTCGCTGATTTGTTTTGTTTTGTTTTTGAATGTCAGAAATGTATATTTGTGAATGTGGAGATGTTATATTGGTTTCACTGGTAAAATAAATAATTGAAATGGGTATATATTTGTTTTTGTTAAGTTGCCTAATAATTATGCACAGTAATAGTCACCTGAACACACAGATATCCCCCTAAAATAGCTAAAACTAAAACAAACTAAAAACTACTTCCAAAAACATTCAGCTTTGATATTAATGAGTTTTTGGGTTCATTGAGAACATGGTTGTTGTTCAATAATAAAATTATTCCTCAAAAATACAACTTGCCTAATAATTCTGCACTCCCTGTAACAATACAAATCTAACATACTCAGCTTTATAACCTGGTAAAAGAAATATATTATTGTGTTTTTTTATGTGCAAAGATATTTACTCAGTCGTTTTATGAACACAATGTCTCCAAGTTGTGTAATTTTTGTAAATTTAAGTTTTCCCTGTGGATCAATGAAACCTAGCAGACATTTAAAGACACAGAAAAGTTTGTTTTAGATGGATGAAATGTAGATAAAAATACTAAAATGATAAAAAATAATGTAAAAGCAGAGTGATTATTGAAATACTGAGAAATGTAAATACTGCTAATTTAAAAGGAAAATATAAATTAACAAAAGAGGAAGTGATGTGGACGTGAAGACAGACATCATTAGGTGGAAAGGTCTGTCATGATCCCCGAGTCTTGGACTGTTTTTAAATTTTCTCTATTTTTGCTGAACTTTGGATTATGGTTGTGTTTTCTGGGTTGTTGATATTTAGCTTCCTATTATTTCCATTTTATTTTCTTTATAAATGATACAAATGTCTTTGAGATTATTTGATGTCTTTAATTCTGAGCTTCTTTTCCAAAGATCTTTAGATTCATTCAGTGGTTTGTGGGTTTATGACTTCCTCGTGGTTTTAGGTTTGTTGATCTCCTTTTGTGCTCCATTCTGTTCCGTCAGTCTCATGTTTGTCTTCTGACTCTGTCAACTTCATATCTTTCAGTCATGGTGTCAGTGTTTGTTATTTCCTGCACTGTAAAATGTAATATTGTGTTTAATTAAAAATATTAAATAGGCTGAACTCAATTTTTATCAATTTGTTATTAGAACTCAATTTAAATAAGTTACCAGTACTTTTTATGCAAAAACGCTGATAAACTCCATTTATTTGAGTTGTCTTAACTTAGAAAAACTAAGTCAGCTGGAAGTTTTGCTTCTCAGGGCGGAAGGATGAAAGATGTGTTTTGAAAATGCCACGTGACTACCGTCCTCCTCCCTCTCGGATCAGTCCACATGTTCACGGTGCATTTTTTTATGGAATATGTTGAGCAAACCTGGAGAAGCGTCAGCTCAAGATATTATTGTTGTCATTGCTGTGGATCTTTACCTGATACACTGACTTGGTGAGTAAATGTTTACTCTTATTCAAACTGATTTTGTGGCTTCTCTTAGTTTAGCACCAGGTTTAAAATCTTGCTAGCTAGTTAGTGTTAGCCTAGCGTTGCTGCTGCCGCTGGGCTCATGTTACTTAAAATTAACACCACAGCCTTAAAAACCTTATATAAAACTATGTCTGTGAAATTTTCTGTTGATTGTTTGAAATAAATAAGTGAGATAAGAGCCCAGACAAAATTCTTCGGGAGGTGCAGCCGTTAGGGGTGGGGTAGGTGTGGGATGTGGGGGTGGATAACAGAGCTCTCCAGCGTGGAAGCAGTTTTGCAAATATGTGATATTTTGATAAATTAAGTAGATATTTGAGCATTACATAGCTACATTGTCGCCTGAAAATATCTTAAAAGGTTTTTTGTGACCCAGAAAGGGTAGTCTGGGGAAAAGGAGGATCGCATTTGTCGGCCACGGTTGTCGGAGCCTGTGCGTGCTTGTAAGCGCGGCAATGGCGGAGGCGCCGCTGAAAAACTTATTACTTTTTCTGGGTCACAAAATAAACTTTTAAGATATTTTCAGGTGAGAATGTAGCTGTGTAAATTTCAAATATCTGCTCGATTTATCAAGACATCACATATTTGCAAAAATGCGCCGACGTTTCGGAGACATCTATTTTTTTTTTTCATGCTTTGTGGCAGCTTTAGAACATCTGTGGCATCTATTAATGTCAAATCTAGCCTTTATTTAACAACATAAGCAAACTCTATGTTACAATGATTGCACAGCCATTAAGGATCAAATCAGTTTCTGAAAAATGTTCTGTTTTTCTCCTCTGCTTGCTTCTTACTGTCTTTGAGGCTCGGGACCAGCACTCCTGTTGTTGGACAGAAAGACATCAGTAAGTATTTTGGTTTTCCAATATATTAGCAACTGTCAGTGACATTTATATTAATCAGGCTGAACTTTAATCATACTTTAGATCAGCCTGTTTTACTTATTGTTTTATTTGTGCTTTGGTTTGGGGAAGTTGTTTCTTTACTGATCTTTTCCTGTCTTCTGTTATTAGACTTGAGATATGACTGCACTATGCTGTTGCTGGTGACTCCAGTTAATTCTACAAGACATGCTGTGTAAGTAAACAAACAACAACAGTTTGGTCTGCATTTTGTTACGGGTTCAGAATTGGTGGAGAGTACAAAGGCAAGACAGTCCAGAAGATTTGGGTTAAGCGATCTTTATTGAAGTATTCGCGCGGGAAGACAGTCACTGCACATGTCAGCAAGGGTCTTCACCAAAATTATACTTCAGACTGCTTTTATAGCATCAGGGTATTATAACGCCCCTTCTAGCGTTTACAAGCACATAATTTGCATGTACAGAACATTCATGTATTTTAAGCATAAAGTGCAACATCGAGGTTCCTCTTTTTGGCATCTTCTTCCAAAAAAGGCAATGGACTCTGGCCTCTGCAGTCTCCAGGGGCTGGTCCTCTCCACGCGTCATCTGTTGTCAAGAAAGCTCAAGTGCAACATGTTTGCTCAGTACATTCAGGCCTATGGTTAAATCTAGTTCTAGGTTATATGTGATATATGTGTGTTTTGTAAGCATGTGTGCAAACTTTCCTAAGCTCCCGGCTTTTTAACCAATGTGTCACCCAGACAGTCACGCTGAATGAAGCTTGAGACCTCTAATTACCTGGGAAAGCTTCAACTCCTTATGAGCACAGGACTGCAATGTGTGTATAAAGACATAGTAATACTGAAAGTGATTATGCTGCACCTGTGATAAGGATTAATGTGGTGTCAGCGTGTTAAATGATTACTCTGGTGTTCGTGTATTAACTGTCATCTGACCAGTTTAAAGCTATACGAGATAATATTAATGCTGATTAATATGCTATCTAATATATTGTAGCAGTAGAGCAATTTCCCTCTTCCACAATCCTCCTTTTGACCTCTTGACCACAAGAGGTCACATACACCGTGTGCTGTGTCACTCCTCGGCCCACTCAGTCGTTTCCATCTCCATCAATGGCATCATGGACACCGGGGTCACTGCCCGGGATCCACTGCCCTCGTAATTACCTTTTCCAACAATCCTCTGACACAAGGAATGAGACAGCATCCACAGGTGACCAAAATCCCTAAAAAGCAGATATAGAAAGCATTGCAGACATCACTAACCCTTTCCACTGCCCGAACACGGATGTCAGCCAACCCTCAAAGGGATTCTCAATCCCTGAGTCTTCATGCATGGTCCTGGACAGAGTTTTAAGGCCCTCCAGCGCTCGAGTAACTGAGCCATCTGGGGCAGTATTGTTTGGGATGAAGGTACAGCACATGTCGCCAAACATAGCACAAACTCCGCCCCTTTCTGCGAGAACCATGTCGAGAGCTAGTCTGTTCTGGACCCCATTAGTGAGGTCGGACCCAACTGTTCTACTACTCCCACGAAGGCATCCCGGGTTAGGTTTGAGAGTCTCAGCACATTGTAATGAACGTAGTTTATCCTGTCCACATTCTTGTTTGGGGTCACTGGAAAAGAGCAGAGATTATTGGTAAGTTTTCAAAACCGGCTGCTATTGGGTCTACCAGTTTATACTGTTTGGGACTCCCCTGGGCACTCCTATGCAGTCAATCCATGTGGGTGAATCCATTCTGGGATCGTATACATGTGTTCCCTGAGTGCTTCTTTTACTCAATATGTGTCTCTTACGTCTGGCTGCCAATGTGCGTGTGTTTCTTTCGGGCATGACTTTCACTTTGTTGCCGATTAATGTCAGTGGAGCTCCCAACCTTACCATTGCACACGTCCCAACACTTCCCAGAGGAACACGGACCAAGAGAGTTCTCTGCCCACAATAATAATATAGCCCACTTCTTGCCCAATTGCCTATTAATGTATTTGAATGGTTTTTCATATTGGTGGTTCTCCTGTGAGTGTCACAGAGCACCAACTAGGGTCAATATCTCCCAGCGTGTATCTCACTTTGTCTGTAGAAAACTTAAAGCACGTGTAGTTGTCCTTTCTGGGTCTGAATGGTCCTACCTGTGTCTGCTTGTCAATTGGTGGGAAGAGGCTGGCCAGGATTGAACAGTTGCCAGTACTCACTGCTTCTCTCGTAAGTCGCAGCATACACTCGCACCCCCCATTTGTCCTCTGGATACAGTGGAGCGGGCTCTGTAAACAAACGCGGCCTAGCTGAGGCACAAGCAACACAGTTAGACACTTGTTGTTCTTTAGCATTTTGGGCCACCCAGTCCAGCCAGAGGTTACTGTCACTGAACCCGGTGGCACGCTCGATTAAATCCTGGGGCTTCAGCCTAGTGTAATCGACCGTCAACACTCGTCTACCTTTTGGTTCATGTTCCTCTGGTGTAGCGGTTGGCAACCCGTCCCCTCCTTTTCCTGTAATATTCGTACCAAAATTTGTGACATTATTAGACATGGGATTCACTAAGTTTATCCTAATTAATCCGATCGGATCTGTCCCGAGACATCTGCCCGATTACCAGGTAGAACACGTTTCCTGGGCTCTGTGACCTGGGCAGGGTGTCCCAGGGACCCAGAGAAAGTGTGATAGGGTTTTGGGCAGTAGAAAAATCCTCTGAATGGCTATTCCTTCAACCCCTCCGGCACCTGTGGCTGCCACCCTACTCCTGTCCAACTTACCACGTTCCCCAGCCAGGGCGCACCACTGTGCCGCTGTGTATGACGCCAGCACAGGGCGGATTCCCGGCTGGAGTGAGGATTCCCTCCCTGGTGCAAAGCGTAAGGGTGGCTGCACATCCACACATCATATCCTCCAGCTGCTGTTTGCTCCTTCACAGTTAATCACTTCGCATAGATCGAACGTGTATGAGCTTGTGGACCCTTTAACGTAGTCCAGTTCCATGCCATTATATGCGCTGAGACAATCATCCCTTTTACCTGACACCTCACGCTTGGGTCTTTTCATCGGCCACATTTCGGTATTCGGTTTTTCAGTCAGAGTTGGGCTGGGCTGACCTCCGTGCTCAGGTGGGCTACGCCGTGCTATCTGCCAAAAATACAGAAAAGACAAATACCCAAAACTAATACTATCTTATATAAAAGCCATGTGGTTGTGAGAAGCATTTTACCAATCCCTCTCCTCACGCTTCTTTCTGCGTGCCTGCAAGTCAAATTTGTGCATGGTGTCGTGTGAAATGTGTATTGCTGACATACAGATTCCTTTGTTTTCTTTTTTTTTTTTTTTTTACTTTGTTACCACTCCTTTGCGTTGGCGTGGGGATCTCCTCTTTGGCTGTTCTTCTTGCTTCGGCCTCCCAGGTAGACTGCTGGTCGGCCCGTTGCACGGGTGAGAGGATTTATTTTGCCTCTGGCTGTCGTCAGCACCCGTGTTCGGTGGAGCTGGGTTGTCGTCACCAAGCTCTCGTCCGCTGCAGCACACACTGCGTCCAATGGAACCAGGTGTCGCCTTTCCCTCTCAGTCGGACCGCTGTGTTCGTCCTGGCGGTTACCTCATACGGACCTGTCCAGCGAGGCTCTTTCCACTTCCGCTTGATGACTTTCAGCCACACTGCTTTTGCGTCTGGGACCTCCCCTCCTGCTGTGGGTCTTCCAGAGGTAACCTGTTTTGTGAAACTGGACACAAGAGCTTTCAACTCATTAAAATATTCAGCATGGGACCTGTTACTTTTTCTGGGCTGCTCCACGGGACCGCTGTCCAGGGGCCGGAAACGGCCGTCCTGTCAGCAGCTCGCACGGCGTGAAACCTGTGGATTGGTTAACAGAGCATCTTATGGTCATCAAAGCAATGGGCAGGGCTGCCAGCCAATTCAGCCCTGTCTGTGCACATATTTTAGCTAGTTTGTTCTTCAAGTTTAGGTTCATTCTTTCTACTTTCCCTTGCGATTGGGGGTGGTACACTGTCCCGAATTTATGCTGAACCCCCAACATTCTCTCCACCTCGGCTAAATCCTGATTTCTAAAGTGGGTACCGTTATCTGATCTAATTCTCTTAGGAAACCCATGCCTTGGAATGTAGTGGTTAATCAAACATTTAATCACACTCTTTGCATCCTCTCTTTTAGTCGCCCATGCCTCTGGCCAGCCGGTCAGAGCATCCACACATACCAACAAATATCTGACTCCCCCTGGACCTGGATCTACCATATCGGTGAAATCAATCACAATTTCTTCTCCTGGTCTCTCTGGCATGAGAAACTTACCTGTTTCTGGCTTTACCGCTGGCTTTGGATTGTGTGCCCCACAAATTAAACAGGTTCGGCTCTCTCTTTTATCATGTTTCTCAGATCTGGGTGCCACCAGTGACACAAGTTTCTCTCCATCTGTGTCACTCCTACGTGGCCAAGTCCATGCGCCTCGCATACTTTCTTTTCAGCCAGCTTAGCTGTCAGAACCGGTCGCCCGTGGGGTCCTCGCCACAGACCTTTTTCTTTTCGGGCTCCTCGGCTCTCCCACACCTCCTTTTCCTCCTGGGTGGCTTCTTCTTGAGCCTGTCTGGCTTCCTCTAAGACATCAATGTTTGGTTCCTCGTCTGCAGTAACCTCCACCATTTGCCTTCTTCCTCTGTAGCCTGCAGCTTCTTTTTGCGGCTTCATCTGCTTTCTGGTTCCCTTTGGCCACCATTGTGTTTTCTTGAGAGTGTCCTTTGCATTTTATGATACTTACCTCGCCTGGGTCGTTCAGAGCTTCTTCTAGTTCTTCCATTTCCCTCTTATGGCATATTGGGGCATTAGTTGCTGTTCTGAAACCTGCTCTCTTCCATTGAGCAAGTTCCACGTGAGCTGCTCCAAACGCATAAGCTGAATCAGTATAAATGTTCACCTTCATGTCCTTGGCCAGTCTGAGGGCTCGAGTCAGAGCTATTACTTCAGCTCTCTGTGCTGACTGTTGGCCCTCAATTCTTCCAGCTTCTTTCACTTCATAGTCTTGTCCTCTTCTGCAAACCACAGCGTAGCCTGCTTTCAGTCCTTCTTCATCACGGTGACAGCAGCCATCTGTAAACCAGTCTTCAGCTCCGGGGATGGGCTCCGCTTTCAGATCTTCTCTAACTTTCTCTTCAGCTTCAGCTCTTTTGGCGCAGTCGTGTGGTTCCCCTGACCCCATCAAGTCCGCCATGTTTATTCCCTCATGTGTAAATGTCAGATTTGGAGCGTCTAGGACTTTGCTCAACCTCTGTTGTGTCAGTGGTGTCATAGTGAAGGCTTGTGAGTTCACGTATGCTACTACACTATGTGTGGTGAGCACTTTAAGTGGATGTTCTCTCACTACATGTGCTGTTTTCTGGATGATTTTTGCTACCCCAGCTGCGTGTTGTGTGCACGTGGGATGCCTGGCCTCTGTTGGGTTTAGTCTTATGCTAACATACATAAGCACATCTCTACCTCCTCCTTTTTTCTGAAACAACACCCCATTCACCACCCACTTGTTTCAGAAACATCAAGATAAAATGGTTCATCATAGTTGGGCGTGGCCAGGTCTGTGGCCCTTGACAGGTCTTGTTTCAGTGAAATGAACGCTGTTTCTGTGGCTGGCGTCCAGGGCAATTCAGCCTTAAGGTTTCGAACACCCACCTTTTTTATCAGGTCCCTTAAAGGGGCCGTTTTGCCTGCATAGTTAGGAATGAACTGTCTGCTGTAACCTGTCAGGCCCAGAAAGGAGAGGAGCTCCTTTACAGTTCGTGGTTTTGGGTGTGTCAGAATCTGGTCTCTGTGTGTGTTCATCAAACCCACTGACCTGTGTGCGATGACTCGGCCCAGAAACGTTACTTCCGGTCGGACCAACTGCAGTTTTTCTTTACTTACTTTGAACCCACATTCTGCCAATCGGTTCAGAACCACAAGCGAGGCTGCTGTACAGGCCGATGCTGACGGGGCCGCAATGAGAAGGTCATCAACATACTGAATTAATGTACAACCTTCAGGCAGGTGGCATGGTGACAATGCATCTTTCAGCACCTGATTGAAAATGCCTGGGGACAGTGCAAAGCCTTGTGGCAGGCGGCGTGTATCTGTATTTCTGGCCTCTGTATGTGAATGAAAAAACATCCCTCAGTGACTCATGCAAAGGGAGACAAAAGAAAGCATTAGCCAGATCGATGCATGTAAACCACTTTTGGTCCCATGAGATGGCGGTTAAAGCCGTGTATGGGTTTGGCACCGGCACAGTGTCAGTGCGCAGTATGGCATTAATGGCCCTCAGATCATGCGCCATCCTGTATTTCCCTGTCCCTTGCTTCTCCACCGGCAAGATAGGTGTGTTCCAAAATGACTGTGAAGGCTCAAGCACACCTACTTCCAACAGCCCTTCAATAGTTTCTGCAATTCCCTCTTCCGCTTCTGGTCTGTGTCTGTACTGTGGTCTGTTGATTGGTGCCTCCGACTTCAGCCGAAACAGGACGGGCGAACAATTAGCCAGGCCAACGTCCGTGGGCCCTGTTGACCACAAACTGTCAGGGAGCTGTGAAAGCGCTGCGACTGCGTCAGGGTGGTCTGTTTTTTCCCTGCCGTGTGTTCTTGAAATTTCTTTGTGTTCTACAACCACCGCGTCATTAGACAAGCAGGTGATGCGATAGGTTTTGCACTTGGGTGCGTACCAAACGTTTGGAATTTGAGTACTTTGCCACGAGCCGTTCTCCAGGGCCCGCTTGACCATCGGTCCCATTTCTCTAGCCTGATGACCTATGTGGACCGCCAATGTGACATGGGGAGCTGAATCGGAACCCATCTCGTACCAAGGCAGTTGTTCTTCCGTTAATTTCACCGCAGCTGCTACTCCTTCCGGCCCAACATAAATGTTGTGGCAACGCACGTTCCAAATTTGACCTTCGAGGTCAGATTCAAATTGTTCTCGGTATGTGTCATCGTCGTCCCTATCATAAAACAGAGTGACGTGGTAAGGGTCACGCGGCGGGGTGTAGACGGCCAGGCTCATGATCCAGGGTCTCCACAGCTCATATTGTCTGAGAATGCCGTCTTCCACCAGCCTTCCCCAGTAAATGTCAGCGGTAGCTTGTTCAGAGTCTTGGATCAGATATTGAGTCTTTGAATGTGTCCCCAGGCACGGGAACTGTCTGCCTCCCGGAAGAGTAACTGTGAGTCCATCTGTAGAACACATTATGGTGGCTCCCAGTTTCACGAGCAGGTCCCTGCCCATGAGATTTACAGGTACTTGTGGTGACACTACATATCTGTGTTTCAAAGTCTGTTTCCCCAGCTTGGTCAGTGCTGGATCAGTTAGTGGCAGAGTCATGGGAACCCCAGAGAAACCAACCACGCTCACAGTGTGGTCTGAGAGTGTTGCACTGTTTGGTGTGGATATAAGCGTTGAGTAGGTCGCTCCAGTGTCCACCAGGAAGGTCAGTGGTGTTCCTTCCACAGTCATAGACAGCATGGGATCTGCCAGTCCCACACCGTCCGGTTTCTCAGGGCCCCGTCAATATTGCTCACCCTCCCAGCCCCAGTCTGCCACTGGATACTGGGCGACTGGCGCCGCGCCTGGGTTGGGAGCTTGGTGTCCGCCTCTGTATGCACCTCTTCCTCTGGGAGCTCCACGTGCCTGGGGTTGGTAACCTCGCCCACGGTAGTTCAGGGGTGGTTCTGGGCAGTCTCTCGCCCAATGTCCTTCTGCTCCGCATCTCAGACAGGCATTCCATGACGTGGAGCTGGGATTCCCCGTACCCCGCGCCCTTTGTCCTCTCCCGGCGTAACCACCACGCCCTCTGTATGGTCTCGCCGCCCCCCAATTTCCCGCGGGTTGTCTCTGCCTTGGTGCATTGACGGGCCAACGGTCATCAGGATACAGGTTGGGGTCCAGATCTGGCCACTCAGGCACGGGATCAGGCTGTGGCTTTGCCACCATCATTTTCTTTGTGGCTTCCTTATTTTCCTTCTTCTTTTCGCTGGCTTTATCTCTCGCCTCTATCAACTGCAGTTTCAAGAGCAGCGCCTGCGCTTCCTCTAGCTCCCTCTTCTGTTTGTTCACCTCATCCTGCTCCAACGTCAGCCGATGGGTTAAATGCCTCTCCCACTGGGTGGAGTCCGCGACCGCAAAGTCTGGATTTTTCTCTAAATCAGTTCTCACCTGCTTAGGCAGCCCTGCCAACACCGCAGCCCTAAACCAAGCTCGTGATTCCCCTTCTTGGCCAGGATGTATCCCTGTCTCTGACAGCCACTGCTCTTTTGCTCTCGCTAGAAACTCTAGGGGTGTGTGTTGTGGATCCCAAACTATTTTAGGAATGGCTCCAGTATTTGGGGTCGGTGCTTCTCACGCACTGCGTTCGCTAGGGCATTTCGCACTTCGCGGTATGGCCTGTTGTTGGCGTAGCTGGTGGTTCCTGCCATTTCCTCCACGTCCGCCAGCCCACATGCAATCATCGCCCTCCCCGCTAGGGCGCGGAAGTCACCAATGGCGATTTCCTCTCCTTCCGTCAACGCATCCAGTTTCCTCAGCCATCTTGCTCCTCCCTCAGTGACAGGTGGCAGTTGTCTGGCCAGTGCTTCCAGATCCCTTACCTTGTATGCCCGGTAGATCGGTTCATGTTTGGGGCCCACTATTAGCGGCAAGCTCCAGCCTGCTCTCTCAACTGCATCCTCAGCGTCCGCTTCCCTGCTCTTGCTGGTCTTCCCCGGTCATTGGGGCGTCAAACACTGATTTGCGTTCCGCTCTGGCGTCGCACTTCAATTTTTAGTTGGATGTCTGTGCACCGTTCTACTGCGCAAGTTCAGGTTTTTGTCCGGGTCACAGCCGTCTTTTCCTTGTATTTCCTCCTCTTCTTCATCCATGTCATCTTCCGATGAAGTCTTGCCCCCTTCCATGTCAACCTCCACAATTGTCTTAAGGGGCTTATGCCCTTTGGATGAAGTCTTCAGGTGCTTTAGTTCCTCTTCCATGAGTTCCTTCAGGGCGTTCTGCTTTACCACGGTCAGCGTTTCTACTACTGCCAGTAGAGCGCCTCGATCCCCCGTGCATCTGCCCATAAACCTGCCCATCCCACCTATTCTGCCTGTTAGTAATCTGCTTGCTTGCTTGGTGGTGTGTCTGTCTTTCCTGGTTCGGCGGCTCGACCAATTCTGACCTCCCGTCTTCCTCATCCTGCGAGGACCCCTCTTCAGTCCGAACAGCAGGTGAGGCTTCGGTATGAGGCACCCCCGACCCTGCTGCTTCTCCCAGTGAGTCTGGCGTCGTCCAGGCCCGGCTACACGATGTCAAACCGTGACCCGTGGCACAGGCCGTCTGCGTCCCTGCATTCTCCCTGTTGTGTGGTTCCACCACCGTCATTTCTGCACGTTGGGTTGGCCTAGTCGTGCCTGGGTACTCGACGTTTACGAGTCCTCCTGTCACAATGCCCGTCTGTCCATCAGGGCCCTGCACCTGTCCTCCGTCTAAGGACATCACTGGCATCACATAAGGGGGAGGAGTCCCTGCTCCACCCAGCTGCAGCGGGGCGCTGGGAAGTTGTGGGATCCACGGGTATATTGCTGGTGTGTGAGGGTTATTTACTTCTTCTCCCTTCAACGTGAGTTTTGCCATTTTGTCCTCCAGCTTTTCATTGTCTTCCTGTAATTTCTGCAGTAATTTCATCATACTCACCGTGTCCTCTTCCTTTGCTGGCTCAGGCTGTTCCACTTTGTCTTTCATCCAGGATGATACTGCATTGCACATCATCATCCACTTGCAGCAGTTGCCATGCATTGCCTTCAAAGCAGTCATTTCCTTTTTTATTTTCCGGTTGACTGAGCGGCCTCCTGATTCATCCTGTAAGTTTTTAGTTTCTTCTCACATCTCTCTCCTCTGTTCTAAGCACAACCTCCAGAGCTGTCCTGTCATCTGTCCCTTTGTGTTGTAAGTCAAAAATTTTGCTTACCTCTGCTTCCATGGCTCGGCACTCCTTTTCGGCTGCTTTAGGCGTACCTGTGCAGGCCATCCTTATGGCCTTTTTCAGCTCCACTACCTGATCCTTCAATGTCTTGTAACGTCTCTGTCCGTTGGCCGAGGTGTCCGCCATTTTGTGATTTCCTGCAAGACAGCACGTACCTCTTCAAAATGGCTGCTGTCGGCTCCTCCCTGCCAGTCACCCTCCGGCACTTCCCCTTTTCCGCCTCAGAGCTCGCTCTCTCCGCTCTAGCAGTCACTTCCCTTTTAATTCTGCTTGGTGACACAGAGAACAGTGAACTCAGGCCTCACCACACAATATTGTCTGCTCAGTCAACCCCTGAGCAACAACCCAGTTCCGTCGATGACATAAACCTGAAAATGATCCCCACCAATAAACTTAATAACTTTTATTTTAGTGTCTTGCCTCTAGTTTCATGTTTAACAATATTCACAAACCTTTACAGCCCTCAAGGGACCCTGGTGTGCCTGTCAGGAAACAGAGCTGCTGGCTTTCACGCTTTAGTGAACAAACAGGAACCACACCCTAGCTCTCCAGGGACCAAGCATTTCTCCAGCAAATGTCATCTAATATCCACCACTGTCTAACAGAAGCATGTATGGAGTAACTCCAAATGCATAGCTATTGTAACACAACATGAACATTCCTACATGTCTTCTCCACCCCTCGCATGGAGAGGCCCAGTGTACAGTATCGACCTCCTCGCACAGGTCTACCATTGTACTAAACAATGCAAAGCTCGTGGTCAACCACCATGCTGTTTGTGATTCTGTGATAGTGGTCGCGACTTCAATTTCAATTGGGTCGTCTGGTGCGTCCGCACGTTCTCCCCGAAACACACGACTGGCTCTGAACCGGCCCTCTCCCAGGGGAGTAATTGTTATTCTGCAGTGCCCAAAAGTCAGCATGTCACTGCGTTAATGTGGGCGCTGTAAGCAGTAAGATTGTATCAGATGAAACACAAGAGCAAATTTAGGTATGCACACGACAGCTACGTGGCACACCAAAAGCAAATACAATAAAATACAAAACAGGAAATGGGAAATGTTGCACAAACGTATAAGAGAAAATGTTTATCAGTTTATAGTTCTGCGGCCTCCTCACTATTCTCTTCCACAATCTCACGTAGTGTTGTTACCAAGCGCAAACACTCATGTAATAACAGGGGGAATTCTGTTTCAGTCAAGTTCACAATTAAAGTGTAGTCACGCTCCGTGAGCCCTACTTCACAGCAAACCCGCACTTCTGTCTCCACCCACCATGTTTGTCCGTCCGTTACTGGAGTCAACACAAGACTGAAAGTAAAGCCGGTGACATCCCTGCGCCCTTCTCCCAAAACCGTGTGGTATCTTTCAGCCATTAAATCTACACGGCAGTGCACATCAGTGTATTTACAAAACAAAGTTGTCTCGAGCAAAATCAAGCCGAAATACAAAGCAATCTATCTGGTCCACTGAAAATCAATATCAAAACCCCGAAAGGCGGAAGCACAAAAGGCGGGAAAGTCCCGTTCGGCGTCAGTGGGAGTGGGACCTCTGTCGGGATGACAGTATAAATCCAGCACCGAAATATAATAAGACTACGGCGGTAAAGTCTAATAACACTTGTGGCGAAGGCCTTACTACCGCAGTTACTGTGAAGCCATACTCAATGTTAGAAAACTCAGCGTTACAGCGACAAGCGACGTTAACAACGTCTCCTGTCCTGGTACACTCAACCACACAAGAACCGTTATCGAACATGCGAGCAAAAGGAGACAAGCAATTATCCTTGCCACTCGAACATAATGTCAAAATCCCTGAAAGCAATTCCACAAAAGGCCAAAAAGTCCTGCTCGGCGTCCGTGGGGTTTAAATTTCTCTGCTGTCTACAGTATAATGCCAACGCCCGAAAGATAACAAGACTACTACATGCAAAATCAACCAGAGTTTCCTCTGACGACCCTGTTACTGCAGTAACTGAAAAGGCATACGGAATCCCTAAAGTCACAACGCGACATCGACTGGTTACGACATAAAAATCCCCTGTCCGTGTGTATTCAAGTAAACAATATCCCGAATCTGACATGTGTATGTGCAGAAGCTTTACCGCAATATTAAAAGAGTGTCAGTATAGACAATCAAAAACAGAAGTCATATGAACTTCAGCAAGTGTTCTATCACTCAAGAATGAGTAAAACAAAACACACAGGATAGATCATTCATTATTTGTAACAAAATGGAAATCAAAGCAAATCTTCCCTGATAACCCCAACACACGTCTTGCTTAACCCAGGTTCTGCAGTCAGTCATTACTCGCTCATTAGTAAACAGGAAATATCAGTCTAAATCAGTCAGGCACCTCATTTACATAGACACAGACACCTCCTTAAAATAACCAGGCTGCTGCAGTGCCTGTCACAGACAGGGCTTACACACAAACAAAGAAATTATAACACAGAGACGTCTGATAAATGAAACAATATTTACAAGGCCTTAACACAACCTACATAATTTAGACAAAATTTAATTAACCCTCCAAGGGAGAAACTCCAAGTTTTTGATCATCAATGACAGTCTCAGTTCTAAACTGTATCTGCTCTAATCCCTAAATATACTAAGTGAATTTTAAAAGCGTCCAACGCCCAAGCTCCAAGCTTTGCTACCCAAAAAAGTGCATAAACCGTTCCAAACGGTGAAGTGGTCCAACCACTGGCTATTTAGGAGCGTCGTTGTTCTCCACACTTGCCAAGTGAACTATCCCTCCCAGAGGAAGATGTCGATCGTCACCGACAAATTGGAAGCGTTACCTTCCGACAATGCACTTCCTGGAACATCCCACAGTTCCGTTCTACAGAATTTTACTACTATTTTAAAGACATCCTAAACGACCACCAAACCAACTTTAATGATGTCCAAGCCCAGCTTTGTATTCAATTATAACTGTATGACCATATACAGATTTCAAATGACCTATGTCCTAAATTCAGTAGTCCAACTACTTTAACTTATCTATTTCCTATTTCCGTTACTTTTACCTTTTCCTATTCAATGTGCACACTACAAAACATGAGATCATAACCACACAAACAGTCACCAGTAATCTAATGAGTAGACATTAATTTAAACATCCAATTCGGCACACTTCGGAACAATTCAACAGGTAGTGCCTACCTTTTGAGATGGGCTGCCCGTTTGTCCACTCACTTCGATAACTGGATCCCGTCTATGGACCCTCTTGGACGTCCACAATGCCAACAGCGTCTCTCCCTTCCAATCGCGGCCAATGCACCAATTGTTACGGGTTCAGAATTGGTGGAGAGTACAAAGGCAAGACAGTCCAGAAGATTTGGGTTAAAGCGATCTTTATTGAAGTATTCGCGCGGGAAGACAGTCACTGCACATGTCAGCAAGGGTCTTCACCAAAATTATACTTCAGACTGCTTTTATAGCATCAGGGTATTATAACGCCCCTTCTAGCGTTTACAAGCACATAATTTGCATGTACAGAACATTCATGTATTTTAAGCATAAAGTGCAACATCGAGGTTCCTCTTTTTGGCATCTTCTTCCAAAAAAGGCAATGGACTCTGGCCTCTGCAGTCTCCAGGGGCTGGTCCTCTCCACGCGTCATCTGTTGTCAAGAAAGCTCAAGTGCAACATGTTTGCTCAGTACATTCAGGCCTATGGTTAAATCTAGTTCTAGGTTATATGTGATATATGTGTGTTTTGTAAGCATGTGTGCAAACTTTCCTAAGCTCCCGGCTTTTAACCAATGTGTCACCCAGACAGTCACGCTGAATGAAGCTTGAGACCTCTAATTACCTGGGAAAGCTTCAACTCCTTATGAGCACAGGACTGCAATGTGTATATAAAGACATAGTAATACTGAAAGTGATTATGCTGCACCTGTGATAAGGATTAATGTGGTGTCAGCGTGTTAAATGATTACTCTGGTGTTCGTGTATTAACTGTCATCTGACCAGTTTAAAGCTATACGAGATAATATTAATGCTGATTAATATGCTATCTAATATATTGTAGCAGTAGAGCAATTTCCCCTCTTCCACAATTTCTTGAAAGATCACATCCCCCAAACTTAGTTTAGAGGGTCTACACTGTATATAGTGAAGTCTGCAAGTTTTCTAACAGCAAAATCTGTTTTGTGCCCAAAATCATTTTGCACATCATTAGAATGAAAGTTATTGGCCATGTTTGCATAGCCCTTTTTTAAAATGATGCTTTCATGACATTATTGTGTGTTGGGTGGTGGTCAGGGCTATCCAGACTGACAATTGGGACATTGAATGTCACCTGTCCGGTGGGGGGGGGGCTGAGATTGTCTAAATTGGAGTCTGTTCTATACCAAATGCAGAAAAAAATGTTTTAAGAAAGTTCATGTTCCAAAAATATGATTGTTTGCTTGCAGGACAACAGGAGAGATGAGTCCTCCGTCACAGATGGTGTGGTCAGTGAAGATGGTCGCCTGCAGGTTCAAGCTCATTGCATCTCCAACCCACATCCACTGCCACTGTACTTAGGGAAGTTAAAGACTTTCTTCTGCACCTACATTTGGATCACCTCGATCCATGACAGTCATTCAGGCAGTAATGCCTGGACTGGAAACAAGCATCCTTAAAATAATACAACATTCCAGCTCCTGTGTTGGAATGAAAAACAAATGTGTTGTTTAAATTAGAGACTGCACTTGTGACAGAACAATAAATATTTTATTTTGATTATATAAGTAATGTAAGTACAAAACAAACTTGTGGTAGGCCTAAACTTATTTTCAGAATAATTACATCTGAGACTTTGTTTCATTGTATGATTATAACAGTGATGGCAATATAATTGTTTGTTGTTCAGCAGAACAGTGTCCAGTATGTTGGCTGTTATACTTTGTTGTTTGAAAATAAAAGTTGGGCTCATTTTAACATCATTACAAAAATTGTTGTTAATTATTTTTAATCATAATCAGGTTAACACCAATTGTTTTTTCATTTAGTTGAACTTAACATGTTTGTCAGTAGATAAACAATTAGTATTGTACAGTCAGAAATATCAAGTTATTGTTAATACTGCAGACTTGCAATGTATAAGTCGTCCTAACAGTCATCTTAAGTAAGCTTTACTTAGTTTTTTTGAGGCAACGAGTTTCCATAATTTTTTTGAGTTCTGGGAACTAACACGGCTGTACAGTGTACTCAAAATGAGTAAGTTGCCCTAACTTGGTCATCTTACGTAAACTTGATCCAATTTTTTTGAGTTCTGGGAACAAATGAGCTTGTACAGAGTACTCAAAATAAATAAGTTGTCCTAACTTAGTCATTTTAGCTAAGCTTTACTCAATTTTTTGAGGCAACGAGTTTCCATAATTTTTTTGAGTTCTGGGAATTAATTAGATTTTACAGTGTGTTTTATTTTGATGTTCTGTTGTCACTTGTGTTTTGTGTTTAGTTCTACTTCTCCTGTCTCATCCTCTGTGATTAGTTTCAGCTGTCCTGACCTGTTTCCTCTCCCTTCATTATCTGCTGTGTATTATTGTCTCAGTCTCTCCTTGTCCTTTTTTTTTTTGGAAGAGTTATTGTTTTGGATTCTTTGTGTCTGCTCTGTGGGGGGTTTGTATCTTATGAAAACTTATCATTAAAGATGCTTAAGTTTATATCACTCTCCTGAGTCCTGCATTTGGGTCCACACAGTTTTGACAAAGTTACAGAATCCAGTACACTGCTGATTGATGTGCAGCTGCGTTAATTACTGGCCTGCAGGTGGCTGCAATGAGTGACTTATGACTATTAAGGCCTTTCAGCAATTCACTTTGTCACCAGTGGCGTCTCTAGAAAATTTTTGTTGGGGGGGCCAGGTAGGGGCACAGATTTGGAGAAGGGTGGCAGATGTAATTGGCAGATAATGTTTAAAAAAAAAAATCTACCAACCGTTAACCATAATTCAATAACCCTATAAACCTAATAACCGAATACGCTTTTGACTCTTATTAGAATGAGGTTTTAACCACTACGGTGCAAAGTTTTTAGATACTGCATTGATAAAGTACAAGAGATACAATCAGTGCTTTGTCAGTGTTTATTCAGCATTCAAGGACAGCAATATTTGCATAGTATTTTTACTGACATATAATGCACATATGTTTTGGGCAAAAACATTTTTGAATATTAAAATACGAACATTTTTAACATACAATTGGCAAATTAGCCAATGCAAAACTTTATCTGCCTATTAAAAAAAGAAGATAATCTTCTCACAAACTGGTGTTTGATTTTGAAACAGGAAAAAAGTAGGGAAACAAATGAAAAGACTAACATTTGAATGAAACCTGAAAGCAAGTAAATACTTTCTATGCTGCCTTATGGTAAACTTTGGTAATATTGAAGAACAACACTGGCTGATGATGAAATACAGTCAGCTGGCATGGTGACACTGCCAGTATTAACCTGCAGGGCTGGACTGGGACAAAAAAATTGGGCATTTTGACTACAGACCGGCCCACCAGGTATTAAAGCCATAAAGCCTTTGAATGAAAACAAACGCTGTTGTGACAGTGATGTACACTGTCTTGTTGGTATATGTATGATCTCTATACATTTTACGTCAGATAAAAACTTTGTTCGCAAGATTCAGATAATTATTTAATAACAGCTAGACATTTTAAATGACAATAATAAAGAAAAGTATTTCTTTGTGCCCCCCTTTCCCTGTTAATGTCCTACCTGCCCCCCTGGCAAAACTTTGCTAGATCCGCCCCTGCACAGTTACCAGCTGTCAGCTACATAGAAAAGGATCCTGGTGTTATTTGTCTCTCAGAAACAGTTCATAACTTCCCTTCAACTCATTCATGTCACCTAAAAGGTAAACCTGTTTCTCCATCACCTGTTCAGCTCTGATGATTCAGTAAGGACATCTCCTGGTTTCATCTTCATGTTTCCCTCTCACCAGATAACCAAACCGATATCATGACCAGCAGCTTTACAGCTGTGGCTCCAGCAAACATCAGCTGATACTAGAAAGTAATATTAAATAAATTCTAACAACAGCTGATCAAGCTTAAACGTGCTGCTGTTGTTTAGCACGATATCTGCTGGTTTCCTCTTTCTGGCACAAAGTGGGCGATAAACAAACGAGAGAGAAAAGCCGATCAGCTGATCATTGATCAGTTTCATGATTGAAGTAGCAACAGGAGAGGGAGGGGAGAGAATGAGAGAAGAAGAGGCAGCTGTGCAGCGTAACGACAGAATAACTCCAGCTTTGTGTCTTTGTTTCATTATAGCTAAAGTACGGGACAAACTGCGTCTCTTCTCAGCTTAATACGAAACACGTAATATTTTCTCTGAATGAGGGACCATTCCATTTTTTTATGGGACGGTTGGCAACTCTACTAACTAACCTTAAGAATAAAATAAAGTTCAACATCAGTAACATCACAGCACCCACCCAGCTGTATATAAACTCCGTCATGCTAGCTAGCACGCAGTACGAGTTATTGTAACTGACTGTAAAAAGTCAGCACAACGAAAATAAACTCCACCTAAACTTGGTTTATATCTGACCCAGATAGACTGCAGGTCATAACTTCTTACCTGAAGTTCAGTTCACCTGACACTCGGACTGGCGGCTGCCTCGGGTCTCTCCTCCTCCTGCCTCCCCTTCCCTCATCCACCTGCTGGCCTCTGTGGAAGCTCCGCCATAGCCACCACCAAACAACTGAGTTATTTTTACACATCGACCAGAATCTGGCCAATCCACCACCTCTCATTGTTCATGCCGTTACAAAAAAAATAAATAAATAAGTCATCAGCCCACTGGGCAAAGGCCCGGTATGCCCGATGGCCAGTCCAGCTATGTTAACCTGCAACCAAATCTGCAGCTCCATACAGCATTGTTACGACTTAGATTATATCTTATAACTCATAACTCTTATGCTAGCTCCCCCCAGTAGCCTACTGTCTGAAATATTCGATGGCTGCAATAATTCTTTAAGTGTTATTTTTTCCTTGGTATTATAATTTCACCGAAGTTTACTAAACTCAACAAACTTAATATTACTTACCGGGACATTTATTCTGTCCTCATTTTCTTTCACCGAAAAATAGTTTTCTGCGGTGCTGTCTTTCTCCTACCTTTGCTAACGTGATGCACATAGTGCAGAAGCCGATGCCGCATTCACTTACACTCGGATATCTGAGCTTCACGGTGAAAACATAATCGTACATTTGATATTTGATTGAATTTTATTGTTTTAGCTTTGGGGTGGCACCTCGGGTGGCCAGTCTGGTTGGGACACGCCACTGTTTGTCACTATTGGTGACAAAGTGAATTTTACTTATTTAGAAAAGATCTTTAGGTAGAGCAGGACAAAGAACAAGTAAGAAGGCTCCTCACATCCCAGACATGAATTGTTCATACCTGCCCTGTCAGGTGCCTACTCATCTTTAGATATTCAATCTCTTTGTTCACATAAAATCCATGTTACCAAGCCAGGCCCTATGATCCTCTCCATCTCCAACCATTGTCTTGATCCGGGTGAGTGACTGGAAAATTCCACTAGCTTCCTTAGTCTCCTTGGTATCCGCCCCTGGCAGGTAGTGATGGCGTATTTGCAGCTGAAGCTCTGCTCGTGTGTGAAAAAAAAAAAAAAATCAACACACTGCTTCAGAAACACTTTGCAGAGGCTCGGTTCGTCTGAGCAGAGTCACGTGATAAGCGACATCCGAAGCTTTATTCAGCACGTCACTGCTTTAGTAATTTAGCGGGATTTGTGCTGTGTTTTGGTGATTTTGTGCGAGAGATAGCGAGATAATTGTGTGTGAGATAATTAGAGACATCTAACAGGCTCTGCCTATTCCTGAATAAAAACCATTTCATCAGCAATTTGGCTCGCTGGTCAGAAATAAGAAATAATGTATAATTATAGAAGTTATTTTATTATACATAAACATTTCTATTATTAAAAAACATCAAGAAGTAACAACCAAAAGGAATAAACACAGTGGTACATGTTTCAACAAGGGTGGTTTATTCATCTAAGGGATTTAATATGAAAACAGACATAACACAACAACACCCCCCCCCGCCAAAAATGAAATTAAAAAACAAAACAAAACACACATACAAAGCACCATATCAGCCTAATATCAATCTAGGTTGTACATTCAAGCTGCTCTTCATATTATGGGCCACCAGAGGTCACCAAAGAGGACTGTGTTGACAAGCTTTGAGTAATGAACCATTTTTCAATACATGCTTCAATGCTTCAGAAAGCTTAATTTGGCCATGACTACTAAAAGGCTTACCATTATGCCTATCCATTGAATAATTAATTTCCATTAAACACAACAAGCGGAGGCTTCACATTGGATAATGTCACAACAATAAAACAATAAAGAGAGCACAATCATTCATGATCAAGCAACAATAATTTGAATTGGGAAAACGTTCCTTCTCGAGTAATTTCTTTTTCCAGTCGAGTATTCACATCAACTATGACAGTCTAACAGTGCCGTCTAGTGGCTATACAGGTTAGCAGCAGCGTAAACATGTATTACATTTCTAATGTGACTACAGATTTGACTGTTACACTTTATCTACAGCAAATACACATAACACACAACACTAATGTGATTTTAGAGGTATCTACTACAGACCACCACAATGTCTTAAAAGTTTAGAAGGAAACAACTGAAGTCTACTGAATGCTGATGTACAAGCAAACAGACAGTTTATTCTCTATGCTTCATACACATTTGCTGCTGTGAGAGAGGTCAGGAGAGAGCAGTCAGATTGTTGGAGCTGACTGAAAATCAAACAGGACTTTTTGGAACTGTGCTGAAACACGTTTAAGTGTGAGGCTGACGGGACCAAAGTTATTATAATCAAACAAAACTATAATATAAACCTAGATTTGGGGGAAAAAAAATAAAAATAAAAAAATGAAAAAAATTATCCCTCCTTCTTCTCCCACATGTCCTTTTCAGGGCCCTGTGTGGTGCTAAAGGTGATCCCACTTGCTGTGGGGCGAGAGTGCAGCATATCTGAGTACTGTTGCTGACAAGCTGCTTCCTGTTGTCTCCATATTTTTGATTTCTGTATTAAAATTCTTTTGTAGATGTAGAATGGGAAAAGTAAAGCATGAATGTCTCAATTTAGAGTTTATTTTCATGTACGTGGACATTTTCATGGGTTTTCAATGTCTATCATTTTATTTTATGTCCTTGATGTCTCTGTATTTCATACTGAACCAGTCTTATATTTTATTTTTGAACCTATGATTTCTGTGCTCTAAGGGAGAGTTAATTTTATGTGTTTTGTTTTCAGTTTCCAGTTCAGTCATGTTTAGAATTTACTGTCCTTACATTTTCTGTTAATTGTCCTCGTGTCTCAGCAATTAACAGAAAAATCTAACAGTGTGTTAAAATCTCCCAATTCTTTTAATCTTTGGGCTGAAGGAAGGACAATACTCGGTGTATAAATGCTCAATCAACAATATTTTATTTCCATATAATTCAACACTTAAGAGCATAAGAACCATCATGATGGGGAGACCTGCCTGCAGAGGGTCACAGCAAGTCTCAAAATGGTGACGGGTTACTCAGCCTTTTATAGCCCCTAGTGGCCCCCACCTAGTCGTAAAAAGCCTAAACATTCACATGTTTTTCTCTCTTACGGCGCCCTAAGTTATGACCTCGGCTCCTTGTTTTCTGCTCTCCGTAAAGGTGGGGGTATGGAATGTGGTCTTTCTCTTCTATTATAGGCACAAGGTCTTCTGCACACAACATTCTCTTCATGATTCAGCAGTATGAAATGTCAAGAAACAGTGTAACACATTCAACAGTGTCGAGTAATACAGGTCACTCCAATAGATCTAATGATTTTCACACTCTTTTAAGTCAGAAGTATAATGCAAACTAAAACTACATACTGATCACACACTCTATATTAAGGGGTATAATATGATCTACAGCAGTATCATAATTCAACTACTTTGATTACATATATAAGGTAACATATGATAACAGAATAATCTCACAATTCCCCTTTTGATCTCTTAAAAGAGATCACTTATAACATACACTCCAGCGTTACAAGGTCCAGTTCTTCTTGGTCCTGGCCCTCTGTCCCCTTTACTTGGTGGACCATATGTGGGATGACCTCTGTGTTTACGCAGTTCAGATGCAAGAAAAACTGTGATTACAACAACAAAGTACAGATGACACTCCCATTACTCTCCAGTTCTCCCACAGCTTTATTTTGGTGCTACAGTTTCCCACTCCCATTTTTGGTGCCACCTTATACCTTTCAAATGTACTTAGACTAGAACCTCTGTCTAAGGAGCTTTTAACCTTATTTTTATTGCTGCAGCTACCAGTATCTTCCAGTTGGGTGATTCTCAGCTTCTTTCTTCGACCTCCGGGTTAGACCACCCTTTAGTCGTTGCACAGATCAGGGATTATTCTGCCCCTATTTCAAACAAAGATCTGTGTATTTTGGGGTCACCGCCGTGTCCCCTTTTACCAAGAGCCTCTCGAACCTCGTTGGTCTGGTGTTCCTAGATTTTGGCCAACCCTTCATGGTTATTGCTGTGTTTATGGGATCCATCTTCTCAAGGAGCCCAAACGCCATGACACTTGACCCCAGTTGCTGTCTCGGCAGTCCCTACATCTGTCTCTGCTGTGAAGGGTCCTCATATCTCTGTGTCCCCGTCTGGTGTCTGTTCCTTTCTCTGCAAGAGACAGAAAACCAAAACACCTCTCTCCCTACCCTTGATAATCTAATGTTGTTATCCATTGTTCTTCCGGTGATGCAAATTTGGTTTAAAATATTATGTTCAGGACTCTCTGACCCAGGGACTTATTCTAATCATAATTTATGTGTGTGTAAGCGTGTTGGCATTTAGCCCTCTGCACTCAAAGTCAATACCTACAATTTATCAGTCCGGACAGTCATGCCGAACGAAGCTTATGACCTTCAAAAGACTGAGTGTCAACTCATTATGAGCACATTTGCAATGTGTTTATGAAAGTGATTATAACCACTTAGTTTAGTCAAGAAATCAAAAACAAAAACAAATTAACCATTTTTTTTTTATTCTAACACATTATAAGCTTACCATACCTAAATTATTAACCACACAAATAAAGTCATAAAAATTTTTATATAACCATTGTTTGATGTTCAAACTCAACTTCCATTGTTTGATGTTCAAACTCAACTTCCACTCCCCCCTTTTTGACACACTCCCATGTGTCAATTCACCGGAGCTAGAAAATTAAAAAGGTTAGTGACATCATATCTCAGAAAGCGTCATAAATTCTCCTCTCCCGTATTGTTGCCCCAGCCTTCTATCCTGTGTTGGGGAATGAAATCAGTTTAGTTATTATGTTATTATGTTAATTCGAGTGCTTAAACATCAAGTAGACTGCATCCACAGTAAGTCAATACAACTGTAAATGTGGCCAATTATCAGTCAATTAACATTCAATCAGAAAATGGTTATTTTATGCATACTTTAGTCAACCACTCACCCTGAGGATCTTCAATCCCAGAAAATTCCCTTCTCCTCATGTAATAAAGTCTGTCATCCTTCCATGCCCTGGTAACTGATCCATCCAGAGCTGTATCATTTTGAAATATACATACAACAAGCCAAACCACACCTTGGTCACACCAACTCTCTTCCATCGTGAGGATGTCCAACGCCATCCCATTCCGGACTGTCAAAGGTGGCTTTAACGCCGACTGTTCTGACAATCCTCTTTATCCCACTTATGGTGATACTCTTCCCTCGAATATTCGCAATTACCCTCCTTTGGTGGCGAAAACTGTTGGTGTGTTCAAGTGGGTGCTATAGGAAACAAAAGCTCAGGACAGAACAGTTATCAGTCATGTACTTTATACAAAACCTGCATGTTTTATTTCATATTGATTCTCTAAGTTTAATGGTACATTTTAATTTGAATTTAATTTTGAATGTGGCAAGACATTCATAAATATTGTTAAAGTTTTGGTACTTTTCCTTTATAAACCTTAATTAACTTTTTACAGTGGCCTGCTATGGTTAATAGTAACATATTCCAGTCATGAGTGATATCAAAAGTTTTCCCCACTGTAGCATTTGGCATTCCCAATAATATAACATAATAGCGTAATCAAAACACAGCTAACAAAGCACAGTTTTTCTTAATGCAAACATCAGTAACTCAAAATTAGCAACCAAAGGGTTAAATCTGCAGTTCCACACTCTCATGTGAAGCTACCGTCTCCTCCTCCAGTCTCTCTTATCCTCCTGCTCCTGCAAAAACAAAACAAAACAAAGCGAAGCATCCACCCTTCTCTTGCCGGCTAGGTGAATTGTTTGTTGGCATTTACTAATCCTAAAGTTGGTGCAGTCATTGTCTCAGTATCAAGTCAGTCAAAACTTTTAGTCCGTCCATCACAGTCCAGTCACATGCATACATTCACACACCTTCATACCAGATGTTGCTGATAATGGAATCTCACGCGCGACCTATTCGAGCATCCATCACCAGCAAGATGACGTCATCATTTTAAAAAGAAAACAATTCTTTGTTCCTCCTGTATCCGAGGTTCGACTAGCGGACGAACTCTCCTTTCCAGCACCCTGGCATAGACTTTCCCAGGGAGGCTGAGGAGTGTGATCCCCCTGTAGTTGGAACACACCCTCCGGTCTCCCTTCTTAAAGATGGGGACCACCACCCCGGTCTGCCAATCCAGGGGTACTGCCCCTGATCTCCACGCAACATTGTAGAGGCGTGTCAACCAGGACAGCCTGGGGTGTCCTGTGGGAGGTGTTGCGGGAGTATGGGGTGTCTGGCCCATTGCTACGGGCCATTCGATCCCTATACAACCGTTGCAAGAGCTTGGTTCGCATTGCCGGCAATAAGTCGGACTTGTTCCCGGTGGGTGATGGGCTCCGCCAGGGCTGCCCTTTGTCACCGGTTCTGTCCATAATTTTTATGGACAGGATTTCTAAGCGCAGCCAAGTGGCGGAGGGCTTCGCGCCCGGTGGCCTCAGAATCTCATCTCTGCTTTTTTGCGGATGATGTGGTTCTGTTGGCTTCATCAGGTGAAGGCCTCCAGCTCGCACTGGAACGGTTCGCAGCCGGCGTGAAGCAGCGGGAATGAGGATCAGCACCTCCAAATCTGAGGCCATGGTTCTCAGCCGGAAAGGGTGGAGTGCCCACTCCGGTCGGGATGAGTTCCTGCCCCAAGTGGAGGAGTTCAAGTATCTCGGGGTCTTGTTCGCGAGTGATGGGAGAAGGGGCCGGAGATCGACAGACGGATTGGTGCTACGGCTGCAGTGATGCGGACACTGCACCGGTCCGTCGTGGTGAAGAGGGAGCTGAGTGTAAAAGCGAAGCTCTCAATTTACCGGTCGATCACGTCCCTACCTCACCTATGGCCACTGAGCTGTGGGTAGTGACCGAAAAGAACGAGATCGCGGATACAAGCGGCAGAAATGAGCTTCCTCCGAAGGGTGGCTGGCCTCTCCCTTAGAGATAGGGTGAGAAGTTGGCCATCCGGGAGGGGCTCAGAGTAGAGCCGCTGCTCCTCTACATCGAAAGGAGCCAGTTGAGGTGGTTCGGGCATCTGACAAGGATGCCTCCTGGGTGCCTCCTGGGTGAGGTGTTCCGGGCATGTCCCACGGGAGGAGGCCCAGGGGCAGACCCAGGACACGCTGGAGAGATTATATCTCTCGGCTGGCCTGGGAACGCCTTTGGTGTTCCCCGGATAAGCTGGAGGAGGTGGCTGGGGAGAGGGAGGTCTGAGCTTCTCTGCTTAGGCTGCTGCCCACGCGACCCGGCCTCGGATAAAGCGGATGAAGATGGATGGATGGATGGACAATTCTTTGTTTTTTGGACTGGATTGACTCGCTGCAATCCTTTTAGACTCAGGACTTCTCACGTGATCAGTGTCCCCCATAAGTGAATTTCTCTCAAGCCAATTACAATCATGGAGAAGCACACTTTGCAACTGTTTACAGTAATAATATTTTATAGCGCTTTAAATCTCAATCTTTCAGGCCTGGTTTAAAGAGCTGATTGTTAAATCATGAACTCACAAAATATCACCACCGGTGGATCACACCTCTCAGATTTTCTTATCTCAGTGCACTGTAACGAAAACGAAAACAGACGTAATCAACAAAATACTAATAAAAACAACACAAACTAGGGCCCGTTGCAGACATGTCCAAGCATAAAACTATCCCTCTCTCGCTTACGAGAAAGAACACAAGCCAAAGCTCACTGATAAAATCAAGCTAGCGCTAAGCAAAACAAAAAAATCAACCAGAAATTCACAGGAACGTTTTGCTTCCTGCCGGGACAATATTGTGTGGGAATGAGAACCTCAGGTGCCGTAACACCTTTTGTTCCTCCTTGAATTAAGTCTCAATCACAGAAAATGTGGCGCTCAGATATAAAACTTACACCGTTAGTTCATCATTTTCACTCTGTACCACTGTTCCTCATCAGGGCTGTGTGAAGCACAGCAAAGAATTCAGTCAAGGCCTTGAGCCATAAACAGATATCACGCACAGACATTGTTTTCATAACCAAACTGTTTCAGACCTTACCCCTAAAATCTACATAAATGTCCTCTGGGTGACATAAAACACATTTTAAGTAATCAATGGTAATCAATGGCTCCTCATAAAAATTATGTATTGGGATATTTGTGTGCAGCATTTTGCATATCAGCATAAGCATTTGTTAGCAAAGCATTCTTCATTGCATCAGCGTGTGTGTGTGTGCGCATCACTCTTCGTTGCACAAGCGTGTGCATGTGTATGTGTATGTGTATGTGTGTGGATCACTTCTCAGTGAATCAGCATTTCGATGTGTGTGTGTGTGTGTGTGTGTTCATCACTTTCCTGTTCTGGTGTTCTGGGTAAACCACAGCCTGAAGCGTGCCCTGGGGTCCTGCCCTCCTCCTTTTCAGTCTGTTTGCGACCATTGCTGCTGCTGCTGCTCAAAGTTCTGTCCATCCTGGTTCTGACCCCAATTGGGGCAGTCCTTTCTCCAATGTCCATGCTCACCGTAGGTGAAACCTGCATCTTCTTCTCCTATATTTTTGTCCATTCTGAGGTGCCTTCTGACCTCACTTGCTCCTCCTGTCTCGGCCACGCCCCTTTTGCTGCCCGATCATGCGTGTTGGTCCATCACTGTCCTGCACCGTGTTAATGCAGAGTTATCAAGATCAGCATTCTTTTGTTCGGCCTTACTTTTCATTCGGGCTTGGCGGGCGTCTCGTCACAGCTCTGTCAGCTGAAGCTGTCTGAGAATTTTCCCCCGTGTAGTGAAACGGGCCTTAGGTTTAGTGCTCTCCGTCTCTGCTGCATGAGATCCTTTTCCTACAGCACTGTTGACATTTTCAGGTTATTGTTGTGGGTCCAGCTGTTGCAGCATTTGGTCAGGGTCACGTAGAGGGGAGAGCAGGAGTCCAGGTCAGCCTCGGCTTTCAGGGCCGGCAAAGCCGACCAAGATGGCGGCGCGTGAACAACGCGAGGCTCAGTGTCTCTCCAGAATCTGCTATTTAGCGGTTTTTTATCTACTTTTAACCGGATTATTCATCCAGAATTGCTGTGCGTTGCTGACCTACAGCAGACAAGAGATTCTGGACATCTGGACTCATAACTCCAACAGTTTTATCGCCGATCTCCGACTCATCCCAGAGATCTCCAGAACACCGAGGCTGCCCACTCTCCCGGCCGGGCGGAAGTGCACGCAGACGGCGCCGAGAACGTAAACAAAGGCGAGGTAGGCGCGGAGGGCTACGGGCTAAGCTAAAGCTAACACCACATCGGCTGCCTTTACCCAGTATTTTCCTCGCCAATGTCCGTTCTCTGGCAAACAAAATGGATGAGATACGGCTCTCCATCACTAACAACAGACGGATTATGGACTGAAATGTCATGTTTTTCACCGAAACATGGTTGAACAACAGCTGCCCAGACAATGCTATCGAGTTAGCAGGACGCCACACACACCGAGCTGACAGGCTAGCAGATGACTCCGGCAAGACCAGAGGTGGAGGTTTGTGCATTTATATTAACAATGCTTGGTGCATGAACTCCACTACTACTGAGAGTCATTGCTCACCTAATGCGGAGTTTTTAATGGTCAAATGCAGACCTTACTATCTCCCCAGAGAGCTCACTTGATCATACTCACTGCAGTATATATCCCCGACGCTAATGCTAGGTTGGCCATGAAAGAACTTTCTGCAGCCATTAACAAACACCAGAATAAACACACCCCGAGGCTGCTTTTATTGTTGCTGGCGACTTCAACCACACCAACTTAAAGACAGTCCTCCCTAGATTCCACCAACATGTCTCCTGCCACACCAGAGGAGACAAGACTTTAGACCATGTTTATTCCAACTTGGCTGGAGCCTACAAAGCAACACCCCTCCCCACATTGGACAATCGGACCATCTCTCCTGTTCCTCACACCTAGTTATTCACCACTCATCCAACGTGTGAAACCTGCTGTGAAGACAATTAAAGTGTGGCCAGAGGGGACAGATGCAGTGCTCCAGGACAGATTTAAAAACACAGACTGGAATATGTTCACCCACACAGACCTGGACCAGTACGCCTCATCTGTACTGGATTACATCTCGAAACCACAGACAGTGTCACCACCCAGAAACGGATCACCATGTACCCCAACCAGAAGCCTTGGATGAACCGGGATGTTCGTCTCCTCCTGAAGGCCCGCAACACCGCCTTTAGGTCAGGAGATGCACACGCCTACAGTACAGCCAGGGCTAATCTAAAGAAGGGCATCAAAAAAGCCAAACACCATTACAAAAAGAAGGTAGAAGAACACTTCTCCAACTCCAACCCCGACGCATGTGGCAAGGACTCCAGACCATTACAGACTACAGGACCACCAAACCCTCCCCACATCCTCTGATGCCTCCTTCCTCAACGAGCTCAACAACTTTTATGCTCGTTTTGAGCGAGGGAACCCCACAACCACAACCATAACAGACATGACGCCAGACCACCAACCTCTGACTCTCTCCCCACCGATGTAGGAGCGGTGCTGAGCAGGATCAATGTCCACAAGGCTGCAGGTCCTGATGGTATCCCAGGCGTGTTCTCAGAGCGTGTTCTGGGGAGCTTGCAGGAGTGCTCACAGACATATTCAACCTGTCCTTGGCCCACGCTGTGGTAACGGCCTGCTTCAAATCCACCTCCATCGTCCCGATACCCAAAACTCCAACCCATCTAGCCTCAATGACTACCGCCCAGTAGCCCACCCCCATCATCACTAAGTGCTTAGAGCAGCTGGTCTTAGCGCACTTCAAATCCTGTCTCCCCCACCCTGGACCCCCACCAATTTGCATACCGCCAGAACAGGAGCACAGAGGATGCAGTCTCCATTGCACTGCACTCTGTCCTCTCACACCTGGACAACAACAACACCTACGCCAGAATGCTGTTTATAGACTTCAGTTCAGCATTCAACACAATCCACCCTCACAACTCATCAGGAAACTGACAGACCTGGGCATCAGTTCCCTCATCTGCAAATGGTTACTGGACTTCCTGACCAACCGCCCCCAACATGTCCGACTGGATAACCGCTGCTCATCAACAATCACAATGAACACCGTGTACCACAGGGCTGTGTGATGAGCCCTTTCCTCTACTCCCTCTTCACCCACGACTGCAGACCTGCTGATGGTTCCAACACCATCATTAAGTTTGCAGATGACACCACGGTGATTGGCCTCATCAGTGACAACGATGAGGCCGCCCTACAAGGAGGAGGTGGATCGTCTGGCTGAGTGGTGCGACACAAACAACCTGCTGCTTAACACCGAGAAGACTAAGGAGCTCATCGTGGACTACAGGAGGAATGCTGACCCACATCCACCCATCCACATTAAGGGATGGCTGTGGAGCGTGTGAGCAGCTTCAAGTTCCTGGGAGTCCACATCTCCGAGGATCTCATCTGGACGACCAACTGCTCCAAGCTGGTCAAGAAGGCTCACCAGCGCCTCTTCTTCTTGAGGACTCTGAGGAAGAACCACCTGTCCTCAGACATCCTGGTGAACTTCTATCGCTGCACCATCGAGAGCATCCTGACCAACTGTATAACAGTCTGGTGCGGAACTGCTCTGCCTCGGACCGGAAGGCGTTGCAGAGGGTCGTGAAAACTGCCCAGCGCATCGCCGGAGCACCACTTCCTGCCATAAAGGACATCTACAGGAAGCGGTGTCTGAAAAGGGCTGGGAAAATCATCAGAGACCCCAGTCACCCATCACATAGACTCTTCACCCTCCTGCCCTCTGGGAGGCGCTACAGGAGCCTCCGGACTAAGACCACCAGGTACCGGAACAGCTTCTTCCCCACAGCTGTCAGACTCCTGAACTCTGCCTCCTGACATCTGACCCACGTTAAACTCATGGACTGAACATACACACACCCACAACCACTAGCACTTTACCACTACTGTATAGTTCTGTGTAGATAATCATTCTGTACATACGATAATTTTTAATCCCACAACTGTTTATAACTTACATAGTTCACATTCTGTATAACTGTATATCTCAGATTTCTGTATAGTTTTTATTTCATATTTATATCCTGTTCATAGCCTGTACATAGCTTGTACTCACTACAGCCTGTACATACTTATAGTTATAGAATATTCATAACATACTTCACACTGTGTACATTATAACATACCACAATAGACCCATTTCTGTAATATACTTACACATCTCTATTATTGCTAATTTATATTGTAATATATCTATATCACGACTAAAGCACTTTCTGGATGGATGCAAACTGCATTTCGTTGCCCTGTACCTGTGACATGTGCAATGACAATAAAGTTGAATTCTATTCTAATTCTATTCTATTCTAATTAAACATAAAGAGAATAAACAAAAAAACCCAAAACAAAACAAAAACAAACCAAAGTGTACAAACAGGAAAATGATGTTGTGTTGGCTATGTTACAACGAGAGGGGAGAAACACCGGGCCAGGCCCTGTGTCAGCTTCTCTCTCCCCTTTTTTTTTTTTTTTTCACAATATAATCAACTCATAACCCACCAAGTTGACAGGACAACATGCACATGTTCAAATTCTTAAGATCATGTTTAAACTCACAAAAGAGAATTTTCTTTCCATCAGTAATCACTTGTGTTGTTGAATCAGCAGAAAACATCTCACAGTTTGACTCTTAACCACTAAATTTGTTGTTTCCTCACTGGTTGGTCATACCAGTCTCTTTATTTTCTTTTTCTTTGAAGCTAAATTGTTGTCCTGCAACCCAGAGGGTTTATTTGTTAGTAATGGATAAACTTCATCATTAAAAACAAAAAACAGGTGTATGTTAATTTTTGCTGCTTTAACCTTGCTGGAAAATCTTCACATGTTCATGAGTGTAAGCTGTTTTTTCATTGCATGTGTGTACATTTATAGGCAGGTTAATTTTAACTTTTTCTCAAACTAGGCGTTACCTTAAAAGGAGCCTTTCTCTCACATTTCTCTGCTCGTGTGTGTTTTTGTTTCACCTCTTGTTGTGATGCTCCGGACGCCTTCCCAACCTCCACAAGTCTGTTGGCCCTAATTTTGTGTTAAAACTTCTCTTAATTTCTCCTCTAATTCTCTGCTCGCTGCTGTCTGTTTCACAGCTGCTGATTCTTGCTGGGTGTGGTTCCCATTACTATAATTTTGCTTCGGCCGCTGTGCTTGTGGTGGGCAGTTGGTCCAGGTCCGTAGCTTCCTGTATTAACACACTAAGAGATTTATTTAATATCATTTTCATCACTGTTAAACAGATAAGCAGGCAACACGCCCACCTTGACAGCGCAAACTGCACGTCAGTCTCCCAACACATTCCTCTCTCTGCTTCTCAATAATTCTCCACTACACACCTCTTACTCTCTCTCTCTCCTTTTTTTTTTATTATTTTTATTACACCACAGAGTAATACACCCAATTATGCCCGTCTATCTCTATGTGGCTCCAAATTCCCTCTTTATTTAATTTCACACTCGTCAGGGGACAGGCACACAACAATTTCAACCACTGAAACGAGGAATTCAACCTTTTTCTTTGACTACTCTAGAGCTCAACCTTTGATCGCAAAATGTGTCTTGGTCTAGTCCAGAATAAATGTGAACCCGTGATTACACGGCCGTTCCAGTGTTATTCTGTAGCTATGCGGGAGTCCTAAGTTCCCAAGTCGCCACCTCGGCACCCAGACGACGCTGGACCGGCCTGTGCGTCCACAGACAGGGGGGTCGCCACACCATGAACAAAATTAATTTCCACAGGTACACTAGGTATCAACCTTTGATCCTAAAATGTGTCTTTACTCTAGTGTCCTCCTAATCACACATCAACCACCACTGTCACTGTGTTCACTCTTCACACACAGAGCGCGCCCCCACACAGAACTGCACCCAGAGCGCTTCACACACACTGGCGCCCAGAGCGCCTCACCAGCAGTGAGACCCACAGAGAGCGCTTTTCACCAGCGGAAATTTACACAGAAACCTCTGAGCTCAACTGTTAGAACTCTTCCGAAGCACAACCGCACCATACACCAGGTACCCCTTTCACTGCGCTTATGGCCGCCACCACGGGGCAAAATCGCATCATAAAACAGAAGTGATGCACACGTCCCCGAGGCTCAAAACCGACACCATAAACCAGCATCTGCTTTACCTTTAATCGGGGTGAAGTAAATATTTTACTTATAATTCTATGACCGCAGCCCTCGAGGCTTAACCGACACCATAAACCACCGTCTAACCTCTATTCAATGTGCTGAAACCAGCTACCACTCATGCTGCACTTACGACCGCATCACCAGAACACGGCCGCATCATAAACCAAAACCTACGGACGCGTTACGCGTTACTGGCGCTTAACCGACACCGTAAGCCAGCATCTGCTTAACCTTAATTTTATACTAATTTCATGGCCGCATCAACGAGGGCTTAACCGACACCATAAACCAACTTCAAAACCTCTATTCAATGTACTGGACTTATGGCCACATCTCCAAAAAAGCTTCTAATGTATTATTGCTACAGAAGCCAGTCTTAGACAAAGTTAAATGTGGAAGGTAAAGTGGGCTGCAACTAGCTCAACGTAGTATATTATTAGTTTCTTGGTAGAAGCAGTTCAACTGCAACTAGCTCAACGTAGTGTATTATTAGTTTCTTGGTAGAAGCAGTTTATCTAACACACTGGAATTCGGCCTCAACTTATGTTGTTAGTATCTCATGCCAAAAACCAGACACCGACAAATTTAATGTGAAAATACGTGTAACTCAGCGAACAGATTAATTTGGAAAGCCCAATATGCACATTTGGTATTTATAATACAACAGGCTGTGCTTACCTTTCTGTTTAGGCCGGCCCTCTGTTCGCCTCGCCCCACGATCTCACCACAGGCCAAATCTGCCCCTCCTCAGCACACCAAAGATCCGGGTCACGGCACCAAGTTGTTAAAATCTCCCAATTCTTTTAATCTTTGGGCTGAAGGAAGGACAATACTCGGTGTATAAATGCTCAATCAACAATATTTTATTTCCATATAATTCAACACTTAAGAGCATAAGAACCATCATGATGGGGAGACCTGCCTGCAGAGGGTCACAGCAAGTCTCAAAATGGTGACGGGTTACTCAGCCTTTATAGCCCCTAGTGGCCCCACCTAGTCGTAAAAGCCTAAACATTCACATGTTTTCTCTCTTACGGCGCCTAAGTTATGACCTCGGCTCCTTGTTTTTCTGCTCTCCGTAAAGGTGGGGGTATGGAATGTGGTCTTTCTCTTCTATTATAGGCACAAGGTCTTCTGCACACAACATTCTCTTCATGATTCAGCAGTATGAAATGTCAAGAAACAGTGTAACACATTCAACAGTGTCGAGTAATACAGGTCACTCCAATAGATCTAATGATTTTCACACTCTTTTAAGTCAGAAGTATAATGCAAACTAAAACTACATACTGATCACACACTCTATATTAAGGGGTATAATATGATCTACAGCAGTATCATAATTCAACTACTTTGATTACATATATAAGGTAACATATGATAACAGAATAATCTCACAAGTGTCACTGAACATTGTATGGTGAAATTAACCTGGAACAGTTTCTATAAATGGGAAAGATTTATTTATAGTTTTATATTTTCTTTCTACTTCCTGCTCTTGAATGTTCAACAGACAACAGTGCAGCGGTTTATTTCTGTTTTCCACAGCATTACATAAAATCCCCGTTTCATATCTGATATATACATTGGATCATTCTGGTGAAATATTTTAATATTCAAATGTTGATCTTTGGGAAACAAGATCTCTGTGTAGCATACAACCTTCTTTTGACAGCAGTCTCTATGAACACACTGAGGAGAGACATCAAGGAGAGAACTAACCAGATGTAAGTTCAGTGTTTTTTTTATGTCATTTCATCTTTGTTTATATGCACAGGTCGAGTTTAGATTGTGTCATTACTCAGTATTTCTGATAGTATTTCTATTTTTCAGTTTTTTTACATTTTATGACCAAATATAAAAACTAAAGTATTTATCAAAATTATTTTTTAGTCCAGCTGACACACTGAAATATGCACACTACACTCATCTTGTATGAAAGGTATTCAGACTACAAAAGCTAGAATGTGAGACTTGAGAATGATTGTGGATAAAGTTTCACTCATGATTAGCACAAAAACACAGGATCAGACTAAATCACAAAATGAGTCTGCACTTCATTAACCAAGCAAAATTTTTCAAAGGATTATCTTCATATTTAACCATCATGTATATGTATTAAAAACTTCACAACCACTGAAATACACATACAAGTAAATTTTAAAGTGCACATTAAGTTGTGTTTCTGAATGACCTGTGTTAGGTTTATATGGTTGATTGTCATTTATGCTTAGAAATATTTACTCATATATGCTTAGAGTTTTATAATCAATTGCATATTGATAGAGGTTTGATCCTTAGCAGTCTGTAAAGACTCTGTGTGCCTTCCAGAGTGTTCTGGCATACACACTCACATCCTGGGGTCACGAGAAGAGGTCGTACCTTCTTTTTTTGTTTTATGGTATAGCAAACATAAGTATATCTGTTTTAGTCTAAGTGCCTTTTGTTTAGATGAACTGCTGGACTTCCAGGCCAGCAGATTTTGGGAAGTCATTTATGGGGTCACGTCTTGACCCCACACACACACGGTACGCTCTGGTTAAATGTATATCTATGTAAGACTCATATGTTAATGAACCTATGCATATGCATGTAACCTCAATAAAGGAGCAGTGTTACGAGGGAGCAGACGAGAGCGACTGAGGTCAAGCGAAGGAACGGCACTTGTCGTAGTTCTCTCCCTCATATATGAGTAACACAAAGAACTTTGCCTACTTGTGTCTTGCTTTTGCTGTGTAGTAGAATTGTCTTGAACCAGTGGCGTGTCCAGCGGGATGGCTGTGCCCCCCCCAACCAGACTGGCCACCCCAAAGCTAAAACAATAAAATTCAATGAAATATCAAATGTACGATTATGTTTTCACAGTGAAGCTCAGATATCCGAGTGTAAGTGAATGCAGCATCGGCTTCTGCACTATGAGCATCATGTTAGCAAAGGTAGGAGAGCTAAGCACGAACGACGGCACCGCAGAAAACATTTTTTCGGTGACAGATTAACAGGTTAACATTGCTGGACTGGCCATCGGGCATACCGGGCCTTTGCCCGGTGGGCGGATGACTTCTTTATTTATTTATTTTGTAGCGGCATGAACAATGAGAGGTGGTGGATTGGCCAGATGCTGGCCGATGTGTAAAAAAAACTCAGTTGTTTGGTGGTCGCTATGTCGGAGCTTCCACAGAGGCCAGCAGGTGGATGAGGGAAGGGGAGGCAGGAGGAGGAGAGACCCGAGGCGGCCGCCAGTCCGAGTGTCAGGTGAACTGAACTTCAGGTAAGAAGTTATGACCTGCAGTCTATCTGGGTCAGATATAAACCAAGTTTAGGTGGAGTTTATTTTCGTTGTGCTGACTTTTTACAGTCAGTTACAATAACTCGTACTGCGTGCTAGCTAGCATGACGGAATTTATATACAGTTGGGTGGGTGCTGTGATGTTACTGATGTTGAACTTTATTTTATTCTTAAGGTTAGTTATTAGAGTTGCCAACCGTCCCATAAAAAACAGAATCGTCCCGCATTCAGAGAAAATATTACACGTTTCGTATTGAGCTGAGAAGGGACACAGTTTGTCCCGTACTTTAGCTATAATGAAACAAAGACACAAAGCTGGAGTTATTCTGTCTTTGCTGCACAGCTGCCTCTTCTTCTCTCATTCTCTCCCCCTCCCTCTCCTGTTCCTACTTCAATCATGAAACTGATCAATGATCAGCTGATCGGCTTTTCTCTCTTGTTTGTTTATCGCCCACTTTGCGCCAGAAAGAGGAAACCGGCGGATGTCGCGCTAAACAACAGCAGCACGTTTAAGCTTGATCAGGTGTTAGAATTTATTTAATAATAATTTCTAGTATCAGCTGATGTTTGCTGGAGCCACAGCTGTAAAGCTGCTGGTCATGATATCGGTTTGGTTATCTGGTGAGAGGGAAACATGAAGATGAAACCAGGAGATGTCCTTACTGAATCATCAGAGCTGAACAGGTGATGGAGAAACAGGTTTACCTGTTAGGTGACATGAATGAGTTGAAGGCTTAATGCAGAATTTTTTTGTACGTTTTTGTCCTTGACAGGTTAATCCACAATAAATAGCGACAGCATACATGTGGTGTGTGTGTAGTTGTCTTATAACTCCAGTGATTTCCCTGCAGTTTGACATCTCGTGCGATCTTGTTAATTTCATGAGTCCAGACACTAACCACTCTTACTAGATTGTATCAGGTCATCTCAACAAGAACAAATTAAGTTGTTGAATTTCGTACAGATCCTACATGATTTAATTACGTTCATAGAAACATGAAATTATTGTGTTCAAATTACAAGTTAGACTTTTTTAATGTAACATCCACCCAATTTACTTTTTTCGGTATCCCGAAAAAAGTAGAGGCGGCTGCTCGACTTGACTGAGATGGATGCCTTCCTGATCCAAAGCGTACGAGACTGAAAGTTATTGACTTACTTCACTCGAACATGATATGAACAATTTAATCTAGCCTCTCTGCATATCATGTAGTTTCTACACTATATAGTTACACTTGACTTTAAAGCATGAGGCACTTATGTTAAATGCACACAAGATACTTACATAGATCCAAGAACTGGCCAATCCCTTTTTTTCAGTGTGGCCCCCCCAACAAAAATTTTCTAGACACACCAGTGTCTTGAACGGTCCAGTGAATAGGTTTATGCTACGAACCTATCAACCTGCATTTGGCACTAATTTACAAGCATTTAGTTGCAGCTCTTCTTTATTATTTCCCTCTGTCCTCCTCCTTTCTTTATTCCTCTAGATTACGCTGGCGACTTGTTTAATGTAATGTGTGGAGAAAGTTTAAAGTATTTCAGTTATTTTAATATTACTTCTATAATAAATGCGTGATCAACAAAAAAGAACCAGATTTAGAAAAATAGATGAAAATAAATATGTTTCTGTGTTTATTGTTTTGATTGTGGTTTACATATTTCAGCCTGACATACGCCGTTCATGGAGCACAGAAAAGAGTTGTTACCAAACTGTCTCTGTGTCAGCTCCAACATATCTGACATACAGTTTTTTCTAATTGCTTAAGCACATTTTTTGTAACTATTGGCTATTTTTGCAAAACTCTACACACAAAACATTGTAGTTCTCTTGCAAAAGCGAACACAGCTAGATTAGCTCTTCACACCTTCGTAAAAATGGTGTTTTCGTATCAAACAGTACACACAAGCCATCATCTACTAAGCACACAATGCGCCACCTGCACACTGATGGTACGAATACAAAACACATCTGGCTTTTGCATTCTCTGTGTACAGATGTCAATTTGAGGTCACACTTTTGTCATAGTGTCATGTAAACATACAAGGATCCAAACTTCAAGTATTGGTGTTTATTCACACTCATCAAAACCAAGACAAAGTCAAAACACAAAATAGGAATTTCAAAAAAAAAAGGAAAAAAAAAGAAATCAGTCTACATCATGTCGTCTTTCTGGGTCCGGCCACAAAATTTCGTCCACATCGCATGCGATATCCTCCAGTCCAAGGCACCGGGGAAAATATCTCCTTGAATGCCGTATCCAGGCCTGATATGATGCCTGGTCAATATCTCCACATGCCTCCTCCATTGCCTGTAAAAGGGCTACCTGTTGATGAGGATGACGGTCGTACACTTTCCAGCGCCAGGCAGAGAAGAACTCCTCGATGGGATTTAAGAATGGAGAGTATGGAGGGAGGTTGAGTGCCATGAAGGATGGGTGGTCTGTAAACCAGTTGCAGACCAAAGCAGCCCTATGGAAACTAACATTGTCCCATATGATGACATATCGGGTCTGCTCTGGTCTCTGAACAGTGAGTATGTCATGCGAGGTGTCCAGGAATGCAATAATGTGTGCAGTGTTGTATGGGCCTATGGTTGCATGATGGTGAACAACACAAGGTGTTGGCTTATAGCTGCACACATGGTTATGTTACCACCACGTTGTCCTGGGACATTGATGATGGCACAGTGTCCAATAATGTTCCTGCCACGTCTCCTGGTTTTACTGAGGTTAAAACCGGCCTCATCCACAAAAAGTAGCTCATGTCCCATTGCATCTGCTTCTAGTTCCATCACTCTCTGGACAAGACAAAACAAATGCAACACATCAGGCTCATGCACAGCACTACAGTATGCACTTCCAAATTCAGAACCAATGACACTAGCTTACCTGCACATAGTCATATCACAGTTGCTTTACACGTTCTGTGTTTCTCTTGAAAGGAACTCTGTAAATTTGCTTCATTCTTATTCTGTGGCGGCGCATAAGTACGACTTAAGCGCAGAAATGCTTGCACTGTGTATATTTTGAAAGATGGTGTCATTATCAATTATGCGCTGCTGTATTTCGCGCAGTCTTATTGCATTATTGGCAATCACCATGTTCACTATATGGGTCTCTTGCTCTGGAGTGAACGTTCTGCCTCTGCCCCCAACATCTGGACGTCTAGCAATTCTGTAAAGTAACAATTTCAGTACTTTTGCATGTATGGTACTGTTGTGTTTCTCATTAGAGTATGGCAGTGCTACAAAGTACTTACCGATTCTCATTTCGAAATGTCCTAATGATGCCTGCCACAGTGTAGCGGCTCAGTTTAGGCTGAACCCGTTGGCCAGCTTCCCTCAGGGTCATCCCATGGTTGATTACATGGTCCACTGTTGTAGCTCTGATGTCATCAGCAATTCTATTTCTTACTCTTCTTACCCTTCCTCTCACCCCTCCTCGTCCTCCTCTTGCTCCTCCTTGTCCTTGTTGTCCTCTTCGTCCTACTTCTTCACCTCCACGTCCTCTTCCTCGGCCTCCTCTACTTCTCACTCTTCCTGCTCCCTCCACTGTACTCCACACACACAGCTTACCTGTATTGTTGTGCTTAGGCTGATTGGAAAGTGAACTAATTATCTAAAACAGTTTTCACATGTGACAGTGTGCCAGACAGTTGATAAAATAGTGTAAATAATGGCCATAAATGTGTATAGTTTTGCTAGGAGTGTGTTGATCCTTTGCAAATTGAGTGTAAAGCAGTAAGTTGTGTTTACAGTTCTGCAAAAAGAGTGCTGTGCAGTGGATTGTAGCTACAGGTTTGCAAAGTGTGTGTTACAAAATGGCAAACTGAGTGCAAAGCAGTGTTTGTGCTTTTAGTTTTGCAAACTCAGTGACTGGTTTTGCTATAAGTATTAATAGTTTTAGAAATTGTGCTATAAGAATCACAGTTAGGGTTTAAGCATAGTGTTTAAATGCTTACATATACACACACAGTTTCTGTCCCTCCACACATACGACTCGGTTCTGCTTCTATGCCCCATCTTTGTTTACTATTTCCCACCGAGGCTTCTAGACTTGTGATTGGCCAACATTTCTACACGGTTAGGAATATATCGCCACCTGTTACTTTGGCATGTTCCTAGCAGTGTTTTCCTTCATTTTTGCGTTTACGTGTGGACAGGATTATTTTTTAAAACGAAAACGGAAAATCTCCCTTTTCAAAAATACCCGTGTATGTGTGGACGTAGCCTGAGATGGCGTTTTCCTCAAGGAAAAACGCAGCGTTTTGAAAACGCTCTCAAAAACGCATACATTGAGCTGTCCCGTCGCAGTGTGGACACTTGAAAACGCAGACTTTCTAAAACGATGATGCATTTTAGTCATATGATGCAGTCATGTGACCAATTAAACAAAGATAGCGGAGGGCATTACACAGCAGTTGTTTTGATTGCTCTCAATTTTGACAGCCCTAAAAAAAGATTAATATCAGTTTGTACATGCTCCAGATAGCTTTTCTTCAAATTCTTTAACTCTCACTCGCTTTTGCGCATGCGCAGGGCTGGAACGTAAGCGCTTTGGGCCGTTTCAATGTGGATGCATAACTCTGTGAAAATGACTGAAAACGCTAGTGACAACGCAGAGCATTTTCAGATGAACACACCGTTTTCATATTTATCCGGGTTAGTGTGGACGTAGCCAAAGACCAGATATCCCACCTGCTGTGAATGTTTTAATGCAGTACAGTTGTTATTATTATCACTCCTCACATCCTGTTTATGACAGTTAAAATAAATAACATTCATATAAGAAATAAAATTGTCTGTGTAAACTGGATGTGGTGTTAAATAGGCCTATACTACTGTACTTTAACGTCGGCCATAAGGGTGGTACTTCCAGAGCCATATATGTTATGAGGTGGTACTCATTGTGAAAAGTTTGAGAATCACTGATTTAACAGATAACTCTAACAGTGTCACTGAACATTGTGTGGTGAAGTTAAACTGGAGCATTTTGTAACAACTATAAATAGGAAAGATATATTTACACTTTGTTTCCTCTTCCTGCTCTTGTTCATTTGACAGTCAACAGTGAGTGTTATATCTATGTTTTCCCACAGCATTACATAAAATCCCTGTTCCATCCCCGATATCTACACTGGATCATTCTGGTGAAGTATTTTAACATTCAAATTTTGGCCTTTGGCAAACAAGATCTCTGTGTTAGCAGTCTTTATGAACACAATGAGGAGAGACATATGGGAGAGAACTAACCAGATGTAAGTTTAAACTTTCTCATTTAATTTAATATTTGTTTATGTGCAGAGGTCAAATGTAGATGATGTCATTACTCAGTATTTCTGACAGTGCTTCTATTTTTCTGATTTTTATATGATTCAAACATTATAATTAATCGATTTATACTTTGTGTCCAAATATTTTTTAACATGAGTAATTTTTGAATACAGCTGAGCACTGAAATGTTTACACTACAGTAAACACTACCCAGACTACCAAAGCTAAAATTTGGGACTGATTGTGGATAAAGGTTCACTCATGAGACTGAATCACAAAATGAGTATGCACTTCTTTAACTAAACAAAACATTTTCAAAGGATTGTTTTTGTATTTACCATCATGTATAAGTATTAAAAACGTCATAGTCACTGAAATATATCACACAATATAAGACACATATAAGTAAATTGTTAAATGCACATTAACTTGTGTTTTTGAATGACCTGAAATTTGGCTCTAATTTACGAGCCGCGGCTCTTTTTTAATCTTTCTCTCTGTCCTCCTCGTTTCTTTATTATATTATTATATGATTATATTGTAATAAAATATAATACTTTCTTTATTATACTTTATTCTTGGCATAATATAAACACAGTGAAGCTGGAAGATGAATGCTAACTTTTTTCCACTCAATAAAAGTTAACTTGACATAACGTTAACAGGTTCTTGATGGTTAGGGACAAATGTAATCGCATGGCAGGATGCTGTAAACAGACCAAATCAGGATAACAACTGCAATATGAGGTTGGTTATTAATATACTGCTGCATGGGCTGGGCTGTACTTACATTGTAAGGTTTTAAAAACTGAGCTTTACAATGAATTGTAATGATAAAAACCGAGAGAGGCTAAAGGTGATGAGTGACTTTTTAGGGGATTGTTCAAATTAAATAGAACAAAATACAAAGCATTAAAACATGTTAAAAGCACAACAGCCTTAATAAATACAGAGTAGTTTAAACCCGCAACCAGGTTTCATCAGGTCATCACTTAAAGATTGGATATCCCACCTGCTGTGAATGTTTTAATGCAGTACAGTTCTTCTTATTATTATTACTTGTCACATCCTGTTTATGACAGTTAAAATAAACATATTCATATAAGAAATAAAATTGTCTGTGTAAACTCTATGTGGTGTTAAATAGGCCTATACTACTGTACTTTAACGTCAGTCATAAGGGTGGTACTTCAAGAGTCATATATGTTATGAGGTGGTACTCATTGTGAAACGAATCACTGGTTTACAGAAAAAGTATGAAGTATTTTCACAAAGTCTTTTAGACAAACTTGGTAAAAATATGAAGTCTGATGACCTCACAGTATCATATTAAAGTCTATGTGCATAATGATAGTCACCGTTTCACTGAGAGTGATATTTGTTTCCCGCTCACAGAATTTGTTTACAACTAAAAGCAGAAGTAGAGGAAGAACTCAGCCTAATTTGCATCAATACACAAATTTATTAAAAGTTTTGAAAACAAAGACTTTCTATGTGTATAAAAGTGTAGTATAATCAGAAATACTTGGAAATAAACATAACCAACCTCTCACACAGACAGCTGGAATATCCTGCAGGCTAACCTGCAAGTCTGAGTTGGATAGGTGCTTAACAGGATGGATGTATCTTAACATTATATATTAAAACTAGTTTTTGTATTTTATTCAATAATCTTCATTTACCTGATAGTCTGTATCTGAGTAACTGGAAGTGGTCAAACCTAGAGTTTAAGTTATTGTTATAAACACTTGCTTCAGATCATATCATGTCACCGGGCTCATATCTATGGGGCTGATAACATCCAGAGTGTGTGTATATAAACCATTCTTGTACATTCTTGTTTGGTCAGTAAAATCCCACTTTTAAGTGGAGTTTGGATTAAAAATGAGTAGCTGCAGCTGAAGTAATGATACTCTCTACTTTCTAGAGCAGTGATTCTCAAACTTTTCACAATGAGTACCACCTCAAAAAATATATGGCTCTTGCAGTACCACCCTTATGACTGATGTTAAAGTACAGTAGTATAGGCCTATTTATGACATGATGTGAGGAGTGATAACAATAACAACTGTACTGCATTAAAACATTCACAGCAGGTGGGATACCTGGTCATTAAGTGATGACCTGAAGAAACCTGCTTCCAGGTCCAAACTATTCTGCATTTATTAAAGCTGTTGTGCTTTTAACATGTTTTAATGCTTTATATTTTGTTTTATTTAATCTGAACAATCCCCTAAAAAGTCACTCATCACTTGTCCGAAGTGATAGCAGTGCTGTATGTTTTAATTTTTGCTGTGGTGGTTAAGCTGCTGGATTTTTGGCTTCGTGGTTCGTGCGTCAGCGACACGAAATACCATCATGTGGTAGCCTCGCTGGATCCGCTGTCCACTCGCTGTGTGATGACCCTCCTCTGGGATACCATCACCCAAGGGAAATACACCGCTCTGAAGGCGCTGCTGCTGTGGGGCTCCTGAGGGCCAAGAAACTCCTCTCTCTCTCTCGGGCCTGGGTGATGGTACCACTCTCGAGCTCATGGAGAGCACGCTGTCCTTGCTATGAATGCATGACGGCGGATTCCTCTTCACTCTCGTCTTCCTCCGATAGTTGCCGGTGCAAGCTGGTCTGGCCAACTCTCCACTGCTGGCTGCTGCTGGCTCACAAAAGAAGTGGATTGCATTCTCCTGACTACTGGGAGCTTTGGCAACCAGGCGATAGTTCCCGACTTACTGACAGCATCTCTCGCGCCCCCACCAATTCTCCCGGGCGCCTCCGATTCATCAATGGTGGTTGGAATCGCGGCACCGCGGAAAAGAGCTGTGTTTTTACCATAAGCGTGACAGCGCTGTGCCACCTTTGCAGTTTTAAGGCCCAGGGAAACGAGCCAGCTAGCGCTCTGTAGCGGTCGCGACAGCTGGCGATAAGGAAAGGCTGCTTTTCATAGTAGACTCACACTCGGGGAGACATTTTCTGGTTGACTCCAGCTCCCAGAAAAACCTCTGGAACTCTCGTGTCATCTTTGCACACCTCCAAGATGTTATTATTTTATCTTAAAAAACAAAAAACAAACAAACAAAAAAACTGGAGATAGCCTGCGTACCACCAGCGAGAGCCCAAGTCCCACTAGTGGTACGCATACCACCATTTGAGAAAGAGTGTTCTAGAGTATATCAAGTTCTCCCTGTGCCTCACACCCAGTTTAAGATAATGGATGAAGTTATTAAGCAACCCAAACAAGATAGACATGTTTATGTTTTTGTTCATTGGACAGTAAGCAGTGTAGTGGTTTCTGCCCCTTTTCTCTTTACTTCTAAACATCTTTGAATCATATTTGCAAATAAACCGTTTCACAACTGGAATATAAAACAAATCCCTCCCACCAGTCGATCATTCAGGGAAATTTCAGGGAAATAGATGCACTTTTGTATTTCAATATTCAAATATTCAAATCCTGACCAGGACAAAAAAAAGAGCTCCTTTTTACTGTAGAGAAGAAATTATCATATGTAAGTTTAAAACTTGTAATATCATTTCATGTTTGTGGTACAGCGGTGATGTGCAGACAATATCTGATGTATTTTTGTCTTGTGTTGAAAAAAAAAGAGATTATTATGGGCAGCTCTCATTGAAAAGGTGAACAGGCTTAAAATAACCAGAGCTTTCAAAATGAGTAACATAAATAATTTCATCAGCTTGTTAATGAGAGCCTGAATTAATAAAAAAAAAAAAGAATTCATATCTTTTTTGGTCATAATGGTTCACTATTTATCTTTAACTAGCTGAAAGTGCATAAAGTGTCCATCGAAGGAGTTCTGTTCAAATCTTTGTTTCCTTGAGCAATAAAACATCACTTTCATCTGTCAGATCAAAGATGCAGTGGAGTCTGTATCTGCTTATTCTGATGGGTAAGTGGATTGTTTTAGCAAATATACCCTATGCAATTTATAATGAATATAGATTACTACTTCACATATTTTTTTTTATTATTATTTAAACTTGATTTGTTGATGGGATGATTAGTTTTTCCTATCTGGAGTCACTCAGTCTTCTCATGTCTGACAGTTTTCATCTGTAATGTTTGATTTACAAATCAGATTTTTATCTATATCATATTTCTGTATTTCAGGTCAGTGTTGCTTCTTTACATGCCGCCTGTATGAGTACCACTTTATTGCAGAAAACAAGAGCTGGTATGAAGCACAGAGATACTGCAGAGAGAAATATACAGACCTGGCCAAAGTGTTTGACATGACAGACATGAGCAGACTCTGTAACTCCACACAGAATCAAGGAGAAGCCTGGATTGGACTGAACAACAACACAGGTGGAAACAGGACGTGGCATTGGTCTCTGCCAGGAGTGGAATACATTCAAAATGACAGCAGCTGGAATCTGAATGGAAGAACTGATAATGAAAAGCCTGGAAACTGTGGGAGGAAAAGAGACAAGCTGGCAGATGCTTCCTGTGACTATCCTATGTGGTTCGTCTGCTATGATGGTGAGGAGATGTGGACAATAAGAAATAATATTATGATATCATGATATACAAATATAATTAATCACATAATTGTGAATTGAGAAAACATACAGAAAGAATTTCAGGAGACAAATTATTGAGGGATGTCTTTGTGCTTTTTTCTGTTTATTTCACAGAAATGAAAAAGGACAATAAAACATTGTATTTGATAACAACACCTATGAACTGGACACAGGCTCAGAGCTACTGCAGATACCATCACATTGACCTGGCCAGTGGACTCGATCAGGTAGATGGAGGAGAACTCACGATGATGAAGAAAAAGAGAGACCCGAGTAGAGCATGGATCGGTCTGTTCAGAGACAGCTGGAGGTGGTCAGATGGGAGTGATTTCTCTTTCAGATACTGGGATATGCAGTTATTCAATGATACACAAAGCAACAAGACATGTGCTATGACTCTGTTAAACAGATCAGGAAAATGGAGCTCTGATGAATGTGACAAAGAAAAACCCTTCTTCTGTTATGATGGTGAGTTTTTATCAACATTTTTCTGACTGGTTTTCTCTAAAAGGAGGATCACTGGAATCACTGACAAGATCCAGCTGAACATGTTGTATATTTTTCTGCAACCTATTTATAGATGATGGATGATTTTCTTTTACAAATGATTTTCTAAGTCATGAATGTATTTATGAATTTATGAATTCAACCAAATCACTTTAATTATCTGTGGGATAACTGACAGCAACTGTTGAACCACTTTCTCTATTGTCTGTAAAGAAGTTGAATATTTGAGGATCTTGTTGACTTGAGTGCAGATTGTTACTATTATCACACTTTGTTCTGCTGTGGGTAGAGAAACACACAAACTTTCCATAGTTTCTGTTATTTTTAGAACAAAATAAACAGTATAAATAATATCTCGTTTATACAGTTCAACAGCTTCAATTGAACCTGTTATTTTGTTTTTATGTTAGATAAATTGATCCTGATCAAAGAAAATAAGACCTGGGAGGAGGCCTTGGATTACTGCAGAAAGTCTCACAGGGGACTGGTTTCCATCACTAACGATTACCAACAGAGATGGGTGGAGGAGAGAGCCAAGAATGCCTCGAGTCCTTTTGTCTGGCTCGACCTGCGCTACTCCTGCACTCTGGATCTGTGGTTCTGGATCAATGACAAGCTGGTCTGCTATGAGAAGTGGAGCAAAGAGGGAAAGACTGAGGATTGTGGCAGGGCTGTGGGCATGCAGAGTGGAGGACAGCATGAGTGGTTCAGTCAGAGAGACAATGAGACATATAATTTTATTTGTTCTGTCAAATAAGATTTAATCATAACTTAAATATTTCACTCTGAGTTAAACTTCTTTGATTGTTTAGTTTCGTATTTTTTAGACTTTTCATGTTCTTCATTTAATTTGGTTTCCTTCGTTTCTTCTTGACTGTCTGATTCAGTGATATTATACTTACTTACTTCAATATTACTGCATTATTCAGTTTTTACACTTTTGTTGTTAGATGTTTTGTTTGTTATATTTGCTGTTATCTTTTGAGTAAATAAATAGCAATCGAGTAAATATAAATAAACTATTTTAATGTTTTTAATCTTTAATGTTTACTATATGATACAAATCAATCTCACTGAGAATTCAGGACGATTCATGTCACAAAAGACTTAAAACTACTCTTTTTTTTCATAATGATATATTTGAAGTGACATGTTGTAAACTGATCATCTGTGTCTGTGAAGACAAATAAACTGAGTTGCAGCTGTAACAGTCTACACTACTAACAGTAGTTCTCTGAGCACCTATTTCTACACAGATTAACATATTAATATTTATTTTAAATCATTAGGAAACCAAATGCACTGTGTTTTCAAATAACATTTAAAATTCGCCAACACACAGAATGAACTAAGACTTCATGACAACATTTTTTCTAGTGTTTTATGACGTTTTCCACCAATAGAAACCTTCGACTTGTGGGTCATTCACGGCAAGCTTTCACCTGGGGTGAGAGTTGAATATTTCAGTAGTGAAGCTCCACCATTTAAAACCATCACATTTAAAACAAAAAAAAGGAGTTGAAAAAGCAAGCATCAACCACAGACCTCTCTAAAGACAAATAAGAGCTATGAAAAAGAAAGCCCTCATTTAAATCAATGTATTTAATTGTTATTTCACTGGAGTGTAGTTTAGAAACCAAAACAAATTCGAAAGTGTTCACATAGACTATGACAGCCAAACACCACCATCTAATGGCTATACAGGTTAGCAGCAGAGTAAACATGTATTACATTTCTAATGTGTCTACAGATGTGACTGTTACACTTTATCCACAGCATAAAGGTGGACTGTGGGATGTGGGAGAGATTAGTAGGTTGCAGTTTTGGAAGTTGTTGTGTGTGTAAAAGATTGGCCAGTAAACTAATGTTGTTCTCTGTTCAGTGTGATGTCTGCTGTTTTTCACGCCACACCTCTCTGTGTAACAGTGGTGTCAGAATTAGGATTATTTACACCTGTGAATTAAAGAGGAAAACACACTAAATGAGAGGAGTAGGATGCAGAAAAATATGTGGGACAAGGAAAAGCCCCCTTGCTGACAGGGAAGAAAGAAAAAGTGAAAAACAATTGAGCCAGATGGCTGATGAGGATGATTTTGAACCAGTGGTACGACCAAAGCAAATAACAGTTGGGGTTGTGAGTAAAGAACTTTCTGAACCTGATATCTTTGATGAAATTAGAGAATTTACGTGATGATCCAAAAAAATAGAAATAATACTGTTTAAACAGATGAAACAGCTGAGTGATAATACACCAAAGCTGCAACATGATGTATGTTCTGAACTTCATCAGCCTTCTGTCCAGAGGGACGTTTCTACAACAGCTGTTTTCCCAAAGCGAGAGACTGAGTAACTGCCTCAGCTATCAGCTGTGCAGCTACTTCATGGAGCCGCTGAGCACCAAGCTGAGCCTCCTTCTCCAAACTGCTCTGGTACAGAGAGCAGAAATCATTCATGTAGTTGAACCAATAATACCTGACTTCAAGGAAGGTGAGGATCCTGAAAGTTTCTTTGTACGATTAGAAGACATAGCTTAAACCCACCATAGGTGAGATGGGAAAGGACTTAGTGCTGAAGCTGCAGCGGATCCCACATGATGTGGGGTGAGAGGCAGATTGCAGCATATCTGAATGCTGATGCTGGCAAGCTGCATCCTGTTGTCTCCATAATTTTGATTACTTTATAAAAATGTATTTTCATGGACATTTTCATGGGTTTGGTCTACTTTTCGTGTTTATTGATTTATTTTAGAGTTTTTATCTGTCCTTGATGTCTCTGCATTTCATTGTGAACCAGTCCTATATTTCATTTTTGAATCTATGATTTCTGTGCTCAAAGGGAGAGTTAGTTTTATGTGTTTGGTTTTCAGTTTTCAGGTCAGTCATGTTTAGTATTTACTCTTCTTACCTTCATTGTGTCCTCGTGTCTCAGTGTCACATTTTGTAGCAACCATAAATGGGAAAGATTTATTTATAGTTTTAGGATTAGGGTTTTCTTTCCTCTACCTGCTCTTGCTCGTTTGACAGTCAACAGTGCAGCGGTTTATTTCTGTTTCCACAGCATTACATAAAATCCCTGTTTCATCCCTGATATATACACTGGATCATTCTGGTGGAATATTTCAATATTCAGATGTTGACCTTTGGCAAACAAGATCTCTGTGTTAGTGTAGCAAACAACCTTCATGACAGCAGTCTTTATGAACACACTGAGGAGAGACATCAAGGAGAGAACCAACCAGATGTAAGTTTAAACTTTCTTATGTCATTTAATCTTTGTTTCTATGCACAGGTCGAGTGTAGATGATGCCCTTACTCAGTATATATGATTGGGTTTCTATTTTTCTATTTTTTAAATATATAACAACTAAAATATTTTACATGAGTATTCTTTTAGTGCAGCAGAGCACTTAAATTTTTCCACGACACTCATCTAGTATGGAAGCGGTCCAGAGGACAAGAGCTAAAATGTGGGACTGATGGTGGATAAAGTTTCACTTATGATTAGCACAAAAACACAGGATCAGACCAAATCACAAAATTAGTCTGCACTTCTTTAACCAAACAAAAGTCACTGAAATATATCACACAATATAAGACGCATACAAGTTTATTAAGTGGACATGAACTTGTGTTTTTGAATGACCTGAAATTTAGCATTAATTTACAATCATTTAGCTGCAAATCTTTATTCTTCCCCTCTGTCCTCCTCCTTTTTTATTCCTCTGTGTTACTCTGGGTGACTTATTTACTGTAATGTGTGGAGACAGTTTAAAGTATTTCAGTTATTTTTATATTACTTCTATAATAAATGCCTGATTAAAAGAAAGGACTAGATTTGGAAAATAGATGAAAATAAATATGTTTCTGTGTTGATCTATTTGATTGTGGTTTACATATTTCAGCCTGACATACTCTGTTCATGCAGCACATAAGAGTTGTTGCCAAACTGTCTGTTACGTTCCCCTAAAAAGGTCCAGGCAAATAGGGAATGTAACAAAAAGTGTTCAGGTAAGAAAAAAGGAGACAGGGAGGCAAAAGGGTTAAATTAAAGAAGTTTATTAAAGTTTCTATTACAAGCCGCTATCACCATTTAAAGAAATAAAACAAAACTTAAGCATTGGTCAGTAAACTGAAAAGTAAGCCAAAAGAGATTAGTGACCAAACACACTCCTCTCCACCGAGGAGGAGCAAACAATCACAAAATACAGCTCACTAGCTGCAACCACCAACATGACTCTCTGGCACCAAAGCTCACCTTTCTCCTCCCTTAAATACTTTTAATTGTTGATGGGAGTGAGCTGGTGAAGCTCTGCCAGAGTTGTGAGCTGAAGATCTTGAGAGTTGAGAGCATGTCAGGCACCTGTGTTTGTGCCTGACATGCGCGCCCTGTGGTGTTTGTCATCACATCTGTGTTATACCTGTGTCGCTGGTGTATTTTTCTCAGCTGTGTGGACCAGTTCAGCTCAGTTTTCTCCGTTTTTTCTTGTCTGCTCTTTGCAGAACTTGCAAGACTTTTTTTATATGAGATATTCAGATTTGATAAGCTCTTTCAAATTAGAGAAACAAGTATCTACTGTGGTTAAATCCAGCTTCTATCAGTTACGTCAAATTGCTAAAGCTAAGCCTTTCCTCTCCCACAAGGACCTTGAAAAGCTTATTCATGCATTCATTACCTCTAGACTGGACTATTGTAACTCCCTCTATTTAGGCCTCCCTCACTCCTCTCTTCACCGGTTGCAATTAGTACAGAACTCTGCTGCACGCCTTTTATCTGGTGCGAGAATGCATGATCATATGACTCCAGTTTTAGCCAAGTTACACTGGCTCCCTGCGCATTGATTTTAAAATTCTTTTACTCACTTATAAAATCTTAAATAACATGGCCCCTAGCTATTTAACAGAACTTCTTCATTTGTATAATCCCATAAAAGCACTAAGATCTTCTAACCAGATGCTCTTAATGCAACCTAAGTCTAGGTTGAAAACCAGAGGTGACCGTGCCTTTGCCATTGTAGCTCCTAGACTGTGGAACAACCTCCCTATTGCCATTCGCTCTTCTAAGACTGTTCAGTCTTTTAAATCTCGTTTAAAGACCCATCTTTTTACTCTGGCTCTGATGTAAGATAGTTTGATTATCATTTGGTTGGTTTTTATGGTTGTCTCCTCCTGCGTTGTATCTTTCTTATCTTATTTTTATCTGTCTTATTTTATCTTTTAATTTGTGAAGCACTTTGATCATAACTGTTGTTTTTAAATGTGCTATATAAATAAATTTTGATTTGATTTTGATTCTGACAGTCACACATTAAAGTCTGTTTGCCTTACACATTCAGATCTTCATCTCCCACTGCCAGCACAGAATTTATTACAACTAAAAGCAAATTAGAGATAGAAACTCAGTCTAATTTGCATCAATTTAAAAATTACTCAAATTTTTATGTATTTTTATGTATATAAAAGTGCAGTGTAACCAGAAATACTTTAAATTTATCATTTTGATTTGATAGTCCAATATCCCACCTTAACATTACATGTCTTGTTAAACAATATAAGAATAATAATAAAATAAATGTGAGCAGCCTCTCACACACACACACAGCTGGAATATCCTCCAGGCTGGTCTGCAAGTCTGAGTTGGATAAGTGTTTAAGAGGATGGACGTTAACATTACATAAAATGAGTAGATCATGCTCTCCCTGTGCCTCACTCCCAGATTAAGATAATGGATGAAGTTATTAAGCAACATGAATATGGAAGACGTGTTTATATGTTTTTGCTTCTTGGACTGTTAGCAGTGCAGTGTTTTCTGCACCTTTTTTCCTGTTTCCTCATCATGTAAATGACACCTTTTATAACTCTCATATAAAATTCCTCCCCATCTGTGAGTCAGTCTGTCAGAGGAAATAGATACACTCTTTAAAAATTTAATAGTCAAATCCTGACCAGCACAAAGAGAGCTCTCTTTTAGTGTATTTTAATATTTACTTGAGAGCTGTCTTCATGAGCAGACTGAATAGAGGAGAAATGATCACATGTAAGTTTAAAACCTTTAATATTATTTCTTATTTGTGATACAGAGGTGATGTGTAATGTACATTTGTGTATTCAACAAAGAAAAAAAACATAGGTTATACACAATTATTACTAATAACAGTTAAAATACCAAGAGATTTCAAGATGAGTAACATTAATGGTTCTGTCAGCTTGTTCATGACCTTCTGAATTATTAAAAATACATTAAAGTCTATTCTGGTTCATAATGGTTCACATATATTTCATATTTCCTACCATCATATATTGATCCATCTTTTCTTTCCTGACATAAAGTTTGCATCAAAGAAGCTTCGTTCAAATCTTTGTTTCCTTGAGAAATAAAACATCACTTTCATCTGTCAGATCAAAGATGCAGTGGAGTCTGTATCTGCTTATTCTGATGGGTAAGTGGATTTTTTTCCAAAATGTACTTTTTTAAGTTTAAAATGAACACAGATTAATGTTGATTTATTAAACATTTGCAATATTTTACCAGAATATTCACTGAATATAGATCAGTGTTTATCTGACCAAGATTTTTCTATCCTCTAATTTTTGTTTTATTTTAGGTCAGTGTTGCTTCTTTACATGCCGCCTGTATGAGTACCACTTTATTGCAGAAAACAAGAGCTGGTCTGAAGCACAGAGATACTGCAGAGAGAAATATACAGACCTGGCCAAAGTGTTTGACATGACAGACATGAGCAGACTCCGTAACTCCACACAGAATCAAGGAGAAGCCTGGATTGGACTGAACAACAACACAGGTGGAAACAGGACGTGGCATTGGTCTCTGCCAGGAGTGGAATACATTCAAAATGACAGCAGCTGGAATCTGAATGGCAGACAAAACTGGGAGCCATATCCTGGGAACTGTGGGAGGAAAAGAGAGAAGCTGGCAGATGTTTCATGTGAATATCCTATGTGGTTCATCTGCTATGATGGTGAGGAGATGTGAATAATAAATAATATTATTATAATATCATAATATAAAAATATAATGAAATTACCGAATAGTTTTTTGAAGAAAAAAATTGCAGGAGATAAATTGCTGAGGGTTGTCTTTGTGTGTTTTTCTCTTGGTTTTACAGAAATGAAGAAAGACAATAAAAGATTGTATTTCATTCAAGATACAAAACTAAATTGGACACAGGCTCAGAGCTACTGCAGGTATAATTACACTGACTTGGCCAGTGGACTCGATCAGGTAGATGGAAAAGAAATGAAGGCCCTGATTAAGTCTAAGGACTCCAAGTTTAGTGCATGGATCGGTCTGTTCAGAGACAGCTGGAGGTGGTCAGATGGGAGTGATTTCTCTTTCAGATACTGGGATATGCAGTTATTCAATGATGAACAAAGCAACAAGACATGTGCTATGACTCTGTTAAACAGATCAGGAAAATGGAGCTCTGATGAATGTGACAAAGAAAAACCCTTCTTCTGTTATGATGGTGAGTTTTACAAAAGTTTTTCTCAGTTTTCCCAAAATTAAATACCACTGCTATTACTGAGAAGATTCATTATGATGTGTTTGTGTAGTCATTATTGTGTAGTTATTTCTGCATTCATGCCGAATTTATTTTAAAAGACCAATTTTAATATCTGGTAGAAAATTCTCAGGAAGATCTGTATAAGTGTAAACCTGGTCATCTATAATTTTCTTCTGCAGTTAACTTTTCTAATTTTAATAAACTGAAAATAAAAGGAAAAGAACTGAAACTGAACTTTAATTTCTCCGTTTAACTATTACAGATAAATTGATCCTGATCAAAGAAAACAAGACCTGGGAAGAAGCCTTGAATTACTGTGAAAACAACTACAAGAGGCTGGTTTCTATCACCAACCCTGAGGTGCAGCGATGGGTCCAGGAAACAGCCAAGAATGCTGACAGTCCCTATGTTTGGATCGGACTGAGCTACAAATGCACTCTGGGATTATGGTTATGGGGCAGTGACTACGTAGTCTGCTATGAGAAGTGGGCCACAGAGGGGAAGACTGAAGGGTGTGACATGTCTGTAGGTGTGGACAGAGGAGGACAGCATGAGTGGTTCAGTCGCAGGAATAATGAGACGTATAATTTTATTTGTTCTAAACAGTAAACTTTCTGATTTCTTATAAACCTAAAAATATCTAAAATCAAACAGTGAAATATTAGGATCATTTCTTGAAATCAATTTAAATTTGATGCTAATATAACTAACCTACACTATGCTAATGGTAATTTCTGAGTTATTTAGACCATCAGAGGGAGGAATACCCACAAATGTAATGATGTAAACATTAAATCTTGACTAATATCAAGTTCAGTCACAATGGTTACAGGGGGATGCCATCTGTCACTTTGAAATGATCATGAACAATACAACATCTTTGTGTTTTATTATCATTTAAACATAAATCAAAAATGTGCTTCATCTCTAAAACCGGGCAAAATAAAAATTACTGTCTATTTGTGCAGTCTTTTTTACTATTGTAACCAAAACAATACTGACATTTTTAAAATTTTAAAACTAAATGATTTCCCCATTCATGTCTCATTTGCATGTCTCTGACAAAGGCTGCCATCAAGGAGATGATAGAGGTTAATGTATAATCTTAAAGACTGTTTTAAGATTTCCTCTGTGTTTGTATTTTTGCTGAACTTTGGATTATGGTTGTGTTTTCTGGGTTGTTGATATTTAGCTTCCTGTTATTTCCATTTTATTTAATTTTTTTTTATAAATGATACAAATGTAATTGAGATTATTTCATGTCTTTAATTCTGAGCTTCTCTTCCAAAGATCTTTAGATTCATTCTGTGCTTTGTGGGTTTATGACGTCCTCGTGGTTTTAGGTTTGTTGATCTCCTTTTGTGCTCCATTCTGTTCCTTCAGTCTTATGTTTGTCTTCTGTCTCTGTCAACTTCATATCTTTGAGTCTTGGTCTCAGTGTTTGTTATTTCCTGTTTTATTTTGATGTTCTGTTGTCACTTGTGTTTTGTGTTTAGTTCTACTTCTCCTGTCTCATCCTCTGTGATTAGTTTCAGCTGTCCTGACCTGTTTCCTCTCCCCTCATTATCTGCTGTGTATTATTGTCTCAGTCTCTGCTTGTACTTTTTTTTTTTTTTTTTTTTTGGAAGAGTTATTGTTTTGGATTCTTTGTGGCTGATCTGTGGGGTTTTGTATCTTATGAAAACGTATCATTAAAGATGCTTAAGTTTATATCAGTCTCCTGAGTCCTGCATTTGGGTCCACATCCTGTCTGCCACACACGGTTTTGACAAAGTCACAGAATCCAGTATACTGCTGATTGATGTATAGCTCCGTTAATTACTTGCCTACAGGTGGCTGTAAGGAGTGACTGATGATTATTAAGGCCTTTCAGCATGAAATAGTGCATTTATAAATGTATATAAATATAAATGTTTTCTGTAATTTGTTGAATAATTGTGTGAGTCAGTGTATAAAATAAGTAAAATGTTAAATACCTGCTAGACTGAAAAAAAGTCTGCTCTGATGATTGGTGACAAAGTGAATTTTACTTATTTACAGAAGACCTTTGGGTAGAGCAGGACAAAGAACGAGTAAGAAAGGCTCCTCACATCCCAGACATGACTTGCTCATATATCCTCTGTCAGGTGCCCACTCATCTTTAGATATTCAATCTCTGTGTTTACATAAAATCCATGTTATCTAGCCAGGCCCTATGATCCTCTCCATCTCCAACCATTGTCTTGATCTTGGTGAGTAGCTGAAAAATTTCACCAGCTTCCTTAGTCTCCTTGGTATCTGCTCCTGGGCAGGGCCATCAGATCTTCAATAGCTCCACTTGCCTGGAGGTGATTTGATGTAATCAGGCTGGAGAGATTTAAGCCCTATGCTGACGTTCCTCCTCGGCCAGTTTGTCAACTACTTTATTTTTGTAGCCAGCTTTAATGTTCAATGTTCTCTTTGCCAAGTCCCCACCACTTTTACCTCCAAATTAAGCTCATCTCTTGGACCTTGGATAATCTACCTTTCCTCTGAAAATCTCTCCATGCCTCACCTGCCTGCCCTTCTTCCATCACACTCCCTTGGAACCTACGGAAATCAAGTCAGCCAACTCACACTGTCTAACTCACCTGGACTCACGCCGCCTCTCCCTCCAAGCATCTTTCACTCCGCCTGCGAGTAAGCTTGAAATACAACTGTGATCACCTTCTCTAGGGCTCATTTTTTGTCACTGTTCTAACACTGCTCAACTCTCTCCTCAGTGTGATCACTGAACGTAACCAGCCACGCTCCAGTTACTCTTCCAAGCCCAATTTTCCCCACTCAGCCCCCACAACCACATTAACACGCTACGCCAAGCCCCTTTTACATTCTGAACTTTGTTGTATTCAGTTACAGACAAATATTGACTTGTGCTAGTACAATAAACACATTGTTAAAACTTTCTCGCCACCTCTGCTCTGGGTTTCTGCGTTTGGGTTCAGTTCTAGTACCGACCTTCTGCCCCTGTGACAACCATTCACCCACTTTTAATTAAGGCAAAGGTTTTTTCATTTTACATCTTCATTTAATGCTAGTTTACAATCCCATTTTTACTATATCATACACCTTAAAATTCAGACAGTCAGAGATGAGTGTGTCCTGTGCTGTCAGTCACACAAACACACATACACTTATATATATATGTCTTACAAAGTCGTTCTATTTCATTGGAATGAATTTTAAAATCCAAAAATAATTCATAAAGTAAAAGGTAGTGATGGTCTGTTGGCTCATGTGTGGAAAAAAAACAAAAACAATCAGCACACTGCTTCAGAAACACTTTGCAGGGGCTTGGGTCGTCTGAGCAGAGTCACGTGATCAGTGACGTCGGAAGCTTTATTCAGCACTCCACTGCTTTAGTACCTGATCCATTGGTTTATAACAAATTGAATCATTGGTGGGATTTGTGCTGTGTTTTGGTGATTTTGTGCGAGAGAGAGCGAGATAATTGTGTGTGAGATAATTAGATGTCTCTAATTATCTCACACACAATTATCTCACTGTTATTTTATTATATATAAACGTACCTGTCCACTGGTTAATTACATAATCATGTGAAGGAAGGGGCTTCATGGCACAAGCAAACTCCCAAACTATTATAAGATCATGTTCAACATTATTAATATAGTAGAGAACACACAATGGCACATGTTTCAACAAGGGTGGTTTATTCATCTAAAGGATTTATTATGAAACTAGACATAACACAACCCCCCCCCCCCCAAAAAGGAAAAAAAATACACGTTCAAAGCACCATATCAGCCTGATATCAATCTTAGTTGTACATTCAAGCTGCTCTTCATGTTATGGGCCATCAGAGGTCACCAAAGAGGACTGTGTTGACAAGCTTTAAGTAATGAACCGTTTTTCAATACATGGTTCAGAAAGCTTAATTTAGCCATGACTACTAAAAGCCTTACCATTATGCCTATCCATTGAATAATTAATTTCCATTAAACACAACAAGTGGAGACTACACATTGATAATGTCACAACAATAAAACAATAAAGAGAGCACAATCATTCATGATCAAGCAACAATAATTTGAATTGGGAAAATGTTCCTTCTCAAGTTACTTCTGTTTCCAGTCGAGTGTTCACATTGACTATGACAGTCTAACAGTGCCATCTAGTGGCTATACAGGTTAGCAGCAGAGTAAACGTATTACATTTCTAATGCGACTACAGATTTGACTGTTACACTTTATCTACAGCAGATACACATAACACACAAAACTAATGTTATTTTGCAGATATCTACTACAGACCACCACAACGTCTTTAAAGGTTTAGAAGGAAACAACTGAAGTCTACTGAATGCTGATGTACAAGCCAACAGACAGTTTATTCTCTATCCTTCATACACATTTGCTGCTGTGAGAGAGGTCAGGAGAGAGCAGTCAGACTGTTGGAGCTGACTGAAAATCGAACAGGAGTTTTTGGGACTGTGCTGAAACACGTTTAACTGTGAGGCTGATAAGACCAAGGTTATTATACTGAACTAAAACTATAATAAAAACCTGGAATTGAAAAATTAAAAAAAATAAAATAATAAAATAAAAATAAAAACTGACTTTTGACAAAAATAAATAAAACTTATTGAAACAATTTCATAAAGAACAGAAAAATTATCCATCCGTCCACACATTTTCTCCCACTTGTTCTGTGTTTCGTTTTCAGTTTTGAGTTTAGTATTTACTGTTCTTACCTCCTTTGTGTCCTCGTGTCTTAGCATTTAAGAGAAAACTCTAACAGTGTCACTGAACATTGTATAGTGAAGTTAACCTCGAGCATTCTGTAGGAACTATAAATGGGAAAGATTTATGTGTAGTTATACATTTTATTTCCTCTTCCTGCTCTTGCTCATTCGATATTCAACAGTGAGTGTCATATTTCTGTTTTCCACATGATTACAAACAATCCACGTTTCATATCTGACATATACACTGGATCGTTCTGGTGGAATATTTTAATATTCAGATGTTGACCTTTGGCAAACAAGATCTCTGTGGTAGTGTAGCATACAACCTTCTTTTGACAGCAGTCTTTATGAACACACTGAGGAGAGACATCAAGGAGAGAACCAACCAGATGTAAGTTTGAACTTACTTATGTCATTTAATCTATGTGCATATGCACAGGTCGAGTGTAGATGATGTAATTACTCAGCATTTCTGACAGTGTTTCTATTTTTTGGTCTTCATATGATTCAAAAATTAAAATTAATGAATTTATATTCTTTGACCACATATAAAAACCAAAATATTTTACATGAGTAATTTCTTTAGTACAACTGAGCACTTATATTTTTCCACTACACTCATCTAATATGGACGACTAAAAAAGCTAAAATTTGGGACTGATTGTGGATAAAGTTTCACTCATGATTAGCACAAAAACACAGGATCAGACCGAATCACAAAGTGAGTCTGCACTTATTTAACAAAAAAGAAAAAAAGAAAAAAAAGAACTTTTCAAAGGATTATCTTTATGTTTAACCATCATGTGTAAGTATGAAAAACTGAAATATTAGAGGAACATTAAACTGGCATTTGGCACTAATTTACGAGCATTTAGCTGCGACTTATGTACTGTAATGTGTGGAGAGACTTTAAAGTATTTCAGTTATTTTATATTACCTCTATTATAAATGCCTTATCAAATAAAAACAGGGAAAATTTGGAAAAAAAAAAAGATTAAAATAAATATGTTTCTGTGTTGATCGTTTTGATTGTGGTTTACATATTTCAGCCTGACATACGCTGTTCATGCAGCACAGAACAGAGTTCTGTGCTGCATGAATGGCGTTCAGTTATGTTCAGAACGTCACCAAGGCAAGGACAGGTGGGAAAAACAAAAATACATTCTCCAGAGTACAAAAATGGCTTTATGTAGACCTCTGGCTTGTGTTTTTTTTTATATATATATTTTTTTTCCCCTTGTTTAGGCAGCAGCTCCGCAAGGACTGTCTGCATTTCTCCCTGTCTAGCATCAAAAAGAAGGAACAACCCGATTGGGTGTGGCTGGTCACAGGAGTCACTCTGCAGCGTGCCCTTTCACAATAAGACTGAACACATATTGTAGCTATTTTACCTGAATTAACATAAAAACACCATGAATTAGCAGGTTTTTTAACCTTTTAACATGTTTTTAAACAAATGAAATCCTATACCATGAATTATATCATTGCCGATGTTTTTTAATGAATTTTTTAACCATTATGATCTATTTATTGACTATTTATCACCTCTAATATATTTCTTATGACTGTTTTTACTAACAGGCTATGTTAACCAGGGTTACACTTTATTCCTTTTTTTTTTTTTTTTTTTTTTTTTGCTTATCAGCTCTATTTCAGCTGGTTTCATGAAAACATTTGGACTACTGAGACTATTTATGAATCCTGTGGCTCATTTATGGCCCCCTTTGATGAATTGAGTTCATGATTTATCAGACTGCTGACAATTAGATTGCCTTAATTAGCAAAATTATTGAAAGCAATGTATTCAGTTGTAGGTCAGTGCTGCTTCTTTATGTGTGCTGAACATTACACAGACCTGAGTGTTTGACAGGACAGACATGATCAGAATTTGTAACTACACACAGAATCAAGGAGAAGCCTGGATTGGACTGTACAACAACAACAACAAATACTGTAATGTAGCATGACATCTCTTGGTGTGTGCTTTTATATAGCAGTTCAACAAAAGCAGATTGCACCTGGTGTGTGTTTACAGAAAACAGAAGTTCAACTAATGTTCACAGTTTTCAGACAAATTTGGTAAAAAAGAAAAAATATGAAGTGTGATAACCTGACAGTATCAAAGTCTATATGCACAATGAGAGTCACCTTTTCTTTGAACATGATATTTGTTTCCCACTCATGGCACAGAATTTGTTTACAACTAAAAGCAGAAGTAGAGTTAGAAACTCATCTAATTTGCATCAAAACACAAATGTATTAAAATTACTCAAGTTTTGAAAACAGACACTTTTTATATTGTAGCGGGCCAGGGCTGCAGGGGGATGTTATGGACATTTATGTTCTCTTTTGCAGTTACGTTTGTTGTTATGTTGTCATGGTAACAGGTGACGCTTCCTCTGTGTGTGTTTTCCGGTGAGGGAGCGCCTTTTTGTGTTGTTGTTGTTTTGGTTGCCGCGCTGAGCAGTTGCTAGCGGCAGTGTTCTCCAGAAAAGGCATAATAAACGGCTGTGCTTTCTGGCTAGCTCGCTGAAAGCAAGACCAAAGAAACCTCTGTCTCCTCCGTTTCCTGAGCTCGCCACAATATATTAAAATTTGGTGTAATCAGAAATACTTGGAAATAAATATAAGCAGCCTCTCACACAAACAGCTGGAATAAGCTCCAGGCTGAGTTGGACAAGTGGTTAAGAGGATGGATGGTAACATTATATATTAGGAGCACTGTTTATGTGTTTTATTCAATAATCTTCAATTAGTTGATCGTCTGTAGCTGAGTAACTGAAAGTGGTCAAACCTAGAGTTAGAGCTATTGTTATAAACACCTGCTTCAGATCATATTATGTCATGTGGGTCATATCTATGGGGCTGATAACATCCAGCGCAAGTGTATATAAAGTATTATTGTACATAGACAGATTTGTTTGCTCAGTAAAAAGTTACTTTTATGTGCAGTTTGGATTAAAAATGAGTAGATATCTTACTAGCTGCAGCTGAAGCTGTGATATATTCTCATTATTGAGTAGATCAAGTTCTAACTGTGCCTCACACCCAGTTTAAGATAATGGATGAAGTTATTGAGCAACACAAATAAGGACGACATGTTTATATGCCTTTTGTTGATCTGCGTATTTTATATTCTTTAAATTATTTACATTTGATCTTTTACATTTTGTATAATGTCTATTGATTGTATTGTTTATTTTAATATTTGTGTACAGCGCTTTGTGACTGCCTGTCTGTGAAAAGCACTTAATAAATAAATTTTACTTACTTACTGACTTATATGTTCTTGCTTCTTGGACAGTTAGCAGTGCAGTGCTTTTTTGCCATGTTTTCCTGATTGTTCATAAACATCTTTGAATCGTATTTGTAAATGACCCCTTTCAATTCAATTCAGCTGGAATTTTTTGAGAAAAAAAAAACGCTCTCATAGGTCCATTATTCTTTCAGCGAAAATAGTCACACGCTCATATTTTAATATTCAAATCCTGACCAGGACAAAGAGAGCTCTCTATACTGTAGAGAATAAATTATAACATGTAAGTTTAAAACCTGTAATATTTCCTATCATCATATATTAATCAGTTTTTTTCTTTTCTGATATAAAGTGTGCATCAAAGAAGTTTTGTTCAGATCTTTGTTTCCTTGAGCAATAAAACATCACTTTCATCTGTCAGATCAAAGATGCAGTGGAGTCTGTATCTGCTTATTCTGATGGGTAAGTGGATTGTTTTAGCAAATATACTTTGTTTTTAATCTAAAATATCTACAGATTAATGATAATTCATTAAAGATTTGCAATATTTCTACCACTACATTCACTAAATATTGATCCATCTTTATCAAGCAAAGCTTTTATCTGTCATCTAAATTTGATATGATGAAGGGATGATTAGTTTCTTGTATCAGCACTTTTTTGTCAAGAAGACAGTCAGTCTGTCTTCTTGACATGTTAGCTGGATAATTATTGTTTTACTGAAGAAGCTCCTGGAAAGGAATTCAACGATACGTTTGACTGATTTATTTCACAGTTTCAACCTGTAATGTTTAATTTCTTCATTCAGACTTTTATGTATATCATTTGTCTGTATTTCAGGTCAGTGTTGCTTCTTTACATGCCGCCTGTATGAGTACCACTTTATTGCAGAAAACAAGAGCTGGTATGAAGCACAGAGATACTGCAGAGAGAAATATACAGACCTGGCCAAAGTGTTTGACATGACAGACATGAGCAGACTCCGTAACTCCACACAGAATCAAGGAGAAGCCTGGATTGGACTGAACAACAACACAGGTGGAAACAGGACGTGGCATTGGTCTCTGCCAGGAGTGGAATACATTCAAAATGACAGCAGCTGGAATCTGAATGGAAGACACAATGAGCCGCCTGGGAACTGTGTGAGGAAAAGATACCAGCAAGCAGATTTAAAGCTGGCAGATGTTTCATGTGCTTTTACAACATGGTTCATCTGCTGTGATGGTGAGGAGATCATTTTAAATGATATTATAATATTGTGATTTGAAAACATAAAGAAATCAAATAATTGTGATTTCAGAAAAACGCCATAGAGTTTCAGGAGGCAAATAATTGAGGGGTGCCTTTGTGTGTTTTTCTGTTTGTTTTATAGAAATGAAACAAGACAAAAGATTTTATTTGATTGATAAATTTATGAACTGGACACAGGCTCAGAGCTACTGCAGATCCCAATACACTGACTTGGCCAGTGGACTGGATCAGGTAGATGGAGAAGAAATGAAAGCCCTGTTTACCAACTCTACCTTTAGAGCATGGGTCGGTCTGTTCAGAGACAGCTGGAGGTGGTCAGATGGGAGTGATTTCTCTTTCAGATACTGGGATATGCAGTTATTCAATGATGAACAAAGCAACAAGACATGTGCTATGACTCTGTTAAACAGATCAGGAAAATGGAGCTCTGATGAATGTGACAATAAAAAACCCTTCTTCTGTTATGATGGTGAGTTTGTACAAAGGTTTTTCTCAGTTTTCCCAAAATGAAATGCCACTGTCATTACTGAAAAGATTCATTATGATGTGTTTGTGTAGTCATTATTGTCTGTTGTACATTTTGTTTTTATGGCAGATAAATTGATCCTGATCAAAGAAAACAAGACATGGAAGGATGCCTTGGATTACTGTAGAGAGCTTTACAAGGACCTGGTCTCCATCACTAACGGTTACCAACAGAGATGGGTCCAGGAAACAGCCAAGAATGCTGACAGTCCCTATGTTTGGATCGGACTGAGCTACAAATGCACTCTGGGATTATGGTTATGGGTCAGTGACTACGTAGTCTGCTATAAGAAGTGGGCCACAGAGGGGAAAACTGAAGGGTGTGACATGTCTGTAGGCGTGGACAGAGGAGGACAGCATGAGTGGTTCAGTCGCAGGAATAATGAGACGTATAATTTTATTTGTTCTAAACAGTAAGTTTTAAACTTAAACTCACTTACTGATTTCCTACAAAAACCTAAAAATTATCAAATCAAATAGTCACATAGTAGGAATCAAGTCAAGTCAAGTCATCTTTATTTATATAGCACATTTAAAGGACATCATGTGTCGGCCAAAGTGCTGAACAGGGAATAATATATCACTTAATAAAATCACCTGTAAATATACTAGTTTAACTAATCTATATTATGTTAATGTGTCACACTGGTCTTGAGATAAATGACAGAAAATAGAAAAGGTTCTCTGGTGAGCATGTGGTGCAATCTCAGCTTTTGAATCAGTTCTATTAAAATGTTTTTTCTAAGTTAGTGACGCTTATATATAACAAAGTTATTAGACAAGCAGATGGAGAAATAGCCACAAATGTAAAGACTCTTGAACTCTTGACAAATGTCAGGCTCAGTCACTATGGTTACAAGTCACTCTGAAACCTTGGATATATATATATATATATATATATATATATATATATATATATATATATATATATATATATATATATATATGTGTGTTTAAATTGGACATTTAAAGACACAGAATAGATTGTTGCAGATGAATGAAATGCAGACAAAAACACTACAATGATAAAAAAAATAATGTAAAAGCAGAGTGATTGTTGAAATACTCTGAAATGTAAATACCGCCAAATTAAAAGGAAAATATAAATTAAAAAAGAGGAAGTGATGTGGATGTGAAGACAGACATCATTAGGTGGAAAGGTCTGTCATGGTCCCCGAATCTTTGACTGTTTTTAGATTTTGTCTATTTTTGTATTTTTGATGAACTTTGGATTATGGTTGTGTTTTCTGGGTTGTTGATATTTAACTTCCTGTTATTTCTTCTTTATTTTCTTTATAAATGAAACAAATGTCTTTGAGATTATTTGATGTCTTTAATTCTGAGCTTCTGTTCAAAGATCTTTAGATTCATTCAGTGCTTTGTGGGTTTATGACGTCCTCGTGGTTTTAGGTTTGTTGATCTCCTTTTGTGCTCCATTCTGTTCCTTCAGTCTCATGTTTGTCTTCTGTCTCTGTCAACTTCATATCTTTGAGTCTTGGTCTCAGTTTTAGTTATTTCCTGTTTTATTTTGATGTTCTGTTGTCACTCGTGTTTTGTGTTTAGTTCTCCTTCCCCTGTCTCATCCTCTGGGATTAGTTTCAGCCGTCCTGACCTGTTTCCTCTCCCCTCATTATCTGCTGTGTATTATTGTCTCAGTCTCTCCTTGTCCTTTGTTTCGTGCTCTTGCATAACTGTGTTTCTCCTCCTTTGTGGTTGTTTTGGAAGAGTTATTGTATTGAATTCTTTGTGCCTGATCTGTGGTGGTTTTGTATCTTGTCAAAGTTCATCATTAAAGATGCTTAAGTTTATGTCAGTTTTCCGAGTCCTGCATTTGGGTACACATCCTGTCTGCCACACGATTTTTGATAAAGTCACAGTATCCAGAGTACTGCTGATTGATCTACATCTGCATTTGCATTAAATACTAGCCTGTAGTTGGCAATAAATAGTGACTTTGATGACTATTTACCCCTTATGGCATGGCTATTCGACTAAAAAGTGAGTTGGGCCAAATTTTCAAACGGAGGAATTTATCTGGGCCAGATATTTTTTGCAGCCAGTAAGCAGCAGATCATGATCAATTTCAAACCCATACAACTGTATTGAAAAACAAGTAATTTTTTATTCTTTTTTCCCCTGTAAATCTGGTGACCTCTCACAAATGCACACCAAAAGGTCAATTTTAAAAAAGGGAGCTATAACCAAACTTTTTTTTTTTTTGCACATTTCAAATAATAACAAAAAACATTTTGATAATTCCCTTTTAAATTAAAATAAATATTTTGCTGACCACTCATTTTTCATGCCATGGATGGAGCCCAATCCGTCACAAGTATACAGACACACTTCATTTCCAGACCATTTTCCTCAATAGAAGCTGAAATCTTCTCAAACATTAATTTCCCAGCTGTGCGTCCCTCTAACGGTAGTAAGCCGAGCAATTTGCCATCCAAAAAACGGACATATATGCACAACTGTGCATTATCAGTTCTATAATAATAATAATAATAATAATGGATTGCATTTATATAGCGCTTTTCAAGGCACCCAAAGCGCTTTACAATTCCATTATTCATTCACTCTCACATTCACACACTGGTGGAGGCAAGCAACTGTTGTAGCCACAGCTGCCTTGGGGCAGACTGACAGAAGCGTGGCTGCCATATCGCGCCATCGGCCCCTCTGGCCAACACCAGTAGGCGGTAGGTGAAGTGTCTCACAGTGTCTTTCTGTGAATGAATGTCTGTCCTGCTATAGACATTACATCAGTTTTCTTCAGGTCATCTAACAGCATTTCAAACTCGTCTGAAGCCAGAACTTCAACTCTACAAATATTTGAATATATCTGACAGGGGTACGTTTTCAATAGCAGATGTCACACTTACTTTAATTTTCTTGTCACTTATCACCGCATCCACCTTGGCCAGCATGCAGCATTTCACTGTTTCAGAATCTGTGAAAGGCCTTTTCTTCTTCGCCAAGAAGCAAACACGAAGGGAAGCTGCTGCAGCTCTCCCTTAGGCTTACAGGACCCTCACCATGGTAGCACAACTCCGGTTGTAAGATTATTAAACTCACAATTAAACTGTACTTTTGCAGCCCTGTCCTGAGATTTCTCTGGAAAGTTTGTGCAGAAAGTCTGGTGTTTGTCATTGTGGTGCCTTCGTAAGTACCGTAACACACTCACTGCAAATTAAACACAAAGGTTTGGCATTTGGATTTGGCGGTAAAATGAATAATATTATAGTATTTGTCAGTACAGGCAGGGTTAAACTGACGGTTTTCATTGTCAATTTTACGCTTTTTGACTGAGAAAGACACGATGTTGTCACATCATACATTACGATGATAGTTTAATATGTTTACATCACGGTGCATTGTGGGTTAAATATTGCTAGGCTACTAGGAGTGTAGCATTCACAGACTACACTACGCTGTAGGAATTTAAAAAAAAATTTAATTAATTAATTTTTTGCGTTTTCTCTGTGTTTCTGCCAGGACCACAGGCAGGGTCACTCGCAGGTTGCTTCTGGGTCACATGTGGCCCGCGGGCCGCCATTTGAATAGGCTTGCCTTATGGCATGAAATAGTGAAATTGTGAATTTACACTTTTTTAAAATAATTTGTTGAATAATTGTATGAGTCAGTGTATAAAATAAGTTGAGAAGTAAAATGTTAAATAGCTGCTAGACTGAAAAAAGCTGCTCTGATGATGACAAGGCTGCAAATGAAATGATCAGAAAACCAAAATAGATCTGTGGGCTTGTGTCAACTGTGAGTGCTGAGTGTGATGTAATAACGTGGGAAATGTTTTCTTAGACTCGCAGCATATCTGAAAACTATTGGTGACAAAGTAAAATTTTTTTATTTAGAGAAGACCTTTGGGTAAAGCAGGAGAAAGAAGGAGTAAGAAGACTGACACTTCCTACATGCAGTGAAGGAGAACAGCTTTAAGATTGAAAACGGGTGTAGGTCACACTCAGCCAAGGTTTTGGGTGAGCTCATTGTGAATCCTGGCCCCACCCTATCATGTGATTTGCTGAGGTCAGATGGCCCAGGATGTGAGTGGGCGTTAAGGCGTCTGGGAAGGGATCTCAAAACTGGATTATAGATGGCAGACAGTTGGTGTCGTAAACCACCGACTCTGTTCAAAGATGGTCGCTCACAGTGAACATAAATGGCTTCTTTTACTCCTCTTTCAAACCATCTGTCCTCTCTGTCCATGTGAACATTGGCATCCTCGAAAGAGTGAACTTTGACCTTTAGATGCAGATGGACCCTAGGAGGTGGCTCTTTTATGCTGTGCCATGCGTTTATGAAGTGGCTGTTTGGTCTCGCCAATGTAGAGGTCTGGGCATTCCTCGCTGCAATGTACAGCATACACCACATTGTTAAATTTGTCTTTAGGATGAGCCAGTTTTTGTCTGAGTGTGTTGCTGGGTCTCAAGTAAACTGGGATGTCACACTTGGAGAAAACTCTCCTGACTCAAAGAAAATTCATTTTAGCAAAATGCCTTTTAAACCAGTTACACGGAATACTTTTTCTTCAAAATTGTTTGTCAATCCTACTTTACTTAATACACGATCACATTATTACTGAATCCTATAGCTTAAATGTCAGAGAGTCAGAGATCAGTGTGTCCTGTGTGATCTCATTCACTCACAAACCCCCTCATACACACTAGGTTTATTTTTCCTTTTGAAGCAGGCTGACGACTTAGTTATGGCCTGCAATCCATTCAGAAGAACAAGCAGTCAGTCACATATCAATCTTGCATCTTCCTGAGAAAGCTTCTCACCCACCTTGATAGGCCTTGCATTAATAGGGAGTCTTTCCATGCCAGATCCTGGGAATTCAACTCTCAAGCTCTTCCTCTCCTCCAGGTCTTCTTGTTGGTTTCCTCCTAATTACAAAGTAGGCTTTCCCTCTTTATACTCATGTAATACACAGCAAGGGTGTAGATTTGGTTTTGGCATTGGTGGGGACGGATGATTCAACCACCGAACCCCGCCCTGTTTCTTTTTTTTCCTTTTTGTCTTTGCTTCTTGATAAAAAAAAGGAGAAATACACTTGCCTACATATGCTATTCTACATGCTTTTAAACCATTTAAAATTACAATTCATAGTTTTATATGTGAATTATATAATGTTAAATTACTATTAAACAAATGACTGACTAAGTATTTTAGGCTTTAGTTTCCTTCAGCCATATTCCATATAAATCAGGTATCATACAAAAATAAAAATAGTTTCAAATACAGTCATGACAATAAAAGAACATGACTTTAAGGACTTAACAACATTACTTCAGTTATATTGTCTTGATGCATGCTCAATCATCCAGGTAATTAATTTTTCAAAAGCTGATTCAAAGTGACTTCTTCAGTCTCAGCTGACTGCAGGTTTCCCCAATCTTATAAACAGTACATTTGCATAATGACTTAACTTCAGTTATAGTACACCAACATCTGTTATACATTAGCACTGAGGGAACACTGAATGACCTGGTGGGTTTTGTCCATAAAACTACTCATCTAAGATTACCACAAAGTAAAAGATCTCTCAGCAAAATTATGCAACATTTTAGGCACTATTGCCCCGATCAACTCAGTGAGCTGGGACTTTTGATTCTAAACATGAACTACTGTTACAGCAACAGACATGGACTACTGGTGCCCCACACAACAACTCAATGTCCACTATGTGAAGGAGCCAAACACATGCCTTCTCCTCTCGTTAATCTATAGCACCACATCATCAGTCAGTCACCCGTGACCTCGCCTCTTCACCTCTGTCCGAGCTACAACATGGCAGAGCTGCCTCTGTCACCTGATAAATAACAGTGAGACATTCCAAATACATGCAGTCACACATGTGCTTCAAATACAGTCATGAACCAACAAGTCATCATCCAATTTCACCTGTGATCTTGTATCACCATTACTCTCTGAGCTTTGTGTTGGTTCTTCTGTCACCTGACAAATAGGACATACATGACAATAAGAATAAAATGTGTAGCTGCTTCAGTGTTTCTGTCAATTTGTGCAGATCTTGACTCATCAGTAATGTTTGTAGGATGAGTGCATTTAAAAAAACAATTTGTGCAAACTGCACTACAAGGTGGAATATTTCCAAAATCATGACTACCTCATGATATTTTGTCTCAAAAATTAACCCTATGAATATGTCAGTGCCATTAGGATGAAATTATTGTGTCACCAACATTTTAACGTTAAACATATAATTTTAACAGCCTCTGTAAACTAATATCCTGGCTTGCTCGAGGCTGCCGTTTTCTCTGACACTTTCAATCAAAATTAGAAATGCTACTCTGAGACTGATATAACTAATAGTGCTGCCTGTTGTGCAGTTAGTTTCCAAAACATGTTATTCATGGTTACATACAATTTTAGACTGATGTGGGCCAAAGCCTAGCATAGCCTGTAACGTTATTATGAAGGACACATTTTATGAGTGAGCTTGACTTTAAGTGACTTGCAGGTTTCTTTGAAAAATACTTTCTTATATCCAGGTTCTTCCTTTTTGCTGCCATCCTCCTCTCCTCCTTGCAGGTCTTCGCAGCGCAGGTTTGCCGCTGCTAAAACTAAACAGAGCTCCCCGAAAGGCACAGCCAATCACATTGGCCATATTTGTCACATGAGGTAGGACTCCAGTAGCGAACGTAATTTAACTCTTTCTGCACCGCTGGGTGAATGAGACGTTGACAGATCGGGTTTTTTTCTTTCTATCGGGTTTGTTTTTCTTTAGTCGAAGAGATCAAATTATTGGTGGGGACGTGTCCCTTCCGTCCATGCCCAATCTACGCCCTTGATACACAGGTTCAGCATACCAGTAGTTTCCAACCCAGTGTTTTATCACAGCAAAATCAACCAGGGTAGATTAAAACTATTTTTCTTTGAAATGTCTTATTCTCTCACTGGAGAGTGCCATGGTCCAGGTGAGCATCCAATGTTTTTCCCACCTTCTTCCAGTGTTCTGCAGTATCTGCCCTGCAGCAGAGCCCTCGTTACCTCATCTGCTCAGCCCACCTGATCCAGATCCACAGCGTTCAGCTAGATTAAGACCAATGTTGCCATCTCTGCTCTCCGAGTTTTTTGCTAATAGGCCTCATTGTCTCCTTGTTTACCTCGTTTGCCTTGTGCTTCTTCTAAAATTGTCAAGCCATCATGCAACTCACCCGTAGATTCAGAACGTAGGTCTCAGTGGGAAGACTCACTGATTTTTGTCACTTAGGCATGTGGATGGATTAAGCCTGTCACTGTCTCCCGTGGATCTCAAGAAAAGCACGGTCAGAACCTTCTGACTCACCACTTTAGACGCTCACCCAGCTATCCACCTCTCTCTCAGTCTTACATACTCCACCTGTCAATTTCACCTCTTCAGACTCTCCACTAAGTTTTCCATCCTTGTGTCATGGTTTTACTGTTGTGTTAAGAAATAGAGCTTGTAAGAAACCTTATTCTCTTTCTGTGTTCTGACTGTGCGCTTTGGTCCACATTCTTGTACTGGCATCCAGGCCCCCCTGACAGCCTCCAATTTCAGCCCGCTTTAACCTACTGGAGCTGTGTCCTACAACTCCCTGTTTCCTCTCTCCAGATTCCTCCTTTTTCTCCTCTTAATAGAACAAGGCTCAAATCATCACCAAACAACTACAGCCAGTACTCAGGCACAAAAAGCTGGCAGCTGGACTTGAGTGGAATCTCCACTGCCAAATGGCTGTGACCTATATCTTACACAAAACACAAAAGGATGCAATAATTGATATGGAAAATAATGCCAAGCCAATGTTTACAGGGAGAATCTCTCAATTATTCCACCATGTCACATTCTACAATATCTCTGTCTCTGCTAACATATTGATCAAGTTTATATTTTCATTAATTTTTTCAATAAAGAATAAAGTTACCAGCAAAAGCACACAAAGAACACAGTGATTTAGGCTCTATAAATCACATGTAACACTGGAGATTGAGCCTTTCACTTCACTTCTGGCCGGAGCGATTTCAGTCTCCATGACACTGTCTGACAGTCTGTGTACCTTACACGAACATAGTTAGAATTTCACTGAGCATGATGTTTGTTTCCGACTCACAGCACAGAATTTGTTTATGAGCAAAAGCAGAAGTAGAGTTAGATACTCAGTCTAGCGTGCCTCGATACACAAATGTATTCAAATGACTAAAATGTTGGAAGCAGAGACTTTATCCAGGTGATCCAACAGTCCTGCATCATTTCACTAAGAGCAGCATAAATTATGGAGGGGCAGGGGTGACAAAATGAATTAATTAAATATGCTATTAAATAATTAATTAAATGTTTCATTCATTAATTTAAATTCAAATTAATTAAAGAAATATTTCAGTAATGACTTATTGTCCATTGATTTCATTTAAAACATGTAATAAATATTTTGTTTATTTATTTATTTATTTTCCAGTTTATTAATTAATGATAGGGATAGACTGAGCAGATATAAAGTATCGGTCTGATCCTGACTTAAATTACTGGATCGGATATTGGAGAGAAAAACAAAAAAGTAATCCGATCTATTAAATATCCCAAAAGCACCTCATAAAACTTGCAACATGGCGTAACCTTAGCAGTTGGAGCCGTATACTTAGATTTAGAGCTCTGCTAAAATTGTAAATAAAAAGATCAGTATCGCTGAACTGTGAAATATTTTGGGTGCAGTGCATTTTTTCCATACAAGAATAACAGAATAGCCTCAGTGTTTTGTTTTTTAAAAAGCAGCAAGACATTGAAAAACAGTTTTATTGATTATGAAATGGACTATATCGACTATATCAGATTCATATCAGTATCGGCAGATGTCCAAATTTATGATATCGGTATCGGATTAACTGTGCCTCACACCTAGTTTAAGGTAATGGGTGAATGTTTATATGTCCTTGCTTGGTGAGCAGCTAGCAGCATAGTGTTTTCTGCCCCTTTTTCCTGTTTACTCATAATGACGCCTTTCATAACTGGAACATACAAATCCCTTCATCAGTGGATCATTCATTCAGGGTAAAGTCACTTGTACTTCGATATTCAAATCCGATAGAGTACAGAGAGAGCTCCCTTTGAGTGTATATCAATATTTACTTGAGAGCTGTCTTCATGAACACATCGAATAGAGAAAAAATGTCTCATGTAATTTTAAAACTTGTAATGTAATTTCATGTTTGTGGTATAGAGGTGATGTGTAGAGAATATTTGAGATAGTTTTTCTCTTTGTACTCAGAAAAAAAAATTAGATTTGTGTTACGCAACTCTTATTGAAAAGAGGAACTGGCATAAAATGTTTATCAGCTTGTTCATGAGCTGCTGAAATAATAAAAATGAATGATTGTGTCTAGGGCAACACGGTGGTTAGCACTGTTGCCTCACAGTAGGAAGGCCTTGAGTTCAATTCCACCATCAGGCCGGGGTCTGACAGTTTTAAGCTGTACTGTTTAATTTCTTTAATCAGGCTTTTATGTATATCATATTTCTGTTTTTCAGGTCAGTGTTGTTGTCAGTGTTGTCCGGTCTGTTCAGAGACAGCTGGAGGTGGTCAGATGGAAGTGATTTCTCATTCAGATACTGGGATATGGAGTTATTCAATGATAAACAAAGGAACAAGAAATGTGCTATGACTCTGTTAAACAGATCAGGAAATTGGAGCTCTGATGAATTCAATGATGAACAAAGCAAGAATAAATGTAAAAGACTGAGGAGTGTGGCAGGGCTGTGGACATGCAGAGAGGAGGACAGTATAGTTGGTTTAGTCAGAAATAATTTTGACTTCTCCATTAAAATCCCTTTGGACATAGTAGCAGAGGATGACTATCTAAATTTTGAATTTATTGTCATGTACATGTACATTTTCATGAGTTTGGGTCTTCTTATTTTTTATCATTTTGTTTTAGTGGATTCTTCTTTCCTTGACATCACATGAATCTGTGAGTTCTGTCCTCTAAGAGAGAGGATGTTTTGTGTGTTTTGTTTTTAGATCTGAGTTCATGCATGTTTAGTATTCATTGTTCTAACCTCCCTTGTGTTCTTATGTCCCAGCAAATAACTCTAACATTGTCACTGAACATTGTATCCGGTCTTTAAGTCTGATGTCACTAGCCATGTCTGGGCACGAACTTCGCTGCAGGTCCCTAAGTCAAAAGAGCATTACTGCAGCATTACTGAGAGTTGAAACGGTGTAAATTTGTTCATCTGTAATAAAATGATCAGTGTTGCTGCTTTACCAGGTGTAACAATTAAGTTTAACATCCAGGCATCCATGAAAATAGAATTTATTCAGTTTAACAGAGTTAGAAGTTGGTGTGAAGTTAGCTCGCTAGTTTCCAGCTAAACATGATATACCAAGCTCTGACTGTGGGATTTCTGAAAAAAACTAAAACGAACAGCTCTGCTATCACTTCCTACATAATGAAGACAGAAAACAGCAGTGACATTTCTGAACGCCACTGAAGTTACTGAAGTTGGGCTAGCTGGTAAATAATGATGTGCTATATGATCGCTAGCGACATAGCTATGTTAGCATAATAAAAACACAGCAAAGATGTAGGATGAACGCTAACTTTTTTCCACTCTATAAAAGTTAACGTGAGGGTTCGTGATGGTTAGGACCAAACTTCAGTCAGGAGAACAACTCAGATAGTCCGTCCGCAATACCAGGTTAGTCATTATTATACTGCTGCATGCGCTGGGCTGTAGTTACATTGTAAGGTTTTAAAAACTAAGCTTTAAAATGATTAGCAGTAATAAAAACCGAGAGAGACCGACAGTGATCACTGACTGTTTTAGGGGCTTGTTGAGATTAAATAGAATAAGATACAAAGCATTAAAACATGTTAAAAACACAACAGCCTAATTAAAAGCAGGGTAGTTTGGGCCCCGAAGCAGGATTCATCACGTCATCACAAAAGATCAGGTGGTGAAGTTAACTTCAAGCATTTTCGTGTACAACTTTCGTCTAAGTGCTGAGTGTTGCATTCAGTAAAAATTATAAATAGGAAAGACGTATTTGTCTGTGAAGGTTCTCAGTCATCCAGGTCATCGTAGTTCGTTTCACCTCTCATCCGAGAAGCTTCTCGGATGAGAGGTGAAACGTCTTCAAGTAAAGAGAGGTGAAACGTCTTCAAGTCTTCCTTCCTTCCATAGTGTTGCTGATTACCTCATAGACTTTCGAACGGCCGCCGCGGAAACGGGGTGGCTGGATCATGCATTGCAGGGAATATTTCTACAGTCTCTGAATGATAACATGAAAGATCAGCTTGCTTCACGGGATGAACCCGCTACATTTGAGGAGTTAGTCTCCCTTTCTCTCCGTATTGACAACAGGCTGAGAGAGAGGGAGAATGAAAGGAACTACAAACCCCAACGTTCCCTCCTCCGTCCACTTCCAAGTTCGTTTGCGCCAGCTCCACCCACAACGCAGTCACCTGAGTCAGTTGCCTCTCCCTCCATCGTAGACGCGGCGCCGGAACCGATGCAGATTGGCCGTGCTCAGCTGCCGCTGGAAGAGAGAGAGCGTCGCTTTCGCTCACGCACGTTTTTATTGTGGGTCAACGGAACATATAATCGCAGCATGTCCTAAGAGAGTAAAAGGGTCAGCCCGCCAGTAGATTCGGGGATACAGGTGGGCGGTTCTCATAGTGATGATAAACCCCATTTGCTTCTCACAGTCATTTTAGTTATCAACCGTGCCATGCACTCCCTTCAGGCCCTGGTTGACTCCGGTTCAGAGCAAAACTTAATCAGTTTTGACCACGCCACACGGTTAGGATTACACCTTGTGCCTTTAGACCCACCTATTTCAGCAAGAGCACTGAATAACCAGGTTTTTGCACAAATAACTCACCACACAGAGCCAGTGACTGTAATCACTTCAGGAAATCATAGGGAGGAGCTCACTTTCTTTGCCCTCTCGTCGCCTGACACTCCCCTCACATTTGGCTACCCTTGGTTAAAGCTACACAATCCACACTTAGATTGGTCTGGACAAAAGATAATAAGCTGGAGTGTATTCTGCCATTCTAACTATTTGATGTTGGCATGTCCCCCGGGCCCTGAGGAGCCCTATGCATTGGAAGAAACAACCCCCGATCTCACTTGTGTGCCCATCGAATATCGTGATTTCAAAGAGGTTTTTAGTAAGAGCAAGGCACAATCTTTGCCCTCTCACAGACCATATGACTGTGCCATAGACCTTCTCCCTGGTGCTCCTTTGCCCTCCAGTCGATTATACAACATATCTAAACCAGAACATGTTGCTATGGAGAAGTACATCAGAGAGTCACTTGCTGCTGGAATACCCATTACCACTCATCAGTTCTGTGTCAGAGTCCCTGCTAGGCGCCACTATTTTCACAAAGCTGGATCTTCGTAATGCTTATCATTTGGTACACATTAGGCAGGGAGATGAGTGGAAGACGGCCTTTAACACGCCACTGGGCCACTTCGAGTACTTGGTCATGCCCTTTGGACTAACGAACGCCCCAGCCGTATTTCAAGCGTTGGTGAATGATGTTCTCAGGGACTTTCTGAACAGATTTGTGTTCGTATATCTGGATGACATACTCATCTTTTCCAGATCACTCCAGGAACATCACGCTCATGTCCGTGCTGTCCTCCAGCGCTTATTGGAGAACAAACTGTACATAAAAGCGGAAAAGTGTGAGTTTCATGCATCGTCAGTCTCTTTTCTTGGTTATATCTTGGCAGGGGGGCAGCTGAAGACTGATCCAGCAAAGGTCAAGGCAGTCACAGAGTGGCCGGTACCCACATCCCGTAAGCTTCACCAAAGATTCCTGGGCTTTGCCAACTTCTACAGGCGATTCGTCAGGAACTACAGTCAGGTAGCTGCACCTCTAACAAGCCTCACTTCTACCAAGCACCCATTCACCTGGTCTTCCGAAGCAGACAAAGCTTTCAACAAGCTAAAACAACTGTTTGCAACAGCTCCCATGCTAATTCAAACCGACACCAGCAAGCCCTTCATAGTAGAGGTAGACGCATCAGATGTTGGAGTGGGGGCAGTGTTGCCTCAATATACTAGTCCATCAGCAAAGTTACAGCCCTGCGCTTTCTTCTCTCGCCGCTTATCTCCGGCAGAGAGAAATTACGATGTTGGGGACCGTGAGCTGCTTGCGGTGAAACTGGCATTGGAGGAGTGGTGGCACCTGCTGGAGGGGGCTTCATAGTCTGGACAGACCATAAAAACTTAACATACCTACGGAATGCAAAGAGACTAAATGCACGCCAAGTCCGTTGGTCACTGTTTTTTACCCGAGGTAGGACAGCTATGCTACTTAAGAGACACTTTTGGTGGGAGACGTTACACAGGGATGTACGGGAATACGTAGCTGCTTGCACAGTTTGTGCTCATAATAAGTCCAGAAATCAGTGCCCTACGGGACTGCTTCAACCACTATCCACCCCACACCGGCCATGGTCACATATTGCGTTAGATTTTGTTACAGGACTCCCAGACTCAGCAGGAAAGACTACCATACTTACCATAGTTGACAGATTTTCCAAGGCAGCACATTTCATAGCTCTAGATAAACTGCCCACTGCTTCAGAAACAGCTAAACTGTTGGTTGAACATGTTTTCAGACTCCATGGGATCCCGATGGAAATAGTGTCTGACAGGGGTCACCAGTTTGCTTCTCAGGCCTGGAGAGCCTTTTGTACAGCCCTGGGGACCAAGCCCTGTTTGAGCTCAGGCTACCATCCACAGACCAATGGCCAAACTGAGCACCTAAACCAAGAACTCAAGACCACTCTTCGCTGCGTTACTGCCCATAATCCAGCTTCTTGGTCCACATTCTTACCATGGGTTGAATATGCCCATAACACACTCACTACCTCAGCCACAGGTCTTTCACCTTTTGAAGCATCCTTAGGTTACCAGCCACCTCTGTTCCCTGAGCAAGAAGCTGAGCTTGCTGTGCCTTCTGTCCAGCATCATCTGCAGCGTTGCCGCCGGGCCTGGACGCGGACTGTGTCTCACCAATGCCACTACGCCAATCAGCGGCACACGGCAGCACCTACTTACTCTCCAGTGCAAAAGGTATGGCTGGCGGCTAAGGACACCCCGCACCAGGGAACCTCCCGCAAACTGTCTCCGCGTTATATTGGGCCTTTCAAGATTGACAGGCTAATTGGCCCCGCAGTAGTCAGACTCACTTTACCTGCATTGTTGCAGATCCATCCAGTGTTCCATGTTTCACAGGTCAAGCTGGTGTTGTCTAGTCCTCTGTGCCCTCCTTCCAACCCCCCTCCTCCCGCCCGGCTCATCGATGGACATCCTGCCTACTCGGTGCGGCGTATCCTGGACGCGCGGTGGAGGGGCAGGGGCCGGCGGTTTTTGGTGGACTGGGAGGGGTACAGGCCTGAGGAGCATTCGTGGGTGTCTCCGTCTCTGATCTTGGACCCGGCTCTTGTTTCTGATTTTTACAGGTCTCGTCGCGGGTCCGGGATGGCTCGGTCGCCGGGAGGCGACCCTTGAGGAGGGGGTACTGTCATGGCCCGGGTGAGTGCGGGGTTTTTCCACTCCACTGGGCTCCACCTTCAGGCAGAGACTCCAATCAGCTCCCACACCTGGTTCCAATCAAGTCACCAGCATATAAGACCAGCACTCACAACAGACCTCTGCCAGATCTACTGCTAACTCACGTTAGTGCTAGGCCGCCAAGCCCTTGTGAGAGCCCTTAACTATTGCTTTTTTCCTCATCGTGTTTTCTTTGTCATAGGACCCACCTGGCAGTCACGCTTCCCAAGCTAAACTACTCACATCTCCGCCTGGACGCTGGTTCTGTCATCTGGTTGCTTCCTTTCCATCATTGGACTCCACCTGCCTGCCTCCCTGCCAAGTCCCTTGCTCCAAGTATATGCTGGACCCTCTCTGGACACTCCTCACCCGGAACCCCTTGGACCCCCCCTCCTCGCATGACACTTTAACCTCCAACACGTAAGCCCTAATCACCATAGTCTAATCCTTCGGCTGTGATTCACTAGACTGCCACTGACTACTTGTCTCCTCTCATTATAGTGACTGCGTACCTCCATCCAAGCCGCTGCCCCTTTTTCCATTCCCAGGATCTGTCCATGAAATCTAGCACCTAGTCATAGCACTCAGAGTTTCATGTTCATAGTTTGACCACATAGTTCTCAGTTCATAGCTTCCACAGTTCATAGCATTCTCCGTTCATAGCATTCATAGTTTCCTACTTTGTAAGTTAACTAGGCACTGTAAATAAAGCACTGTGTTCACGCCCGTTTTGCCTCCCTGTGTCTGCATTTGAGTCCACACCCACAGCCTGGCTCTCTCGGCCGTAACAGAAACATTTTATTCGATTAGCAATGCTAAAATAAAACGCAGTTGCAGAAAAAATATCAATAAGTTTAGTATTGTTTGGAAAAAAATTTTATTACAACTTGTCTGATGAGGCAGTGAAAGTACATGCACTCATTTTGCCTCTGCATGCCATCCATACAAAACAAGAAAATCCACTCTGGAAACAAACTAAAATTTAGCTGAATTCAAAACAAAAAGTAAAAATGAAATAATCATTTATAAAACTAATTAGACAAAACAGAACTATAATAACAGAGTCACTGGCAGTTGTATGATGAGGTAAACCTTAAGCATTTTTATGTACAACTCTAGTCTCACTGTGACAAGTTGCATTTATTATCAACTATAAATGGAAAAGATATATTTACATTTTCTTTCTACTTCCTGCTCTTGCTCATTCGACTGTCAACAGCGCAGTGTTATATTTATGTTTTCAACAGCATCACATAAAATCCCCGTTTCATATCTGATATATACACTGGATCCTTCTGGTGAAAAATTTTAATATTCAAATGTTGACTTTTGGGAAATAAGATCTCTGTGTTAGTGCAGCCCATAACATTTACTCGACAGCAGTTTTCATGAACACACTGAGGAGAGACATCAAGGAGAGAACTAACCAGATGTAAGTTTAATTTTTTTTTTTGTCATTTTATCTTTGTACATAAGCACAGATCGAATGTAGATGATGTCATTACTCAGTATTTCTGTTTTTCAGTTTTTTATATGATTTAAATATTTGAATTAATCAATTTATATTTTGTGACCAAATATAAAAAGAAAAATATTTAACATTAGTAATTTTTCAGTACAGTCAAACACTGAAATTTTTCCACTACACTCGTCTAGTATGAAAATTATCCAGACTACAAAAGCTAAAATTTGGGACTGATTGTAGGTAAAGGTTCACTCATGATTAGCCCAAAAACTCAACATCAGGCTGAACCACAAAATGAGTCTGCACTGGGGCGGATCTAGAGAAATTTTCTTAGGGTGGCATGAGGATGGCAAAGAAATCAAATGGGGTGGCAAAATCAAAGCCCCCCCCCCCCAAATACATATGCAGGTGGTTACATATGGTTAAAATGATTCAAATGCAGTAAGTATAAACATTTTTAATATAATATAGTCTATAATTTAATTATTGTCTGTATCCCACATAATTAAACACTTTAGTTACATAAAACATGTGAGTTTTGATGTTATGTACTTTATAGCCTGTATGATAAATAAATATGTAGCACAATAAGTATAAAATCCAGAAAGCTACACAACATGGGGCGGTTCATTTACAAACACAAGTCTAACTTAAGTTTCACACTGTTTTTTGTTAGAAAACAGTCACATTGTTACAGCTTAAATTACACAAAATGTCAGAAATCTGCACTGTCATGAACAAAAATTTAAACCAAATTTTTCATGATTTGTTGGATTAACCCACTGAGGTCTGAAATACAACCGGACATTTTTGACTCCTTTTGAGTTTACGTTTGTATTTCACCCTCACCTTCATTTTATTTTTTCCCCTTGCCTTGTTTGGTATCATTCTTTTCAGCTCAACTGAATTTAGTTGTTTTTTTCACTGCATTAGTATTACTGATCTGAAATCACACAAAGAACTTAAAATCCTAGTAGTATTTTTTTACTCTAAAAAAAACCAGACATGTTGAGTAAATTTTTATAACTTGAAATGCAAATATAATTATACATTTTGTAAACATATACAACTATTTATCTAAAAATGCAGCCAATACACCTGCCGTTTTTTTTTTTTATTTTCTACAACCATTTAAAAATATTACTAAAACTAAAATGAGAGAACAATCAGGTTTCGCAATAAGATGCCCCACAAATGATGTGTGCCAGTACAAAAAACGTTTGTCCACCAAAAGACAGAGGAGAACAGCACAGGGATAAACCTGCAGGCCTGACAACAGGAGGTGTATCACTCCGCTGGTTTTCTACTTAGTGACAGTGTTTACATTGCAAATGTGCCTTTGTGACATTCATTAGTGCCCTCACTGACACACAAAACAAAACAAGGACTATACAACAGAAGAACTACACAAGACAACACAACACTAAGTATACACTCCACACTAAACGTCACAAATCTCCCACATCTAAAAACTCTCTCTCTCTCTCTCTCACTCGCTCGCTGTCTCGCTGCCGTTACCGTCACTCCCAAAACTCTCCCCTCTTCCTAAACAACCAAATCCCACCTGTTGACTTTTTTTAAAATTGGTCGACATGGTGCATTTTTCCACCGATAGGAAAGAGGTGGCTTTTTTTCCTTTCTTTACTGTTTTCGCGCTGTCCTTAGAAAACGCTTAAAACACACACACACACAAAACCGTGAGGACAGTATTTAGAAAAAAGCGTGGCTTATATATATTATCATAACTCTGGATTTACTGGCCTGTAATTAAAATTTAAAAACTTTGAAGTCAGAACTTTCAATGTGGGCTGAAATAGAGACTCGGCGTGGCTGCAGCTTGTTGCTATGTCAGCTTAAATTATTCATGTGATTTGGAGGTGCAGCAGAGGGTTAATAACACTCACCTTCATTCCATTTCCAGAGTGTAACATCCAAACACCTGTGTAAAATCGGAAATTCCCATGGTGTTGTTCAAAATGTGCTCTGGCACAATCATAAACATCGCTTGTTACTGAGAACCAGAAAAAAGCCGGTCCTGCTATGGGCTGAACCAGTGGCGGTCCTAGCCTGTTTGGCGCCCTGGGCGAACACTCCGCGCCCCCCCCCGCCACCCACACACAAAACATGTTAAGGATTGTACATTAACATAAAACTGTTGTCCACACACACATATGAAGAGAGAGAGAGAGTATGCATAGTATGCAAACGGCTACTAAACAGCCATCATAATTCGTCATACAATGAGAACAGGACAAATCAACAACTGACAATGACTAATTAATATTAAAATCTGTAACATAATGTATTGTTTGGAGTTTAGTCTGTTACTGTTACTATTTTTACCATTTCTTCTTGGGGCAACTGTAACCCACATTATTTCCTTAGGGATTAATAAAGTATTCTGATTCTGATTGTTTCAGGATGACCTGCCATTATCCAATGACACATCTGTTTACCTGTATCATTTGTTCGTTTCTTCTCCTCTTCTTTTCTCTTTTTCTAAACTGAGCACCTGATGGCTTTGAACTTTTCTTGTCCATCTTCCATTGGTTTTAATTTTGCACTCCAATATGAACACCCATCCCTCAACTCGAGGATCACCACAACATAACCTAATAGACCTACACCTTAGTTCACAGATTCACTTTGTCTAGGTTTTATTTCTGGGATTTCACACAACCCAGGATTCAAATCATGAATACATAATGGGCTTGGATTTACAACATTATGAATGAAATGTGCTCTATTTGGAAGCAGCAGGTCTCCTCCCTTTCGACAGGTTGTGTGTGAGACTTTAAATCATCAAACTGTAAATTATAAATTTTAAATTGTTATTGATCCCTTTACCCCGAGTCCTAAAGTGTATATTTATTTTCTTACTCTACTATATTTATTGTTCGTTTACTTGCACTGCTGTAACTGGAGCCTCGTCGTCTCGTCTCTCTATATACTGGACTGTATGTAGCGGAGATGACAATAAAGTTTACTTTGACTTCAGCAGCGCAGGCGCTTTCGAGGCTCTCGCGCTCAGTTTTCGTGTATAGAATTTCGAAAAAACATCGGTGCAAATTATAAGTCTGTATCATGATGTCTGGTGTTTTCGTGTTTGTTGGTTTGTTTTATTTTGTTTTATTTTGCGAGTTGGTTATTAGATGCTGCTCCAGCCAGCCAGAGAATCCCCGCCGCCCGCCTCTCCTCCCTGTGCCGTAAGCAGCAGGCGCACCTCGCAAACGGAGGGCGCCTTACTCCCAGCAAATGGGTGATAGAAAACCGATCGGTGCCTATGACATTCCCAATATGCGCTGGCTGCCGTCGGGGCAGCATGAGTACGAGCATTTTTCTTTTTTTTTTTTTCTTCTTTTTTTTTTTTTGCCGATACCCGTGATGCCGCCCTCCATCACGATGCCGCCCCGGGCAACCGCCCGTGTCGCCCATATCTAAAACCGCTACTGGGCTGAACCATTTGTTAATGGTGGAGGGGGGGACCACTATGCAATATATTCAGTTTTAGCATTTATATTCACTGTTGACTGTAACCACGCTCAAACTGTTAATGCTATCTTATTTTAATACACAACACTGTCATATGCAAAACTGGGGTGACACTTGGGGTGGCAAGGGATCATTTTAGGGTGGCACTTGCCACCCCATGCCACCCTTCTAGATCCGCCCCTGGTCTGCACTTCTTTAACCAAACAAAACTTTTCAAAGGATTGTCTTTATATTTAACCATCATGTGTAAGTATTAAAAACTTCACAGTCAATGAAATATAACACACAATATAAAACACATGCAAATTAACTTGTGTTTTTGAATGACCTGGCATTGGGCACTAATTTACAAGCATTTAGCTGCAGCTCTTCATTCATCCTTCCATCTGTCCTCCTCCTTTCTTTATTCCTCTACATTATGCTGGGCGACTTGTTTAATGTAATGTGTGGAGAGAGTTTAAAGTATTGAATTTCATTTTATATTATAATAAATTCATGATCTGGAGTTTGTATGAATATGTTTCTGCATTGATCCTTTTGATTGTGGTTTGCAGATTTCAGCCTGATATACTCTGTTCATGCAGCACATAAGAGTTACCAAACTGGCTCTATGTCAGCTCAAATATGTCTGACATAAAAGATGCTGTGGAGTTTATTAATTATTTATTTTATTTATCAGCTCAATTTCATCTGGTTTAATGAAAACATTTGGACTCCTGAAACTCTTTATGAACCCTGTGGCTCAAACAGCACAGTTTTCATGAGTTTGAGTTTATCGTTGTCAAACTTCAATCTGATTGATTCAGAACTTATAAAATCTATATAATTTGCACAATGATAGTCACCTTTTCACTGAGCATGATATTTGTTTCCCACTCACAGCACAGAATTTGTTTACAACTAAAAGCAGAAAGTAGAGTTAAAAACTCAGCCTAATTTGCATCAATACACACATTTATTAAAATTACTGAAGTTTGGAAGAGAGACTTTTTTATATAAAAGCGTAATCAGAAATAATTGGAAATAAACATAACCAGCCTCTCACACAAACAGCTGTAATAATCTACAGGCTGGCCTGCACGTCAGAGCTGGATAAGTGGTTAAGATGATGGATCCATCTTAACATTATATATTATAGGAACTTTATGTTTTTTATGTAATAATCTTCATTTAGTTGATAACCTGTAGCAAGTACCTGAGTAACTGTAAAGTGGTTACTATTGTTATAAACACCTGCTTCACGGGGCTGATAGCATCCAAAGCATGTGTATATTAAACATTGCTGAACCAACAAAGACTTGTTTCATCAATAAAATACTGTCAGTTTGAGGACTTTGGATTAAAAATTATTAGATGTCTGAGTAACTGCAGCTGAAACAGTGATGTCATGGTTCATAATGGTTCACACTAATTTTCCTTATCAAGCTTGCTTCTTTTCATATATATTTCATATTTCCTACCATCATATATTGATCTGTCTTTTCTTTCCTGACATAAAGTGTCCATCGAAAAAGTTCTGTTCAAATCTTTGTTTCCTTGAGCAATAAAACATTACTTTCATCTGTCAGATCAAAGATGCAGTGGAGTCTGTGTCTGCTTATTCTGATGGGTAAGTGGATTGTTTTACCAGATATACTGTTTTACATTTAAAATGAACACAAATTAATGTTGATTCATTAAACATTTGCAATATTTCTACCAATGCATTCACTGAATATAGATTCATATTTATCTGGCAAAGCTTTTCTCAATTATCTAAATTAGTTTCTTGCAAAGGCACATTTCTTTCAGTTTTTTGGGTCAGTTTCTTGTTGACATGTCAGCTGTATAAGTATCATTTTAGTGAAGAAGCTCAAAGATATTTAAAATGACTCGGCCAAAGTCTTTGACAAATCATTGCAGTCAGAGTCTGATTCATGTAACAGTTTTAACCTGAAAAGTTTAATTTGCTAATCAGATTTTTATGTTTATCATATTTCTGTATTTCAGGTCAGTGTTGCTTCTTTACATGCCGCCTGTATGAGTACCACTTTATTGCAGAAAACAAGACCTGGTCTGAAGCACAGAGATACTGCAGAGAGAATTATACAGACCTGGCCAAAGTGTTTGACATGACAGACATGAGCAGACTCCGTAACTCCACACAGAATCAAGGAGAAGCCTGGATTGGACTGAACAACACAGATGGAAACAGGACGTGGCATTGGTCTCTGCCAGGAGTGGAATACATTCATAATGTCAACAGCTGGGATCAGAGTGGAAGAGAAACTTGGGAAGATCCTGGGAACTGTGGGAGGAAAAGATACGATCAAGGAGATAAAAAGCTGGTAGATGTTTCATGTAACATTACTATGTGGTTCATCTGCTATGATGGTGAGGAGATGTGAATACTATTAAGTGTTATCATAATATCATGATATTAAGTAATCACATAATTGTGATTTCAGAAAGAAGTTTCAGGAGACAAATAATTGAGTGATGTCTTTCTTTGTTTTTCTGTTTGTTTCACAGAAATGAAGAAAGACAATAAAACACTTTATTTGATTGAGTACAAGATGAAATGGACACAGGCTCAGAGCTACTGCAGGTATAATTACACTGACTTGGCCAGTGGACTAGATCAGGTAGATGAAGAAAAATATGAGGCCGTGATAAAAGGTTTAATCCCTGATAAAAAATTTAGCGCATGGGTCGGTCTGTTCAGAGACAGCTGGAGGTGGTCAGATGGGAGTGATTTCTCTTTCAGATACTGGGATATGGAGTTATTCATTGATACACAAAGCAACAAGACATGTGCTATGACTCTGTTAAACAGATCAGGAAAATGGAGCTCTGATGAATGTGACAAAGAAAAACCCTTCTTCTGTTATGATGGTGAGTTTTACAGTGAGTTTATTTCATAATGATTTTCCATCTCAGAAAATACAACTGAAATGATGCATACTATTAATACAAAGTACTTTTTTAACTTATTTTTTTTCATAATATAAAAAGAAGTAGTGACTGTAAAATAGTCATAGCACTCCTTGCTCTGTCTCTTTTTTATTAGCAATACTCATTGAAGTTTCTGTATTTATTTTTAACAGACAATTTGATCCTGATCAAAGAAAACAAGACCTGGGAGGAGGCCCTGTATTACTGCAGAGAGAACTACAATGACCTGGTGTCCATTACTAACTCTCATGATCAGAACTGGATCCAGGAGAAAGTCAAGCAGGCCAACTCTCCCTACGTATGGCTGGGACTGCGCTACACCTGCACTCTGGGTTTCTGGTTCTGGGTCACTGATGAGGTGGTTGAATATAAAAACTGGGCGTCTGATGTAACGGCTGATGACTGTGACATGTCTGGAGCCATGAATAGAGGAAGCCCACATAAGTGGTCCAAACAAGCTGATAATAAAATGTTTAATTTCATCTGTTCTAAGAAGTAAAAACCTCTCTGATCATTGATCAAAAGGGTTTGCATTTATTTACTTTGTGTTTGGGGTGTGTTGATTTTTAAAAAGTTTCTTCAAAAGCATTCTGGGAAATGTGTATTCAAGTAGTTTTGGTGAGAGTTTGTATGGTTTGTATTTTGTACCTCACAATATCTAAAGCTGCTTGAGGTGACTGTTGTGGTAATTTTTTGCTTGATAAGTAAAAATGGATTGAATCATGTTTTTTTTATAAAATATTGTTGGTAGTTTTTTCTTTGTTTGTTTTTAAAAATATAATTTTAAACTTCAACACTTTAACTGTTTCACTTGTTTTACTTCAGTGTCATTTTTAACAATTCATCTTGGCACTAGCATTTCAAACCCCAAATTACTGTATTGATTCAGTAATAATTTGAGGTAAAACCATAATTACAGTTAAGCTGTAATTATCATTTACTGGACATGAAAGAATAGCTAAATATTAAATTGATTACTGATTAAGTATCTTAAAAGATCCAATTTCATAAGGGCTTCCATTTCTACATAGAAATGGTTTTCACGTAAATGCTATAATGTATAATGTTATGTTTAATATTAAGTATAGTGATGTTCGATTCGTGAACGAATCGTTCAATATTCGAGAATCACTTTACTGACTCGTGAATCATGATTCACAAGCGCAACTGACTCACTGACTCATCCCTGTTGCTGTTAGCAAACTAATTCCATTAGTAGAAATATATCTAGCTTATAATTAAAATTGTGGGGGAAAAAACAACAGCCAGTTTATTAACAAAAACATTCCTGCTCTGAACTGGAAGAAAAAACCCTGAGTAGAAGCTCACATCAAGACAATAGCTCCTCGGTTCACAGTAGCATCGCTCAGCTAGCATGCTAACAGCACATTTGAGTTACTCACCCCCTCCCTTGCTGTGCTGAATCATAGCATAAGTGAATCACTCAGGACTCACTAACCCCCTTCCTCCTGGCTCACAGCTCAAACGAGTTGAACGAATCACTGAATCACTCACTCCCTTCTTGCTGTGCTGAATCATAGCGTAAGGCGAATCACTCACCCCCTCCCTCCTGGCTCACACAATTATTTGAATGTCCTGTCTTCATTTGATAGGTCTTTGGTGTTTGTGTCCCATATTTAAATACTGCCTTAATACGTTCATCTATAAAATAATGAAGAATAAAAATTTTTAAAAGGACAGTGTGAAATCGATCTGTTGATTGTAAATTTCAGTAGAGAGGGAAGATGTATTCTTACAATCCAGTGAGCCAGTAGGTGTGATTGATGTTTTTCTTTTTAGAAACTCCACACACACTGTAAGAAAAAATCCTAATATAAAACTATTTTACTGTGTATTTTAAAGTTTTGTTCTGTTCTTCTAGAATATCATTAAATTTACATAAATAAAAAATCATTTCACATTTCAAATGTAAATTAACGTAAAATCACTGTAATGTAATAAAACATAATTTTCTTGTTTTTTAAATGTATTTGTCTGTACATATGCATATTTAGATTGTTAAAATACATTCACAAATGTATCATGATTTTACAAATATTTGTCCGTTATTTGAAAGATTGAACTGTTAAATTCAAATGTAATGCTATGGGAAAATATATAAAATGATTCCTATAAACTTGTTTTACATCAAATAATTATTACTATTATTGCTATTTAGGGCAATCGTGGCTCAAGAGTTGGCAGTTCGTTTTGTAATCAGAAGGTTGTCGGTTCGAGCCCCGGCTCAGACACTCTCGGTCGTTGTGTCGTTGGTCAAGACACTTCACCTACTGCCTACTGGTGATGGCCAGAGGGGCCGATGGTGCGATATGGCAGCCTCGCCTCTCTCAGTCTGTCCCAGGGCATGCAATCTATTATTATTTAAACCAACTGTTAACTGTATATTTCTGTACATTTAAGTATTATTATTCATATTGCCACATTCATTGACCTTGTTTATAGGTAATTTCATTGCTTATTCACATTAAAATGTTCCTAATTTAATGTTTAAAAGCACTTGAAAAAGGCAAAATCCCATGTAAAATTAGGGCAACAAACTGTATTGTCATTACTGAAAATAACCGTATTTTTATGAGAAAGTTATTTTCTGTTATTTGATGGTATTATTTTGGCGCCCCAGCTGCCGGAATATTACTGTTTTTCTAGGATTTTTTTTTTAACAGTGCAGATAATGTCAGTTTGATCATCATCATCATCGTCGTCGTTTATTTATATAACCAGGCAGATCAAAGTGCTGAACAACACAAAAACAAAGAAAAGCAAAACATCAAATAATAGGAGGGATGTTAGTTTCCTGCCGAGTTAAAAGCCAGGGAATAAAAATAGGTTTTCAATCTGGACTTAAAGACCTGCACTGAAGACACTTGTCTAATATGAAGGGGAAGGTTGTTTCAAAGCATCAGAGCCGCACTTGAGAAAGCTCGATCTCCTCTGAGTTGCAGCCACGACTTAGGGACTGACAACAGCAATTGATCGGCTGAACGGAGCGAGCGAGTAGGAACATGAGGCTTCAACAAATGATATAAATAAACAGGGGCCAGACCGTTTAAACATTTAAAAACCAATAAAAGGACTTTAAAACGGATCCTAAAAACAATAGGAAGCCAATGTAGTAAAACAAGAACCGGAGTGATGCGGTCAAATTTCCTTCTACCAGTTAAAAAAACATGCTGCCACATTTTGCACTAATTGCAAGCGTGACAGGGTGTCCAACCCAACCCCAATTAAAAGGGAATTGCAATAGTCCAAACGAGAGGTAATAAAGGCATGAATAACAGTTTCCAAATTACGTTTGGAAAGGAAAGGCTTGACCTTTGATAGGCATCTGAGGTGATAAAAAGACGATTTTACCACTCCATTTACATGACCATCAAAAGGTAAGTGTGGAATCAAAATTCACACCAAGATTTACGATTGAAGTTTTCAGATGGGAGGTGAAAACAGCATCTGGAGAAACAATAGCATCTGGTGTTAAACAATGCAAGGTCCAACAGTAGGAAATACTTTTTGAAGAAAGCGGGGGGTAACAACATCATCTGGGGAACCACAGGGCTTTGCATGTAGTACCAATTTCTCTAGATCGGACAGAGAAATTGGTGCAGACGCAGAGAACAGAATTGAACAAGGAGCATACATGACTGAATCAGCAATAGATACTATCGAAACTCTCAGGCTAGCAATCTTGTCCAGAGTCAAAGGAGCTTGCAAAGAAAAGCGTCTGGACTTCTTTAAGTTGCTTCAAGCAACTTAAAGAAGTCCAGATGCTTTTTTAAGTTGCTTCAAGCAACTTAAAGAAGTCCAGATGCTTTTCTTTGCAAGCTCCTTTGACTACGATGACCTGGATGACTGAGAACCTTCACAGACAAATCTTGTCCACAAAAAAGTTGATAAACTTATTGCACATTGCCTCAGAGGCCTGCAGAAGGTCACAACTCTCCATGTTAATTGCAGAATTTATAGTATTACATAAAACACGGGGGTTATGTGAGTTGGTCGAAATAAGCTGAGAAAGATAGGCATGTTTATCGGCTTTAACCGCCTTCTGATAACTTCTGATAACATCGAACAGGCACATCTCAATTTGCAATGGCGTTAAGAGGAGCAATATCAAATAAAATAGGCATATGGGCGGAAAAAACGCATCTTCAACACATACATTGCACACAGATAAACCATAAGATAAAACCAAGTCCAGCGTGTGTCCACGTTCTTGAGTGCCACCATTTACAGACTGGACAAAATTAAAAGAATTTACTAAGTCCAGGAAGTCCTTGACCAAGGGCTTCCCCGGGCAGCAAACATGTATATTAAAATCCCCAAGCAGGAGGATCTGGTCATAACGGCACACACAGTCAGCAAGGAATTCTGAAAACTCGGATAAGAACTCCTTATTGTATTTCGGGGGGCGATAAACAATCGCACACAACAGCAAAGGCAAATGGCTGAGTTTACATAAACAGAGTTCAAAGCTTGTGTAGTGTAGTGTGTTGATGGGAACAGCTGCTTCAAGTCCAAACGTGTCTTAAAAACCACAGCGAGCCCTCCTCCATGACCAGAAACTCTTGGAACATTAAAAAAGGAACAGCCATCTGGTACTAGTTCATTAAAGCGCTTAACTCACCGGGAGAAATCCAGGTTTCAGTCAGGAAAAGCAAATCCAAAGCATGAGAAAAAAAGAATTCCTTTAATATAAAGGTCTTATTTGCCACCAACCCAGCATTTATTAGACCTGACCTAAGAGGAACTGGATCAGGAGCTTCCAAGGCATTTGCAACTAAATCCACCGGTCGACGATTTCGCGCCAGCGCAAATGCCAGAAAGGGGTGAGCTTTGCACTGTCTTGGACTGTTTTCAAACAACCCAACAACAGGAACCAACCAGGAGTCCACTAGATCTAAGTCATGCAATGGCACTAAAAGTCGCAGACAAGACCAGCAAATATAGCGGACCTTATGGGGAGAGTTGAACATCCAGGATTTCAGCTTGATGAGCCGACCTCTATGGTTTCCCCGTCTCCTCCCAAATGGAAAAGAAATAGAAAAAACTTATAAAAGACTTGCATCAGCTTTAGCTTGCTTCATATAGTGAATCATATAAGCCTTATGTGATTTACTCATGAAAGTGACCACTTTGTCATTAATTTCATATATTGTTTTAGAAAGAATCCAAAACATACAAGTTTCACTATGAGTACATCCATCCATCTTCTTCCGCTTATCCGGGGCCGGGTTGCGGGGACAGCAGCCCAAGCAGAGACGCATGTATTTTGGACTGTGAGTGAGTGAGTGAGTGATAGATGGATGAAATCATGTGCAGCTCAACGTGAGAAACGCCAAGCAATTGATTGTGGATTTTAGGAGGATCTGAAATCCTGTAACCCCTGTTTCAATCCAGGGGGTCGACAATGTAGTCAGTGTGGAAGACTAAGGCTACGTTCACACTGCAGGTCTTAATGCTGAATTTTTTGATCAAATCCGATTTTTTTTTCTGCTTGTTCACACTACAAATAAAATGCGACAGCAAACGCGCTCTAGTGTGAACGCTCAAAGCGGCCCGCATGCGCAAAAGAAGAAGTCACACACAACGCGCTCTGTTTAGACCCAGAGCAAACAGTATTGTGGCGAGCTCAGACAAGGAGGAGACAGAGGTTCGTTCGGTCTTGCTTTCGGCGAGCTAGCCAGGAAGCACAGCCGTTTATTTTAACTGCCAGAGGAACAAAAGCCGCTAGCCAACTGCTCAGCGCGGCAAAAGCAGAACAACAACACACAAAATGGCGCCCTCTCACCCGGAAACACAGAGGGAGCGTCACCCGTAACCATGGCAACATAAAAAAACATAACTGCAAAACAGAACATAAATGTCCATAACAAATCCCCGAACAGCCCTGGCCCACTACATAGCCCCCACCTAAGGGGTCAGTCGTCCCCGACGACCCCATTACCCCACACAAAGTCCTGCAAATGTCCAGGCGTCTTCTTCTGGCGCGCCGGTCGATCCCGACCGGCGGGGGAAAAGTCACTCGGATCAGAACATGGGGTGCCGCCAGCATCCCCTGCCCCGGCATCTCCCGGAGCGAGCGGTCGGTACGGCGAGAGTCTGTCCTGGTGCAACACCACCAGGCGCCCCGGGCCCGGCATGCGAACACGGTATACCACTTCTGTTAGCCGGTCCACGACCTCCGCCGGCCCTTGCCAGTGACTGCAGAGTTTGGGGGACACTCCTCTCTTGCGAACCGGGCAGTACACCCAAACCTTGTCGCCAGGCGCGAAACCCCCCCCCGGCACTTGATGTCGTAGGCTCTTTTCTGTCGTACTCCGGCGCTGGCCTGGGCCTGGTGGGTGTAGTCGTGAACCACCTGCAGCCGCTCCCTCAGCCTCCTGTAGTAATCCATCTCTGGCCCACCGTCAATCTCCGGCTCGGGGGGGGACCCGAACACCAGATCCACGGGCGTCCGGAGCTCCCGTCCAAACATCAAAGCGGCAGGTGTGCACTGGCTGGACTCCTGAACTGCAGTCCGATACGACCACAGGACCAGGGGCAGATGTCGGTCCCAATCCCGCTGGTGGCGGCTGGTGAGAATGGCGAGCTGGGTGGCCAGCGTGCAGTTAAAGCGCTCGACCAAGCCGTCGCTTTGCGGGTGAAGCGGTGTGGTTCTCGTCTTCTCCACCCCAGCCGCTGACAGATCTCCCGAAGACCTTCGATTGAGTTACGCCCCTGGTCACTGTGGAGCTCAGCGGGACCCCAAAACGGGTGAACATCTCCTCCACCAGCTTCTCCGCCATCATCGATGCACTCTGGTCCGGCATCGCGTAGGCCTCCGGCCACTTTGTGAAATAATTCATGGCCACCAACACGTACCGGTTCCCTGACTCTGTAACAGGGAAAGGCCCTAGGACGTCCACTCCCACTCGCTCTATCGGGGCCCCCACCAGGTACTGTTGAAGGGGGCAGTGGAGGCGTTGAGCTGGGCCCTTCTGTGCCGTGCAGGTGTCACAGCAGTGCACATGAAGTTCCACATCCCGTCGACAGCCAGGCCAGTAGAACCGTCCTCTGAGACGGCGGAGGGTTTTGGCATTCCCATAGTGGCCGGCCCCACCGAGCCGTGGGATCGAGCTCGAGCACCTGCGACCGCAGCGACCGAGGCACCAACAACTGCAGGAGATCTCTGCCCTGCCCGGGGCCCGCCATCTCGGTACAGGAGACCGTCGTGGGTCTCCAGGTTGTTGTACTGGGAGTAGTAGGCCTTCACTTGGGCTCCTGTCCCGACACCCCGCCCAGTCGGGCGTTGCGCCGCCTCCAGCCAGGCCCCACCTGAATCAACGTCGCATCGGCCTCCTGCTCCCGCTTCAGCTGCTCCGGGGTCAATGGGAGCCATCCCCTCCGCTGGCTGTGGCCTGAGCAGCAGCCACCCCAGCGCCTCCTGGGCCCGCTCCTCCTGTCGCAGACAGTAGCGGCACTCGACAGCCATGCAGGGCCTTCTGAAGAGGGCATCAGCGTTGCCATGCTGTCGACCTGCCCGATGCTGGATCTCAAAGTCGTAACCCTGAAGGACCTCCAGCCAGCAGGCCACCTGACCTTCTGGGTGTTTGAAGTTCAGGAGCCAAGTCAGAGATGCATGGTCAGTGCGCAGGAGGAACCGGCAGCCGTGCAGATATGGCCGGAAGTGCCGCACCGCTAGCACCACGGCCAGCAGCTCCCGCCGGGTCACACAGTAGTTCCTCTTCGCTCGCCCCAGAGCACGGCTGAAGTATGCCACCACTCGTTCTCCAGCATCGTCCTGCTGGGAAAGGACCGCCCCAACTCCTACATTGCTAGTGTCAGTGTCCACAATGAAAGGTTGCCGGGCGTCGGGGTAGGCCAGGACTGGGGCTCTGGTGAGGGCCTCCTTCAGCTGTGCGAAAGCCACAGCGCAGGCATCACCCCAGCCAAAGCGGCTGGCCCTTGTCGGTTAAGCGGTGGAGGGGCTGGCTGTCGTCGCGAACCCCTTAATGAACCGGCGGTAGTAGGAGGCTAGGCCCAGGAAGCTCCGCAGTTCTTTGACGTTCGAGGGAGTCGGCCAATCCCGGACCGCAGCCACCTTTGCGGGATCGGTGACGATACCCTGAGCGCTGATCACATGGCCTAAGAACGTAGTCTCTCTCGTCAACAGCCGGCACTTCGCAGGGTTGAGCCGCAGCCCAGCTTGACGGATGGCACCAAAGACCTCGCTCAGGTGGGACAGTGCACTGTCGAAGTCGCCACCGTGTACCAACAGGTCATCCAGGTACACAACACAGAGGCTACGAGGGATGCTCACGAGCACCCTCTCCATCAGCCTCTCAAACGTCGCTGGCGCATTGCAAAGCCCAAATGGCATGACCCTGAACTGCCACAGCCCCTGTCCAATGGTGAATGCAGTCTTAGGCCTTGCTTTGGGGGCTAGCTCCACCTGCCAGTAACCGCTGCGTAGGTCGAGGGAGCTGAACCAGCTGGAGCCGCTGGCGTAATCTAGGGCCTCGTTGATCCGTGGAAGGGTGCGAGTCCTTCTTGGTGACTGCGTTGAGGCGGCGAAAGTCCACGCAGAACCTCGGGCTGCCATCCTTCTTCCCCACCAGAACCACGGGTGCCGCCCATGGGCTGTTGGATGGCTCGATCACCCCAGCCGCAGCCATCTCACGGATCTTTTCCTCCGCCACCTGCCGTTTTGAGAGGGGCAGCCGGTGTGGGCGGAGACGGATGGGTTGGGCAGAGCCGGTGTCGATGGTGTGCTGGACCAGCCCTGTCTGCCTGCAGTCTTTGTCACTGGCGGCAAAGATGTCCACATTCTCGTCCAGGAGGCACCTCAACCGCTGGTGCTGATCAACGTTGAGACCTACGCTGCTGCGCTGCCACAGGTCACCAACAGCCTCGGTTGTCTCGGTCGAGGGAGTTTTTTTGGGCTGAGAGGCCGGGGCTGAGGTGAGTAGAGATGACCCGGAGCCACCGGCACCCGAAATCTGCTGAGGGGCAGCTACCCGACGCCTGTCTCGTCTGGCTCCGGTCCCCTCCGCTCCCTGCTTTTGACCGCACTGAGGGCGAGAGTCTCTGTGCCAGAGTGATAGCCCGCTTTGCGGTGTCGACGCAGGCCCCCAGCAGCGGTCAGCAGATCAAGGCCGATGATGCACTGGTCTTGAATGTCAGCAAGCCAGAAGTCGTGCACCAGCTCCAGATCCTTCACTCGGATCTGCAGCGGTTTCTTCCCCTGCATATCAGTTCTCTCCCCGTCACTGTCATCAGCTGGGTGTCGGTGGGCGACCAACCTTCACCAACAACCCGGACGTTCCAGGGAGCACGCCAGGTCGTACCATGGAAATGGTAGACCCGTGTGTCCACCAGGGGCCGGCATGGCTGGCCCTCAACACAGCAGCTCAGGTAGAGTCCCTTGAGGTGCCCAACCCGCCCACCACCGTGCATCGTCCTTGAGGGGACACGGCTGGGCGGTGGTCCCCTCGCTACACCGCTCCCACCCGTTTCCCTGAGGCTTCGTAGTTCTGGCCATCGGGGCAGGTGCTGGGCAGTCCGCGCCATGTGGCCAGGCTCATTGCACCGGTAACAGCGGTCGGTGGGTCGACGAGGGACGCCTCCGGGCGCTGAGGGCTGCAGCTGGCATATCTCGCGACCTCCCCTCCCGTCGCAGTCTGCGGCTCTGATTTGGGGGTAGTTTGGGGGCACCTGCTGGTTAGGTGGCGAGGCGAGCACCAGCTCGGCCCTTTCAGCCTCAAGGGCGCCTCACGGAGAGTTTGAGGCATGGCCAGGCGGACATGTTGGCGTAGTTGCTCTGGAAAATGTGCTCGCAGGAAAGCATGCAGGCTAAGCTCCTCACGGGCTGCTGCTGGGAACTCTGGGTAGCCACGACGAGCATACAGCAACACATCCGTATTAGGAGTTGGTGGTATGTGTGTTGGTGTTTCTGGGGTTTGTTTTCCTTTTTCGGCACAGGTAGGCGGGGGGCGGTGTTTGACGGCATGCCGGCACACCTGCGGCGCATCGGCCGTCATCAGTGGGAGCATTTAGGGAGCTGAGTGATGGACGTCTGATGTCGGATTATTGTCGTTCCCATAAGTGGTAACAGTGCTGTTGCAAGTTTAGCCTGTTGGTTCCGAGCGCCTGAGCTACATGTTTTAAGATTCATCTCCTGTCTGCTTTTTTCTCTGCACCAGCTTGTCTCGCCACCTGCTCGCCTGCCTGTTTCTTTGTGCGCTGGCCCATTTTTGGATCTATGACAGAGACTTACCTGGCGTTGGCCTGCGATCGTTGTTACTCCTGTATCCTGGTGTTTCAAGTAAGCTCTCCAACTCTCTCCGTTCGTTTCAGTTTCATTCTCGATTCTCGCCGGTTATCCGTTAATTCTGTTTTGTCCCTCGTTCTCAGGTAGCTCTGGTTTGCCCATCTATCTGTCTGCATACCTCAGCTCCGTTCCATTCCCCCTCGGCTCTGTTTATTTGCACATTTACCTGGTCATTGTATATAGCCCCGTCCCCCTGTAAATATTTCCTGACCACTGTTAATAAATCTGCTTCACCGCTGTTCTGTGCCTGTGTGTGTTTCTGCCACTGAATCCATCTGTTTAAATGCACCTAACAATCCGCTGCAAAGGTGCCCAGGCTCTCCCCCGGCCTACGGCTCCGGTTGATCAGCTGCTCCCTGCTCTGATCAGTGGAGTGCCGCTGCCCAAATCGCCTCTCGAGTGCTATGGTGAGGGCCTGGAGCTCACGCTGCTCTGACGCGGCTAGGTCAAGGAGTACCTGTAGTGCATCTCCTTCCAATGCTAGCGCTAGGTGTGTAGCAGCCTCTTCGTCGGTCCAGCCATTATGTCTCGCGGCTAGCCGTACTTGTGAGAGGTAGGGCTCTAGCGGGGTTAGCCCGTTATATTTCGGTACCTTAGCTGGCGTTGCAGGCGTCACCGCTCGCTGTCGGGGGCTCGGTGTGTCGGTCAACAGAGGCAGCCCTAAGCATTGCCCTAGCGTCTGTCGCGACGGGCCGCCGCCGCCCATGCGCTTTCGCGCCGTCAGGACCCGTCGGGGGACTTACATGGCCGCTCGCTTCCTCTCTCCTCGATCGCCAGCTTCCGAAGCAGCGGCTGCTCTCCTCGACAGCTTGCTCCAGCCTCCGAATATCTCTCTCCATTATGGCGAGGGTGAGCAATCCCACTTCTGACACCAATGTGGCGAGCTCAGACAAGGAGGAGACAGAGGTTTGTTCGGTCTTGCTTTCGGCGAGCTAGCCAGGAAGCACAGCCGTTTATTTTAACTGCCAGAGGAACAAAAGCCGCTAGCCAACTGCTCAGCGCAGCAAAAGCAGAACAACAACAACAACACACAAAATGGCGCCCTCTCACCCGGAAACACACAGAGGGAGCGTCACCCGTAATCATGGCAACATAAACAAACATAACTGCAAAACAGAACATAAATGTCCATAACAAATCCCCGAACAGCCCTGGCCCGCTACAGTATTGTTTGACTGATGGCCCTTAATATAAAGACTTCCGACTTCACGTTTCCCAATTTTTGCTTTAAGTTATTTTGTTATTTACATAATAATGTAAATAACCTAATAATTATCCTTATTGCTGTTTTAGAGAGGAGCGGTGCTTCAAAGGATAGTTGCAGATTTCTGTCAGAATCTGCAGATTATACAGTACAAATAAAATGTTCACGTTGTCTTCTCGGGCGCTTCTCCGGAGCTGATAATTGGCGTCTGTCTTGTGTCAGTTACGTAAAAGACGGATTTAATGTGACATGACCATTCAAGCAGCAGTTGCTTTCTAAAACATCGGATATGTATCGGATTCAGTACCACATACGAAAGTGACCCAGATCGGATTTGAAAATATTGTATTTGTGCTGTTAACACTGTCATACCATGATTGGATATGGGTCGCATAGGTTCAAAAAAATCGGATTTGATGCGCTTTCGCCTGCAGTGTGAACGTAGCCTAAAAATCTCAGAATACACATTAAACTGGACTGGGTTAAAAACACCACTGCACTCTACAGGAAGGGTCAGAGTCATCTCTATTTTCTGAGGCGGCTGAGGTCTTTTAACATCTTTAACCTCTGTTGGACAATGCGCAGGATTTATTATGAGTCTGTTGTCGGCAGTGCCATCCTCCTTTGTATATATTAGAGCTATTTTGTTAACTTTTGTAACCTTGTAATAAATTGTATTATTTTATTTAGTTTGGTCAGGTATTGTTCTTACTCTCTTGGAGCAACTGTGACTACATAATTTCCTCAGGGATTAGTAAAGTAATCTGTTTTTGAAAACACGATGTGCCAATCATCCCTGCCAAGGGTGGAATGTGCAAAAAATATAAGAAGCTGGGAAAGTTCAGAACCAAATAATATGATACTGACAACTGAATGAAGGCAAGAGTCCAGACTTCCTATGCACCAAAAATGTGGTTTATCTGATTTGATGGTGAGAGTATGTGAATAACAACAGAATAACTAATCATGTGTTAAGCTTGGTTCATCTAAGGAAGAGCAATGCAGTAACAACTTTCACTAAACAAATGTATTAACCATAATCTGAGAAAAAAAAACAAACAAACTAGACACTAAACCAGGGGTGGCCAACTCCAGGCCTCGGGGGCCAGTGTCCTGCAGGTTATAGATGTGTCCTTGATCCAACACAGCTGATTTAAATGGCTACATTACCTCCTCAACATTTATTTAAGTTCTTCAGAGGCCTGGTAATGAACTAATCATTTGATTTCAGTTATGTTGACCTAGGGTGTTATCTAAAACCTGCAGGACACCAGCTCTCGAGGCCTGGAGTTGGCCACCCCTGCACTAAACTAACTAAACTACACAACTTACCTTCTGGTAGCAGAGAGGGCCATTGACAGCTCCCAAGCAGGTGACATAATTTCCTTTGAAGATGGAAGGACATGAAAAGAAAAAAGCAAGGCCCGAGGCTGCCTGCTTCTCTTAAATAAGTTGAGAAGGTTTGAGTAATGACAAAACATCTTAAAAGAAAGTATATTTTCATGTTTCTTTGAATCAATCTATATAATGGCTAAAACCTTATCCTGGGTTTGTGGTTCTGAGTCACTGACAACCTAGACAACCTTAGATTCTTTTTTGCATAAAAGTTTATTGTACCTATAGAGACTTGTCAACAGTGCGTGATTTCAAACCTTTTCCTGTTTCCTCATAATGTAAATGACCCCTTTCATAACTGTAATATAAAAATCCCTCTGATCAGTGGATCATTTTTTTAGGGGGAAATAGATACACTTTGTAATTTTATATTCAAATTCTGAACTGGGAAAAGAGCTCTCTTTTGGTGTATATCAATATTATATTGAGAGCTGTCTTCATGAACACATCGCACGGAGAAGAAATGATCACACGTAAGTTTAATATCATTTCATGTTTGTTGGTTCAGAGGTGATGTGTGAAGTAAATTTGAAGTATTTTATCTTGTGTTAAAAAAAACATTAATTATACACAACTTTTACTGAAAAGATGAACAAGATAACAAAAAAAGATTAAAAAAAGAAATGATAACAAGAGCTTTCAAGATGAGTAATATTTATGTTTTTATCAGCTTGTTCATGTGTCAGGGTACCCGGGTCGTTGACCCAGTGTTTTCAGTTTTGGACCTTTTGTCATTGTTTAGTTTCCCCATGCCTGTTTACTGTTGCTGACATGAAGAGAGAAAATGCTCTCAATTATGGAAACAGCCAAAGGGTTTATTTAAATAAAATAAATAAAATTTTATTTATATAGCACCTTTCTAGACAGAATCATAAAGTGCTGCACACAAGATAACAAATAATAACTCACATAGCTACTGTTTCCCCTAATATAATACTCCTGCGAGACTTTAATATTCATATGGATAACAGTGATCATCCTCTCACCAAAAACTTCTCATCCTGCCTCGATAGTTTTGGCTTTAAACAACACATAAACTTTCCTACTCATACTAAGGGCCATACCTTGGACCTAGTTTGTTGCTCTGGACTTACTCCTTTTAACTGCAAAGCTGATGAACTGCTAATTTCTGACCACTTGCTTCTTTCTTTCAATATCAAAATGACCTTTTCTATAGCCAAGAACGTTCGTACCATTTCTTTTCGGAATATTAAGAAAATCAATCCTGATACTCTTTCTTTTGCTTTCTCTAGTCATTTGCATTTTAACCTGCTCACCCAAGAGGACTTAGTTTCCTATTATAACTCTAGTCTCAATAGTATCCTAAACTCTGTTGCCCCACTCAAAACCAAATCTGTATCATTCTCTCAGTCAGCACCCTGGTTTACAGCTGAACTCAGGCTCCTGAAAGCAAAAGGACGACGACTTGAACGCCTTTATAAGAAAACTGGTCTGAATATCCACAAGGAAATGTTTAATAATCATATTATGTATTATAAGGAGTGTATTAATCAAACAAAATCTGCTTACTACTCCACCATTATCTGTTCAAAAGATGACTCAACCAAGATACTGTTTTCACTGTTCAACTCTTCTTTCAGGTCACCAGATTTTTTACCTGCTCATCTTTACTCGTCTTCCTTTTGTGATTCTTTAATGTTATTTTTCATCGAGAAAATTCACAAAATACGCCAAGACCTGGTTTCCGATGTTCCATTTAGCTCTTCCTGTGTAATTCCTCTCCCATCACACTGTTTTTCTGCTTTCCAGCTCCCCTCGGTTACTGATATTTCAGATTTCATCTGTAAGTCAAAACCTTCTACTTGTCAGCTAGACCCCATTCCTACAGTTTTGGTTAAGGCATGTCTACCTTCTTTGCTTCCCCTCATATCTGCTATCATCTGCTCTTCACTTACCAATGGAACTGTTCCTGCTTCCCTCAAAATTGCCGCAATCACCCCAATATTGAAAAAAACTGGTATAGATCCCAATAATTTTGAGAATTTTCAGCCTATTTCCAATCTACCATTTCTTTCTAAAATTCTTGAGAAAATAGTTGCCACACAACTTCACTCACATTTAACTAATAATAATCTGTATGAACAGTTCCAGTCTGGTTTCGCCCTCCCATAGCACTGAAACAGCACTTATATAAAATAACCAATGATCTTCTTATGGCAGCTGACTCCGGTTTACTTTCCATTCTTATTCTCCTCAATCTGAGTGCTGCTTTCGACACTATTTCTCACTCTATACTTCTCAGTAGGCTGGCCTCCATCGGTCTCTCCCATACTCCACTAGCCTGGTTTAAATCATACCTGTCTGATCGCACTCAGTTCATTCAACTCAAATCCTTTACTTCTCAGCCCTTTCCTCTGACCACTGGCGTGCCCCAGGGATCTGTCCTGGGGCCCCTTCTTTTCATTATCTACCTTCTACCGCTTGGACATTTTTTCCGTAAATACAATATCCATTTTCACTGTTATGCCGATGACACCCAGCTTTATCTGTTGTTAAGGTTCAAATATTGAGGAGGAATCCAAAATAACCACAGATCCGGCCGGGTGCAATTAGACGGCATTTTAATGGATACACATGTGGAGTCCAACAGCCCAATCAGTGTTGAACTAACTCACAATAGTCAGAACAAAGACTTTATAGGGTTTCTGTTGTCAGGCAGACTCAATACAGCATACGTCACTCCAAAACCACAAATGTTCTGTTGACTTTGAACACAGTTTAAAAAGAACATTGTCTTCGGCTCGGTGCTTCCCCTCAGCTCGTCTTCGCTGTCGCTTATCTCTGGGACATCTGGTGTACTTCCTGGAACAGACTAACACGTATGCACCCAAACTTTGCAGTTATAGCAAAACATGATTAAACTCTTACCTATATAAATGAGTCTATCTAATATGTGTGTATGTATATGTCAGCTTCTGCTGCCCTTTGTTTCACCTCTCAGCTCCCCAGCTAGACCTTGTAACCTTTCCACTAGACAGAAGGCCAGCACAACTGAAACTCTGTGTGTGTATGTGTCTCGTCCTTAAATGCTCTCTCCTCTCACCCTTTGCACTTCTGACCTTTCACCAGAACAGAGGCTCATCCTTACATGTAATACCCCAATTGGAACTATATATGTAATATGTTGAGTAAATGTTTTAATCAAGAGCCTCTACTAAATAACCTGCTCTTAACTTGCACTCAGACTCTGCTTTCAGTTGCACTTTTGCAAAGCATGTAACTTCAAAAACATGTAACTTCCTGTCTTTACACAGAGTATATTTCCTGTCCCTGCAGTCTACACAGAAACATTTAAGATTATAGGAGCATTGAAAAACATTTAAAATTATAGATTCAACTCAACAGTTTAAAGTGGTTCTTCTTGGACCTGTAATAAAGACTAATATAATACCAATATATTTGAACATATATCTGAATGCATCTGCATGCAACATCACTATTAATAATGAAATGGTAATGATGATTATAAAAATAGCAGCAAATAATAGCAGTAAAATATTTCTCCTCTTGACACTGTCCACTAAACCTGATTCTGCTCTTCCCTCATCCTCCCTCACCCTCTGCTTAGCTGAACTAAATTCATGGTTCTCTTCTAATTTTCTCAAACTCAATAGTAATAAATCCGAGCTCCTCTTGGTAGGCACTAAATCAACATTATCCAGAACCAACAGTTTCTCTGTTACTATGAATAACTCACCGGTCTCCGTTTCTTCTTCTGTGAAAAGCTTGGGTGTCATCCTCGATAGTACTCTATCTTTCAATTCACACATTAATTATGTTACTCGGTCTGCATATTTGGGCAGCACGGTGGCACGGTGGTTAGCACTGTTGCCGCAGCAAGAAGGTCCTGAGTTCAATTCCACCATCAGGCCGGGGTCTTTCTGTGTGGAGTTTGCATGTTCTCCCCGTGTTTGCGTGGGTTCCCTCCGGGTACTCCGGCTTCCTCCCACCGTCCAAAGACATGCAGTTTGAGGGGATAGGTTAATTGGATAATCCAAATTGTCACTAGGTGTGAATGTGTGAGTGAATGTGAGCGTGAATGGTTGTCTGTCCCTGTGTGTTAGCCCTGCGACAGACTGGCGACCTGTCCAGGGTGTACCCCGCCTCTCGCCCTATGACAGCTGGGATAGGCTCCAGTGCCCCCTGCGACCCTGGAAAGGATAAGCGGAAGCGAATGAATGGATGAATGAATGAATGAATGGTCTGCATATTTTCAACTGCGCAACATTAATCGTCTCCGTCCTTTTCTCACCCCACATGCCACTGCCATTCTTGTCCATAGCCTTGTTACGTCCCGGATTGATTATTGTAAGTCACTTCTTTTTGGTCTTACTCAAAAATCCATCCACAAGCTCCAACGCGTCCAGAACTCTGCTGCCCGTATCATCACCAGGACCCCTTCTGTCCACCACATCACTCCTGCCTTGCAGCAGCTTCATTGGCTCCCGGTCGAATATCGCATCAATTTCAAAATACTCTTGTACACATTTAAGGCCATTCATCATCTCTCTCCTCCATATCTCTCTGATCTGGTTAAGATCACAGCCCCATCTCGTTGTCTCAGATCTTCTTCTTCCCTTTCACTCTCCGTCCCTTCCCCCCGTCTTGCAACCATGGGGAGCAGGGCTGTCAGCTGCTCTGCTCCACGACTGTGGAATTCCCTACCTCCTGATTTAAGAAATATCTCTTCCTTCTCTCTCTTTAAGTCCAAACTCAAAACCCACTTGTACAAAATACCTTATCCCACATAACCTCTCCACTCTGCTATTTTATTTGTTTGTGTCTTATGCTTTTATGATTCTGTAAACTGCTTGCTATTATGTTGCTTTTATTCTACTGTGTACAGTGACCTTGAGTGTTTTGAAAGGCGCTTTCAAATAAAATGTATTATTATTATTATTATTATTAAATAATAAAAGGGTAAAACAGACAATATAAAACAGGCAGAAATTTAACCAAAATCAGTTTTAAAAAGGTGAGTTTTGAGTTGTTTTTTAAAAACAACTAACGAGTCCACAGTTCTTAATGTATGAGGGAGAGAGTTCCACAGTCTTGGGGCCACGGTGGCAAAAGCTCTGTCACCCTTAGTTCTCATTTTAGTCTGTTTTATAGCAAGTAAGCCCTGATCAGATGACCTCAGGGACCTGCTAGGGACATAGGGCTGTAGCAGATCGGAGATGTAGGGAGGTGCCAGTCCATGCAAGGCTCTAAATGTCAAGATCAGGATCTTGAAATGTACTCTAAATTCAACAGGAAGCCAGTGTAAGGGTTGTTATGACATGCAAACATGGCATGAAATTCTTGGTCACTGTAATTATGATGACATCCAGAAATTACAGGGTGTTGTTGATGGTATGGCAATCAAAGGGAAAACAGATAAATCTGTCTTGCATTGTGAAATGTGCACACAGGGAAAGTTCGTTCAAACTAGAAACAGGGACCCTGATGCACAAGCCAAAATTGCCTTAGAGCTGGTACACACAGATCTAGCTGGACCAGTAAAACCAGAGTCTAGAGATGGATATAGATTTGAACTATCATTCACTGATGACTATCCGGTTGTTCAGTGATGACGTGACGAATCCTACTTCCGGGCCTAAAGTAGTCTGCGTTTAATATGGCTTTTGTGTTCTTAACATGTTTAATGTTTTGTATTTTCTTCTATTTAATCTCAAAAAGTTCCTAAAACAGTCAGTGATCACTGTTGACCTCCCTCGGCTTTTATTACTGCTAATCATTTATTTAAGCTCAGTTTTTAAAACCTTACGATGTAACTACAGCACAGCCCATGCAGCAGTATATGAATGACTAACCTCGTATTGTGGATGGATTATCTCACTTGTTCTCCTGGCTGAAGTTTAGTCCTTTTACAGCATCCTGCCATGCGATTTTATTTGTTCCTGACCACCGAGAACACTCACGTCAACTTTTATCGAGTGGAAAAAAAGTTAGCTTGTTTATGTTATGCTAACATAGCTGTGTCGCTAGCGGTCACGTAGCACATCATTATATACCAGCTAGCCAAACTTCAGTAACCCTACAAACGTCACTGCTGTTTAGTTTTCTGTCTTCATTTATGTTGGAAGTTATAGCAGAGCTGTACGTTTGAATTTTTTTCCAAAACCCCGCAGTCAGGACATGCTATATTGTATTTAGATAGAAGCTAGCGAGCTAACTTCCTGCTAACTTCTAACGCCGTTAAATGTCATAAATTCCATTTTCATGGATGCCTGGATGTTAAACTCAATTGTTACACCTGGTAGAGCAGAACACTGATCATTTTATTAAAGATGAAAGACTTTAGACAGTTTTTCAACTCTCAGTAATGCCATGGTGATCGTTTGATATATGGACCTGCAGCGGAGTTTAGGCCCAGACACGGCCAGTGACGTCAGACTGAACAACCGGATTCCAGTGCGGTGTTTGTGTATTTTCTGAAAAATAAGAGTGACACAGCAAAAGCAACACAGAAGTTTTTGGCTGATATGGCCCCGTATGGGCAGGTTAAATGTATCAGGTCTGGCAATGGAACAGAGTTTATGGGAAATGAGTATCAGGCACTCCTTAGCAAAAATGGAATCAGGCATGAGACCTCAGCACCATACTCACCACACCAAAATGGTACTGCTGAACGTAATTGGCGCACACTTTTTGATATGGCCAGGTGTATGCTAATAGAGAAACAGTTACCTAAAGAGTTGTGGACTTACACAGTGCAAACAGCAGCTGTAGTGAGGAACAGATGCTTTAACAGATGCACAGAAGAGACACCATGTTTAATGCTGACAGGAAGAAGGCCAAACCTTTCCAGGATGCAGACATTTGGGTCAGTGTGTTATGCCTACAGGCAGCACAAGAGAAAACTAGACTCAAGGTGTGAGAAAGTTATTTTTGTTGGATATGACAAGAACAGTCCAGCTTATATGGTCTACTACCCAGACAGTGGGAAAGTACAGAAGCATAGACTGGTGAAGTTGAGACCAAAACAAGAGTAGAGAGACAAACACAGACTGACATGGTGCCAGATGATGAGGGTGACTTTGAGACACAAAACAGGTCCACCAAGACCAGAGAACAGACTGATGTGAGTACAGAACACACAGATACTCAGGAACAGATCCCAGTAAGCATGTCTGAGATGAGCAGCCAGTCACAGGAGAATGAATTGGACTGTGAGGCTGCAAGGTACCCTTCCAGAGTGAGAAAAAGGCCTGGGTATTTCAGTGAATATATTACCGACAAGGAGGATTGTGATCAAGTACTCACAAACATGGATTATTGTTACAGAGCAATGTGTAACATACCCCAAACATTCAAGGACGCAATAACTTCGTCTAACTCAGAGAAATGGGTCAGTGCAATGGTTGAGGAGATGCAATCACTAAGAGAAAATGACACATTTTTTGATTTTGATTTGACATTTACCTTAACCACTTTGCCTGAGGGTAAGAAGACAGTGGGGGGTAGATGGGTGTATGCAGTCAAAAACAATGTTGATGGATCCGAGAAGTACAAGGCACGTTGTGTTGCTAAAGGATACAGTCAGAGGATAGGTGTGGATTATGAAGAAACATTTTCCCCTACTGCTAACCTGACTAGTATCAGTGTTGATGCAAAAGGCAGCACAAGAGAACATGCTTTTACATCAGATGGATGTTAAAGCTGCCTATCTTCACGCACCAATAGATTGTGAGGTATTCATGGAACAACCTGAGGGTTATGAGGTGAAATCCAACACAAATGAAAAATGGGTGTGCAAGTTGAAAAAGTCGCTATATGGGCTAAAACAATCAGCTCGAAATTGGAACAAGTTGTTGCATGAATATCTGAGTGAGAACAACTTTGTGCAAAATCCTGCTGACCATTGTGTTTACACAAAGATGACAGAAAATAAGAAGGTGATTCTGATAATATGGGTAGATGACCTAATCATTGCTGCTAGTGACGAAAGTGAACTAACTGTTGTGAAGAAAATGCTTGCAGCAAAATTCAAAATGAAGGATTTGGGTAAACTGAGACATTTCCTTGGTATAGAGTTTGACCAGAGTGATAACTGTGTAAAAATGTCACAAAAACAATATGTGGAAAAAATACTTGAAAGGTCCAACATGCAGGATTGTAAAGAAAGACTGACACCCATCCATCCATCCATCCATCCTTCCATCCATCCATCCATCTTCATCCGCTTTATCCGAGGCCGGGTCGCGGGGGCAGCAGCCTAAGCAGAGAAGCCCAGACCTCCCTCTCCCCAGCCACCTCCTCCAGCTTATCCGGGAACACCAGGCGTTCCCAGGCCAGCCGAGAGATATAATCTCTCCAGCGTGTCCTGGGTCTGCCCCGGGGCCTCCTCCTGGTGGGACATGCCCGAACACCTCACCCAGGAGGCGCCCAGGAGGCATCCTTGTCAGATGCCTGAACCACCTCAACTGGCTCCTTTCGATGTGGAGGAGCAGCGGCTCTACTCTGAGCCCCTCCCGGATGGCCGAACTTCTCACCCTATCTCTAAGGGAGAGGCCAGCCACCCTTCGGAGGAAGCTCATTTCTGCCGCTTGTATCCGCGATCTCGTTCTTTCGGTCACTACCACAGCTCGTGGCCATAGGTGAGGGTAGGGACGAGATCGACCGGTAAATTGAGAGCTTCGCTTTTACACTCAGCTCCCTCTTCACCACGACGGACCGGTGCAGCGTCCGCATCACTGCAGCCGCAGCACCAATCCGTCTGTCGATCTCCGGCTCCCTTCTCCCATCACTCGCGAACAAGACCCCGAGATACTTGAACTCCTCCACTTGGGGTAGGAACTCATCCCCGACCCGGAGTGGGCACTCCACCCTTTTCCGGCTGAGAACCATGGCCTCAGATTTGGAGGTGCTGATCCTCATTCCTGCTGCTTCACACTCGGCTGCGAATCGTTCCAGTGCGAGCTGGAGGCCTTCACCTGATGAAGCCAACAGAACCACATCATCCGCAAAAAGCAGAGATGAGATTCTGAAGCCACCAAAGCAAAAGCCCTCCGCCACTTGGCTGCGCCTAGACATCCTGTCCATAAAAATTATGAACAGAACAGGTGACAAAGGGCAGCCCTGGCGGAGCCCATCACCCACCGGGAACGAGTCCGACTTATTGCCGGCAATGCGAACCAAGCTCTTGCAACGGTTGTATAGGGATCGAATGGCCCGTAGCAATGGGCCAGACACCCCATACTCCCGCAACACCTCCCAAAAGACACCCCGAGGGACACGGTCGAATGCCTTCTCCAAGTCCACAAAACACATGTAGACTGGTTGGGCAAACTCCCATGCACCCTCAAGTATGCTTGAGAGGATAAAGAGCTGGTCCAGTGTTCCACGACCAGGACGAAAACCGCATTGTTCCTCCTGTATCCGAGGTTCGACTAGCGGACGAACTCTCCTTTCCAGCACCCTGGCATAGACTTTCCCAGGGAGGCTAAGGAGTGTGATCCCCCTGTAGTTGGAACACACCCTTCGGTCTCCCTTCTTAAAGATGGGGACCACCATCCCGGTCTGCCAGTCCAGAAAGACTGACACCTTGTGAGCAAAGACTGAACTATTCTGATGATGCAGAAAGGATGAGTGATGTCAAAAGGTACAGAGAGGCAGTTGGTAGTCTGATCTATTTGGCTACATGCACAAGACCAGACTTGAGTTTTAGAGTCAGTAAACTTTCACAGTATTTTACTGAGCCAACTGAAGACCAATGGACTACAGTAAAACATGTACTGAGATATCTGAAAGGGACAACCAAGAAAGAACTGTGTTACAGGAAATGTGACAACAAAGAACTGAGGTCGTGGGCATACAGTGCTGATTGGGCAGCTGATGTAACAGACAGACGGAGTACAACTGGTTATTGCATAAGCTTGTCTGTAGATGGTCCTTTAATTTCATGGAAAACCAAAAGGCAACCTACTGTTGCGTTATCTACCTGTGAAGCTGAGTACATGGCTTTAGCTGCAACCCTACAAGAGGTTTTGTACCTAATGCAACTGTTACAAGGTATCGATGGACAAAAATATGCACCGCAAAAAGGTTGATGAAGATAATCAGGGTGCAATGAAACAGCTTTATTTAGTAGAAGAATCAAAAAATGTTCAACCCTAACACCACTTATGTTCAGTCTCATAGTTCAGTTAATAAACACAGTGCACATCATCAACCAGCCTGTGAGTCCTGCATTTGAGTCCTCATTCCATTCCCCCACACCGCACAGTGACATCATGAGATGCTGAATTATTAAACATGAATTCATATCTTTTCTGGTTTATAATTGTTCACGCTACATAAAAAAAAAAAAAAAAAAAATAGCTTGCTCCTTTTCACATATATTTAAGAAAATCTTTGTTTCCTTGAGTAATAAAATCTCACTTTCATCTGTCAGATCAAAGATGCAGTGCAGTCTGTATCTGCTTATTCTGATGGGTAAGTGGATTGTTTCACCAAGTCTATTTATTTTTTTATTCAAAAATGAATTTAGATTAATGGTGATTAAAGATTTGCAATATTTTTACTAATGCATTTACTGAATATAGATCCATATTTATCCACCAAAGCGTGTCTCATCATCTAAACTTGACATGATGGTTGGATGATTAGTTTCTTGTTTTAGTTTAGTTTAGTTCATTAAGATTTCTATTACCTACTGCAATAGCAGAAACTATTCTTCCTGAGGTTTGACAAACTTTAAAAAAATGCTTTCATACATACAACATATACCACATAAAAGACAAAGAAAAGGCTCATAAATTATTAATTCCATCCCTATGGATCACCATGGTCATCACATGAAACATCCCTAGACCCAACAAAAATAAGAAATTCTAAGGATTATTCCTGAATAAATATATAATGTCTCTCTCTTTTTTTTTTTTTTTTTTTTTTTTTTTTACATAAAGTTGTTGCATTCAATAGTGAAGAAGCTCCTGGAAAGCAACTAAAAATATTTCAAATGACTCAAAGTGTTTGACAAATCACTACAGTCAGAGTCTCATTTATGTGACGGTTTTAACCTGTTTTTTAACCGGCTCAGAGCTACTGCAGATATAATTACATTGACTTGGCCAGTGGACTCGATCATGTAGATGGAGAAGAAATGAAGGCCCTGTTCATTGGCCGTAACATGAGTGCATTGATCGGTCTGTTCAGAGACAGCTGGAGGTGGTCAGATGGGAGTGATTTCTCTTTCAGATACTGGGATATGCAGTTATTCAATGATGAACAAAGCAACAAGACATGTGCTATGACTCTGTTAAACAGATCAGGAAATTGGAGCTCTGATGAATGTGACAAAGAAAAACCCTTCTTCTGTTATGATGGTGAGTTTTTATCAACATGTGTCTGACTGGTTTTCTCTAAAAGGAGGATCACTGGAATCACTGACAAGATCCAACTGAACATGTTGTATATTTTTCCTCCACCTATGCATGTATGCTGAATTAATCTCAAAACATGAATACATTTAGTTTACAGTCAGATGACTTTAAATATCTGTGGGATAACTTTCAGCTACTGGTAGGTTAAAGTCTCTGTTGTCTGTAAATATGGAGAGAAGTTGTTTTGGATTCCAAAAGGTTAAAAACACACAAACATTTGAGGATGTTGTTGACCTGTCTGCACAAAGTTCATTAATGTTATTATACTGTTTTCTACTGAGGGCAGAGTAACACACAAGCTTTGTGTAGTTTTTGTTTTATTCAAACAAAATAAACAGCATTGTTAGGTGTAGGCTGTGTGCAGGCAGGAGTGGTGGTAAGGAGGACCCAAAGTGCAGACGCTCGGAGGCAAAAGTGTATTTCAAAAACTCAGCTTTAATGCTGGATGGCAAAAAGTAACAAAAACCCCAAAAATACAAAATAAACTTACATGAAACAGGCAGACGGCACACACAGCAAAATGAACGGTAGATCGCAACACGGACAAACTGAAACACAGGGCTTAAATACACAGACGGAGCAATCAGGGAATGGGTAACAGGAGGGAAACACAGCTGGGGCAAATCAGGCCTAACGAGACAAAAGAAGCACAACCAGACGCATTTACATGAGACAAGGACTTTCAAAGTAAAACAGGAAACATAACACAGACTGAACTTACAGACACAGACTCACAGGCAGGCACTACAACAGAGGGAACAGAGACGTGGGACCAGGGCAGACACAGAGACATAAACCATAAGATAGAACTCTAACAAAGAAACCAAAGACTAGAAATGATAAATAATATAATAAACTCAAAACCTCTGGGTCAACGACCCAGGCATCCTAACAAGCATAGAGAGTTTCGCATGTTTAGAGCTCACTAACTTGTTATTTATTTCTTTACGGCAGATAAATTGATCCTGATCAAAGAAAACAAGACCTGGGAGGAGGCCTTGGATTACTGCAGAAAGTTTTATAGGGACCTGGTCTCCATCACTAACCCTCAAGAGCAGGGATGGGTCCAAGACAAAGCCAAGAATGCCTCGAGTCCTTTTGTCTGGCTCGGTCTGCGCTACTCCTGCACTCTGGATCTGTGGTTCTGGGTCAATGATCAGCTGGTCTGCTATGAGAAGTGGGGCAGAGAGGGAAAGACTGAGGAGTGTGGCAGAGCTGTGGGCATGGAGAGTGGAGGACAGTATGAGTGGTTGAGTTATTTATTTTCATAATTTGTGAAGCACTTTGATCAAAATTGTTGTTTTTAAATGTGCTATATAAATAAATTTTGATTTGATTTGATTTGATTTTTGATTTGATTTGAGTCAGAGAGACAGTGAGACATATTTTTTTTTGTTTTAAATAACAACTTTATTTTAGAATTTAGACAAGAGACAAAATAAGATTTATTCAAATTCTTTGATTTTTTTCAGTTTCCTGCCGTGTTACTGTTTATATCACTGTTGATTCAGTGATGTCACAATTACCTACTTTCTTCATTATTGCTGCATTACTCCACTATAACACCTTTATTGTTAGAAAACAAAGTTAGTCTTAGTTGATATAGTTGGTGTTATAGTTTTGTTTGTTTTTTTTTATCTTTAACTGTATCTTGTTTTTTCATTATTATAAATTTGAAGTAAGATTTTGTAAACTGATTGTCGGTGTCTGTGAAGACAAAAACTGAGTTGCAAGTCTATGCAACAATCTACACTACTTACACTATTTGTTGGTGCACATATTTCTACAAGAGATCCTTTGAAATTTTACTGCATTTGACAAAAGAGACAAAACAAAAAATGCCACCCCCTCAAACTGCTTTAAAACTATTATATAGTATTTTTTTCCACTTTAAATGACCTCCTCACCATAAAACATACATATCAAATATTAATTATATTTTGGGAATTTTGATCAAAAAATGTGTACATACCGCAGGGGTGGGCAAACTACGGCCCATGTGCCACATCCAACCCATTGGTCTTTTTAATCCTGGCCTGCTGAAGATTGGTTCAGAATTGCCCAAATCATATCATAACTACGACTGCATTCAATTGACCCTGTGTTGTCATGCATCCCACCAGGTGACGCATTAAGCGCAGTGATACGTTGACTTGATTTTGTGGAGCCTGGGCTACTCTTCATTATTACTCTGCTACTGCTCTGAACCCATCTGCAACAATGAGTGTGGAAAAGAAAAGTTGACAATGAATGTCGACTGTTTAATACGGAATAAACAGCTAAATACTTTTTCGCTGAAGTCTTGTCAAGGGCTGTATGTCTTAGTTGCCAAGAAACTGTTGAGGTTTTAAAGGAATATTACATCAGCCGTCCCTTTTCCACCAAGCATGCTAATTATGCTAACAACCAGTCAATGCAAGAATGGATGGCTATCACTCAGAGGTTGGCAGCTAGTTTGCAGGATCAGCAAAAGCCCTTTATCTGACAAACTGCCATCCAAGAATTGAGTACAGAGGCAAGTTATTTGCCAGCGTTCAAATTTGCAAAGACCAGCAAGCCTTTCTCCTAAAGGGGGTTTCTCAAAGAGTTCATGGTAGAGGCAGCAGGTATCTTGTGTCCTGAAAGCAAGAACAAATTTGAAAAAATTAGTTTATCACACAGGACAGTGACTAGCCATGTTGAGGTAATTGATGACGACTTAGCTAGCAAGCTAAAGAAAAAAGTGGACTCATTTACATTATATTCCTTGGCACTGGATGAGAGTAATGACATAAAGGACACCGCTCAGTTTTAATATTTATCAGAGAAATTAATGACAGATTTAAAATAACGGAGGAGTTTTTTGCCATGGAATCCCAAAAAGTGGAAAATGCAGGAAGAGGATTTGTATGACAGCATGTTGGGGGTCATGAACAGGTGCATGCTACCTTGGAGTATGCTCACCAGTGTTACCACAGTTGGATCACCAAATCTGACCCTGAGCAGAAGGTAATTTTCTTACACTGCATAATCCACCAGTAGGCACTGTGTAAATCTGAATAAACTGACGCTGATCACCAGAACTTGCTTTACCACACCAATGTCCGCTGGTTAAGTTTGGGGAAAGTATGTCAGCGAGTGTGGGAGCTCAAACAGGGTGTTATCTCATTTTAGGAGCTACTTGAGAAATCTGACAATTACAGAGATTGACTTTGTGACTTAGCTTTTGCTGTGGACATACTGACACACATAAATGAGCTGAACAAGAAGCTACTTTCAAAAGCTTTATAGAGAAAGACCAGTTTGTGCATTAAATATACACAAACATCAGGGCCTTTAAAACCAAGCTAGTTTTATTCTCAAAGCAAATGTCAATCAAGTCATTCTCTCATTTCCCCACAGTGGCTACGCTGACAGAGGCCCCTTGGCATGTGAAAAAATACAGGAAATCACTGGACAACCGTCTTAAAGGACAAGTTCAGCTCTCTTAAACTAGATGAGTTTTATGCTTAATTAAGCGCAGACAAGTTTCCATACATACATAGGATGTCACAGCAGAGACTGATGTTGTTTGACTCTATGTATGTCTGTGAACAGACTTTTAGTGTGGTTAACACCAAGAGAGCACCCCACGGATCCCAGGGGAGTGATGAACACATTAAATCTGTTCTCAGAATGAATAAAACAAAACTAACACCAGACTTCGATGTACTGGCAAAAAAAAAAGAAAAAGAAAAAAAAAGGATACGTTTGCATCTGGTGCTGGGCCAGCCTGTCTGTCAAATGTTTAAAGTCAATGAGGCCCCTGAGCCAAAAAGTTTGCCCATACATGACACCACTTTTTTTCAAATGAAAAAAACAAAAAGAGCAGAAAACTGAAATAATTTCCATATAGTATATTTCAATGAGTATATGATAACTATTTTTATTAGGCCCTCAGATGGGTTACTGATTGGCAGCAACATTGATGTCACACAAAAACACAAAACTCAAACTCGATCAGTTTTTGCAAAAAAAATCACCTCTGCAAAATCTGGTGTAAAAAAACATTATAAAGTAATATTTTTTTCCACTTTAAATGACTCATTGTCTTAAAATGTATTTAGCCTGAAATATAAATATTAACTATATTTTAGGGGATTTTAACTCTTTAGGTGGAGCAGAGGCTGCAAATGGACAGTTTGGCCTTCTAAGAGAAAAGACTTGAGGAAATGACAAACACATACACACACTACATTATGCAACATCAATAGTGACACACAAATATCATTTCAGTAGCAAGGCAGCGTTTCAGAAATAAAGTATAACGTCTGAAATCTGGGTGCCTACTTTGAATGGTAAAAGATAGCACCACCTGGTGGACAAATATAAGATCTAAAAATTGAAAGTCAGTAGGGCAAAGTAAAATTTTAACACAAATAGATGCACTGATGTTAATGTGATTTTCTGTGGACCCTTTTTTATCCTCAAATATGTTGTTTTTTATGTAGCTAAGCCATTTTAAGGTAATTTAAGGAACTGAGGCAACAGTTATAATTTTATTTATTTTTTTAAATGGATATCCTCTGTAATTAAATATTTTAAAAATATCTTGTGACCTGAATTTTGTAAATCCAACGAATCCTCCTCTTGGTTGAAGCAAATGGACATAATACACAATACTAAAGTCACCTCATTTCACAGGTAATTGCTACAAATCAACTCAATATCTTCAAAGAGTAATCATTTTAAAAAGTCTACTGATTATCTCTATGCTGTACAAGTCAACATCCTCTGACGAATGTCTGTTCAGACTTTCTTCTTGAAATGATACTGTGGCAAAGACCCCCCACACACACACACACACACACAGCGTTGTCAGTTTGCTCAGTTTCGATCCTGTTGTTTTGGTGCTTTGCACGCTGGAAACAGTCACTCGAAGGCTGCTGCCACACACACGTCTTCCTGCTCCGCCATCACTGAAAAAGTGAAGAAGATAGCAGTGCCATCCAACCTGACCCAGCATACCTGTGTTTCAACCATGCCTCCATGCCGCCCCTGCGAGCTCACTGTGTCACCCCTCCTCTGCAGCAGGACAGAGACCACACCTCCACCATAGATATCTGTAAATATTAGAGGGCCCTAACACAATTGTCTATGCTTTATACATAGCTGTTGTTGTGAAAGAGGTCCGAAGAGAATAGCTAGAGTTTCAAGCCAGAAGGCCAACAGTTCCTGGTCGAGCTAAAAAAAAAAAGCGCTCAGTGTTTGTGGTTCTGGATCAGCTGTGACAGCCTGATCCATGAGAAAGCAAAGATAGAGAACAACAGCATAACTGGTTCAGTTGGTTTTTGGTCTGAATCTGTTTGATGGTGTATTTTATTGAAAACATGTGGTCACCACTTCAAATTACTCCCTTCAGTGGATTGTTCTGTCAGGGGGAAATAACTAGACTCCTGTATTTAAATATTCAAATCTTGAGCCGGAAACAAGAGTTCTTTTTTTAATGTATATTAATATTTACTGGAGAGCGGTCCACACAAACACGTCGACTGGAGAAGAAATAACTAGATGTAAGTTTAATGCTTTAATTCAATTTCATGTTTGTGGATAGAGGTGATGTGTCACAGGCTTTTTAAGTATGTTGTCATTCTTTTACTCAAATAAGGGGAAAAAATACATTTATTATATGCAACTCATTCATCAGGATTATATTTAGTCTCGTTCATATTGCTCCGGAGACTTTCAGAGTTTGCTCTTTTGACTAATATTGCATATTCCCTGTTAATTCACCTTTTCTTTTTTCTTTAACTTGGCATAAAGCATCAACCATAGAAGAACTGTTGAAATCCCTGTTTCCATGTGCAATAAAATCACTTTGATCTTACAGATCAAAGATGCAGTATTTCTGTTTATTATAATGAGTAAGTGAATTATTTTATCATGTCTTCTTTATTTGTTTATTTGTAATCTTGGCACATGTCAGACAAATTAGTGAAGAATGTCTGGTGTGATTGTCTGTAGGTTTCACAGAAATTAGGTAAAACCATAAAACATTCTTTTATTTTATTCTAACTTTACTGTCATGAAACCTGGGATTTGGTCATCTTTTAATATTTACTGTTTAGATTTTCTCTTCATGTATTCATGTAGGGAGAATCAGTTCTGTGTTTTTCGTTTTTAGTTTTGAGTTCATTCATGTTTACTGTATACTGTCTGTTTTTACCTGCCTTGTGTCCTTGTGTCCCAGCATTTAACAGATAACCTTTAAATGCTGTTAAATGGTGAAGTTAATCTGTAGTATTTTCACGTTATGTACAACTCTTGTCTAAGTTTGAGGATTTATATTTATTATCAACTATAAATGGGAAAGATATATTTACTTTTTCTTTCCTCTTCCTGCTCTTGCTCATTCAATAATCAACAGTACAGTGTTATATTTCCATTTCCCACAGCATTACATAAGATCCCTCTTTCATTTCTGATATATACATTGGATCGTTCTGGTGTAGTATTTTAACATTCAAATCCTGACATGGCAAACAGGATCTCTGTGTGTACAGCATGTGATATTTAACTGACAGCAGTCTTTCTGAACACACTGAGGAGAGACATCAAGGAGAGAACTAATCAGATGTAAGTTTAAACTCTTTAACATCATTTCATCTGTGTGTGCATGCAGAGCTGGGGTCTACATGAAGTGTCTTTGCTGGTGGTTTTACTGCCACTGAGGATTCAGGCCAAGAAGGCCGACACTTCCTGGTTATGCCAAAAATGCACTCAGGGTTTCATGCACAGCAGGATGTTGTTTTTTTTACTACTGAAAGCAGAAGTAAAGGCATCAATTAGTCAGTGTAATGTTGATAAATATGCAAATTCTTTGACATTATAAAATACTGAAAGCAAAGAGAGCTCTGCCTTATTTCACCAAGCAAAGACTGACTTGCCATTCAAAGCAACCCTGAAAAATTTAACCATTTTTATGACTATTTTACAGATTTAGACTTGTTTTTAATGTAAAAGTGTACTCAGATTTTTTTTCTTCTGAATGAATGAAAACTGTCAGTTTTCAGTTAATGAATTAAAAAGTTTTATTTGATTTGTTTTTAAAGACATAACTTCTGCTTTTCACATGGAGTTTGCATGTCCTCCCCCACCCAATTTTTTTAAAAAAACTGATACATTTATTAATCAAGATCATGACATCACCAAGCAAATGTGTTTTTGTCCATGTGTGTCTGAGTTGATAATGGACTATGTGGAGGTAGATGTTTCTTTTAGGTTAAAAATGTAAATTTATAGACATTAAAGTGCTGCATTGTAAAATAGGACAATTGTATATATGACTGGAATAGAATAAGATTTTTATGCCTTCCAGACTGGAATCAACCACAAGGATCTGCAGTCACGAAGCCAACAGTGCATATCAGTTTGAAGGAGGAAGTGGCAAGTCATAGATATAATACACTGAGCTGTTTACTGTTTATGTCATGAGCTGTTTCAAAGTTACACACCTTAGGTGTAGCAGTTATCTTGGCTGTTGCTACATGTCAGCATAACGAGACTCTTTATGTAAATAAAGCAGCGTTTCTCTTCTTTTTTCTATTTCCTCATGATGAACGTTACCCCTTTCATAACTGAAATACACAAATTCCTCCCATCAGTGGATCATTCTTTCACAGAGGATTAGTCTCACGCATGTATTTAAATATTCTAATCCTGACCTGGAAACAAGAGCTCCCTTTAAATGCATATAAATACTTACCTGATAGCAGTCCACGCAAACACGCCGATCAGAGAAGACATAACCAGGTGTAAGTTTAAAACCTTTATTATTGTGAGGATATGTATTCTATTAAATTTCTCTTTGAGAGAAATTAATGAACTGATTAGAACAAAGCAACAAGATATATACTAAATGCCCAGAACACCAAGAATTTCTTAATTTATTTTAAAAAATTAGCCTCCTGTAAAATAGGTACACGTCAGGAGCTTCAATTTTACAAGAGCTGAAGACGGTGTAAGTGCAAAAATAATAGCTTGCATCTTTCTAGCTATGATCATCACCATGGACAAGAACCACAGTCAGATTGGAAGAATGGGTGCATAAAGACAGCCGTGATGTCTGAAACAAGAGAAGCATCCAGTCAGTTATAGATTAACTGACTGGATGGGGTCATTGCACCAAACAGCGACAGTTATTCGTAGAATTCTTCATTCAACAATCATTTCCAAAGAACCAGCTTCTACATATATCACACACATATATTGCAGCATGTGTGCATAATCTCAAGTGGTCACAAAACATGACGTACTCACCCTTTAGAACATCACCTTTCAGGCATTGTGCTCAGCAAAGTGATTGATAGCGTTACTCAAATCGAAACTGTTGGCGGTAGAGTCATCCTTTTTTTCCTCCCTCCTCTTCTTAGCATCGCTTCATTGCCTGCTGATCATAAAATGCTACTGTGCTGACTAACTATTCTATGAGACACTTGCCAAAAAACAGACTTTTTTTTGGTGCTGGGTATTTAAAAAAATAAAGGTCCATTAAAGGCAGTGATGTGAAACATTACAGGGCTCAGCAAGGATCACACAGTGAACCAAGAGCTGGAGCTCACAAGTTTCAGCCATAAAGAGAAGCAACAGAAACTGCAGAAGTGAGGCAGGAAAGTCTAACCACCTCATGAACCAGCAAAAGTGTTAGTGTCTCCAGTTTCATCATCATCTCTGGAAATACAGAAGGAACCTGCAACAGAAGATAATATGGAGGATACAGAGTCAGAGGAACATATGGACAACAAGGAACCGGTACCTGAGCCAAGATACAGAGGAAGTGCCACGATACAGAGATCAAGCACAGCATGTTTACATATAAACAAATGTGCTCGTGCAAGACAGGTGAAAGTAGGGTGCATTTAACAAAAGGTGAGCTGTTTATTGAGGCTTGTGTCAAAAGTATAAAACCAAGGAAAATTACAAAATAAAAAGAGAAACTGTCAAAACTAGACAACATTGGCACAAGCGGACACAGGTGAAGTACATGAACAGACACTGACAAACGACAGAGAGAAATATAGACAATATATACATAGAGGGGTAATTAGGCAAATAGGAAACACCGGGGAACACAGCTGAAACTCATCAGGGAAACAAGACTGTGGAAAGTGAAACTGAACACTAAGTGCACAGTACAAAGATTACCAAAATAAAACAGAAAGCAGGAGGACATAAGACTAAAACACACTAACTTGACACAGAAAATAAAAACAAACACAATTGGCTGTTTATTAGAGACACACAGGACAAAACAAAGGAAGGTTAAAGGAAACAGGAAGGAAAATAACTCAATGGAAATATAACATAAACACATGAATAGTGTTAAATATCAATATGCCACTCTAGTCCCGTCCCATGGGGCTCGCCCTCGCATCTGCGAGCGAGTGGGGCAACCACGCCCTAGGATAACTACTCTTACTCTTTTCAGTCACTATCCACAACAGCCAATTAGTTTACTCGGCTTATTTACTTAATACACCCCCAATTTAGTTGCTCTAACGCACTGGGACGGATCACACACCGACTATTTCACACTTTATTCTCTTACACAATTACTTCTAGAAGAGAGATGCGTCCTCCATGACACGTTGCTGCAGATGTCAAAATGGTGACGGACACTTGACAGCTTTATTACCGGTCACCCGATTCTAGTCTAAACAACAGCATTTCAGTAAGTTTCCACTAAAAGATGGTTCCCTGTTATTTACTTTTTCCCAGGCAAGCGTGGGCGAGACTCTACAACATTCTACAACTGAAGGACACATATTCTAATGCCTTTATTATTCAGGGCCGTGTCCACTTAATACTACACTATATGATTATATGGCATTTTGATTAATATGAAATTAATATAAGGCACAGTATTAAAGCACTTTAGGTAACTTCATTCTAACAATAGACTGAATATGAGGGAATCAACACAGGCGGAAGGTCACACAGAGCGCGACAAAAATAACTAAACACAACAAAAAATGGGGAGTACAAAATACAAAGATAATACAAACTGACACACAAACAGAAAGGGAAACTAACATGGAAACAAAACGGACTACATATAGGGGTGCTAGGGAGGACATACCAAGAAATGACCAAGACAGACTGGGCATGAAGAGAAACAAAATGAGAAACATTGTTGACTAAACTAGGAATGACTGAGAAATAATACAAGATACTGTAGAAATACAAAGAAATCACATCATAAATCCCAAACTAAAAAGATTCAAAAGTCCAAAAACAAAACACTGTCTCAAAGACCCAGACCCATGGCATTCAGCTCTGGACAGCTAGAGCAAACATAATGCTTGCATGCGTTCCCTGCCTTGTGACTGTTACTGCCCCGCACCAATACTGACATGCTAAACTGGTGACCAACATCAGAAGCTTGAGCGTATTTTAGCTATAGAAGTAATCTGTAACTTTGAAAATGTGTTGCAGAGTTTGTTGCAGTGCTCACTAGACAGTATTAAGTATATGAGTTAAGAGAATAGTCTGTGTTCTCATGTGGTTTGATGAGCACAGCACTAGAGGCAGCCTGTCAACAATGTCATGTTCAGGAATAATCACATATTGATTGCAAATCTTATGGGAAAGCTGAGTGTGAGTGTTAAGTGTGCATTTTGGGTTACGACCAATGTATTCAGCAGTTATTTTTTTATTGCTCTAAGTTAGGAGTAGGTGAATTTATGTTAAATTGTTTTATTTCATTTGCAAATGATTTAACGTGGAATGTTTTAATTTAATGTGATTTCTAAAGTACATATGTTGAATAATGAGGGAATGAGTGAAGTGCAGTCAGCCTTCCATGGCACTGCCTCCTGATCCCACTGTCGCAGAGCTACAAATCAAACCACGCCACCACCAAGACGATTAAGGATCTTTTCTTAGATTTTTTGTAGAACATGTTTCTTTCTCTTCACTGAGCCTGCTTGCTTGCTCTCCAACTAATGTGGATTTTATGTTGATATCCTAGTTGGTTTTCAGTTCACAGACACTAAATCCCCAGGACACCTTGAAGTTATTCATTGTTTCAAAAAATTAACCAATGTATCCTGTAACACAGTCAAGAGCTTGAGTTGTTTTTCTTATTAATCTAAGTTACGGGTATATGATGGTGTAATAATCCACAGTTTTGGTCAAATTGGCTACACAGTGCTCCCTAACCTGTGTGCCACTTGAAGAAGGCCTAGATTTCCCACGGGGTCTGGCACCAGTAACATTTGCTCTCTGCAGTGACTTCCCTTGTGTGCTCCTAGCCTGTTTCTTGGATTACATTTGCCATGGTGTGTTTTGGTTTTATTAAGTCTGCCTGTGGATGCTCAATTTATGCTTCTCATCCATCCACCTTCCTCTGGTTATCCAATCATAAACAGAAGAAGATGGATGGTCATAGAGGTTATTAGAAAGAAATATATTTTCACTGGTCTGATAGTTTAACAAAGGACATGAAAAGGACACTTGAAGTGTATTCTCTTTCCCCTGTCACTCACCTCTCCCACACAACTGTGAATGCATCTCTGAACACCTGACTAGGACTTCAGGATTATTATATTTCTTCTGTGTCAGACTCTACATTCTGTGCATCTCTCAAACTAAATGAACACCATCCTTAAGATGATAAAGAGATGTTTCCACCTTTGCTTCACAGATACACATTTTTGGGTTGTCAACAAAAATCCTCAGGAAAAAACTTTGTTTTGTTTTACATTTTTGAACAGTTAACCAATGCAGCCACTTTCCCTAAAATTTTACATTACCGAAGTCATTTACTGCACAACCCTTGAGTTATCGCAACACAACCTATTATTTATTCAGGCTTTGCTTACAGTAAGCATCCTATATTTATTCAAATAAAGGTAACCCGTGAGAATTATTGTGTTTGACTCAGAGCACACTAAATTATGACAGTCACTCAGCTGAGCAAGCATGCAGGGAAGTCTGTTTCTCCTGATTCTGATAAGTAAGCAGATCAGATTTACAGGCATTGTTTTTGTCTCTCTGTGTTAACTCTGTACCTCACCTCTTTCACAATGACCGTGAAAATGAAGGCTTCGTTAAGGCTTTAACTCACTGCAGAGCCTGAGTGTGATCAGTTCAGAAAAATAATAGTTAAAAAAAAGTTTTAAAAAACTGTTTGTTTGCCATGTCTTTAGTTTTATTCACACACACACATACACACACACACACCAGAATAATAAAGTCATCACAGTTTAGCAAAAACACTAAATGCAATTTTCTTTTATAAATGTGGTCTGAAATGGAACTTCATCTGTGCAAAAAAGAAAGAAAGAAAGACAAAAAATTGTATGCTGAAGCACAAAAGAGGAGGAAAGTTTTCCTCAAACTACATACTGAGTAGAGTAATTACCCCTTTTTTTCAGTATTTCCTAGAGCGATATTTGAGGCTATTGTTGGATTTAATTTCTTTAAATAATACAGTTCTCCGGTAAGGAAGGAGGAAATGATGCCGTTCACGGCTGGTGACGTCTAAGAAGCTGAGACAGTATGAGCTGGACTGCCGAGCCTCTGACTGCTGCAAGCTTTCGCTCCAGGTGTGAGTTTCTTTAGTCTTTCTAGTTCACATTATGGGGGACATTTACAAGTATCCCGTTTTCTTCGAGTGTTCCAATCTGAGCGCAGAGCAAAAGAAGAGGATAGAAAACTATTTCCATATTCGTCGCAAATCGGGCGGCGGTGAGTGCGGCTCGGTGACGGACGTAAACGACAAAGTTTACAGCGTCGCGTTTAAGGAGCGAGATGGTAAGTCAAGTGAACTGATTTGAATAAGAGTCTTTTTTGATCTCTTAATGTGAAAACTATTTTGATCGCATGAAAATGAAAGTATGGAAAGTGAAAGTAAGCATGAAAACAGTTTATATTCATTGATTATGGCCCATCATTGTTTGTATGTTTTAATGAATGTAAACAGTTTGAATACGACGGAGTATTTTTACTGTGTATTTATTTTTAAAGCACATAAAAAGTATCCGTCACTGCGTCACTGTGGCCATTTAGAAAAACAAGAGAACATGGTTTCACTTTCACTCTTTTTGTTTAGGGCGAGTGTGTGTGTCACAAACCAGTAAGACGTCATCATCGCTTGTTATATTGAAAGAAAAAACATCCAAAAAGATGAAGTATTAGAATAATTACAACTAAAACTCCAAGAAAGAACATTAGCCTACTAAAAAACATTCAAACAAACAAGCTGTCGTTCTAATTAAAAGTAAAGGAGATGTGGTACGGGCCATACAACAACCACTGGGCAAGCTTCTCCGGGGAAAGGAAGGAAACGGCACACCACGTGATCTGGGGACTTATCCAGCTGATGCTGATGCCGAGGGTCAAAAAAACAGATCATTGAAATCCTCATGACTGAGAAGCTGAAACCTCTTATTTTTTAGCTCTACACTGCAGAATAACTGAAATTATTATGAAGCATCATGTTTTCTCCATTGTGTATATGCAATATCATTCCTGTTATAAAGGTAGTGAAATAGAAGCATGCAGTGGCACCCTGCTCTTTACTGTACTCAAATCAAGTGAAAATCCTTAAACCTGAAAGGTTTATGTGCAGTAACAAAAGCAAATGTCACCGCCTGTCTGTGCTAATCACGTTTATACACATAGCTTCACCTGTAACAGAAAGAGTGAGTCTGTTAGCATGCCACTGACTGGGTATCTCATGTTAACACACATTTCATATGCAATCAAAATGTAGCGGTAAACAATAATTAAATAAAAGCTGGGCTTTAAAGACAATGTCTTCTTTTCTGTTTCAGCTCAACAAAGAGTCCTGCAAAAATCTCAGCATGAGTTCAACTTTCCAGATTGTACTCTGGTTCTGACTGTGAGAGACAGCCCAGGACCTCCTGTCGCTTCTCCCACATCCCCCTCGTCTCCAGGCCAGCCAGTTAGCCCCAAACTGGATGTAACCTCTTCACAGGTCAGCTCTGTAACGTGTTATTGCTCTGTAAAGGCAACGCTATATAACTCAAAACGAAGAAAAAAAGAGAGTGATCAATTCTTTTTGTTGGTTAGACACTGAAAAAGTTTGTTTGTTGATTGAAAAAGACGACCCAGCTGTATGTAAAAACAAAATGATGCAGAGGTTAAGCAAGATAAGCAACATTACCTTGTTATTTATCTTGTTGCAAGTTCAGCAAATGTTTTTGCATTTTTACCTAAAAAAAAAACTTGTATTGCAAGAATGGAACAAAGACATCCAGAAGCAAGTGTGAAAAGAGGACTTATGAAGACGGAGTCACAGAAACGAAGACCATATAAATATATATACACACAAAGGAGTGACATTCCACAGGGGAAAAACATTTTGGGTGTTGCAGGTAAAAACAGAAAGCAAATCAGCCACAGACAGGCAAAGGAAGAGTTATTGTCATAATAAACTGAGAACAAAGAAAACAATCAATGAACTCTGAAAAGAAAACATAAAGTAACACTATTGTAATGGATTGGAATTACATATCACCCCAAGCAACCATTGTGAAAGAGCAGAAGATGGTTTAGTGTATTTTTCCAGTCTTGAAAACCTCAAATAATATTAATCTTTAAGACTTAAACAAATTAAAACTCTTAATGAAGGTAAAATGTGGAAATGTATCTTTTTCATTGTTAACAGCTGTTATTTGGCATATCTTTCTGCAGAATCAGTCATCTCCTGCATCAAGCCTGACAGTCAGTGGTGAAGAATACGAACCATCTATTGATAGCTATCTCCTCCGTTACTTAAGTGAATGTCCAAAGGCTGGGAAAGAACTGGAGACAGAGCTTTTCTCTGTGGGCTGCAGTGCTCAGCTTTTCCCAGATAAGATTTTAGTTAGAAGAGATCAACCATGTGCTGCAGATGTTAACTGGAAAGCTGAGGTAGACAAAGTTTTTGATGGCTACCTGTCCCACTATGAGGTGAATGCTCGCAATGTCAAAGCTTTGCTCCAGTCCTTGAACTCTCCAAAGACAACGGATGAGGTGAAGGTGTACAGCGAGCTTGGGTTGACAGTGGTGGTTGGGAAACAGTCTAAGGTGAATGCCAAGTTATTGGAAGTCAAGAGCATAAGAGGTAAACTTGGATCAGCATCAGGTGTGAGTGAGAAGCAAAACAGTATTCGTCGACTGGGTGAGGCCAAACTCCGTCTCCTCTGGAGAGAGATTGAGCAAGGTTTGGGAGAACATTTTCCAGAGGTGAAAGCCACACAGGGTGAAGAAGGTCAGCTGACTTTGGCAGGTTCTGTGGAGGAGATTCTTGAGGCTGGACAACTAGTATCTGATAAGGAGAAATTGGTGTTAGAGCGCACAGTTTCTGACAAGAGCCCATATTTTTTCAGCTTCCTCAGAAAGGTATATGGAGGGCCAAGGGTGCTAGGGGATTTTTTAGGTGTCGGTGACAAGGTGGAAATAGAGTTAAGAGACACAGAGCTACTTTTCTTTGCACTCTCGGCTGGTAAACTGGATGATGCGGAAAAAAAACTGAAAGAAAAATTCAAGGATGTCAGGTTTGAAGTTCCGAACTGCTCCATTGTGCCACTGGAGCTTCGGGAAAAACTTAATTCCAAGACAAATAAGATGAATCAAGGGCAGTGTAGGGCTCAAGTTGTGTTTACCTCAGACACAATTGTGTACTTGGTGGGCCACAGCAATGAGGTTGAAGAGCTGAGCGACATTGTCACACAGTTTATTTTGGACCAGGCAAGTGTAGAAGGACGCATCCCTCTCCCTTTCCCAGAGTTGCTAGAACTCTTACCAGACCTGTTGCAGCTGTTTAAGTGTGACTCTTCAGAGGTTACCTTACATCCTTTAACATCTTCCTCTAGACCAGTGGTGCTACTGGAAGGCCCATCTGGAAAAGTGACTGAGTTTAGGAATAAGCTGGGTCCACTTCTTCAGTCCCTTGTTAGGGACAGAGTCAGCATTAGCATGCCAGGGGCAGCAAGGTTTTTTGAAGGTCTCGCTGGAAGAAACACTCTCCTAAGTGTTGGTCAATCCTACAAGTGTCTCATACAGCTTGAAGAACAGAATCATGTTAGTAGACAAAATTCAGGAGTTACCAAATACAACCTTTGCGATGGGCTCCAGGTGTTGGTCTGTCAGGGTGACATCACCACACAACGGGCTGATGCCCTGGTGAATGCTGCTAATGAAGATCTGGATCATGGTGGTGGTGTGGCTGCCGCATTGAGTAAGGCAGGTGGTCCTCAGGTGCAGATAGAGTGCAGAGCCATGGTGAAGCAAACTGGAAAAATCCCTACAGGTGATGTGGTAGTGACCACCGGCGGAAACCTGAAATGCAAGAAACTGCTGCATGCAGTTGGGCCTGTTAATGGAAAATGTGGTGGCAAAGAGAGAATGCTACTGGAAAAGACTGTCAGCTCTGCTCTGAATTCAGCAGAAATGATGAAGCTTACATCCATAGCCATGCCCTGTATCAGCTCAGGATTGTTCTGTGTTCCTCTTACTGTGTGCGCTGAGGCTATTGCAACTGCTGTTAAAGAGTTTGGCAGTCAGGGAGGTCGAAGTCTGAGCAAAATCATCCTGATAGATAAGAAAGGAGAGGTGGTGAGGGCCATGCGGGATGCATGTGACAGAATTCTTCGAGGGACAAGTACCGAACTCCAGCCAAATGCATCTGGCCCAAATACAGCGGGACAAGCCACTGCTGGTGCTACTGGGTGCTGCGTCCAAGTGGAGATCGTTCAGGGAACACTAGAGAACCAACAGGTAAAATACCAGTGAGCCACAATTTAATATTTCTATATACAGGTTGAATATACAGTTCTGCAGTAGTACTAGGGGTTTATTTACACCTACATAGATCAGCTAATATTAGCCATTTGCTGAAATGCTGGTCTCAGCATTAGTAAAGACTAATATGACATGAAAATTTGAAAAGTAAACAAGAGATGAGAGAAACAGCCTTACACCACATTACGAGTGTTAATGTTGCAAAGCTGGGCCACCAGAAGGCACTATGTAATGTCCCTGTTGCCTAAATGTGTGTGGAGCATCACAAATATAACCAGCTGATCCATGTAGAGTTGTGAAGCAGAATAAAGCAAGATTATCAGTAAACTGCATTGTCATTATCTTTTATTAAGGACTCAGAAATAACTACACATTAACCAATGTCATGGAAATTTGTAGATGTTTCGTGTATGAAAGGAAGAAGTTATTGGCTGATTTATTAGATTTTTAAATCACCTGACATGATGATTAAGATCTGTAAATATGGATAATATTTTATTTTGATTTTTAAGGTTGATGTCCTCGTATCTCCTATGGTTGCCCATGATCCTGTCTCTTCCCGTGTTGGAAGTGTGCTGTCCAATGTGATTGGCCCTCAGATGATTGCAAAGTTTCATCAGGAAGCAGGAGGTGCGACACTGCCTGGTGAAATAGTGTTGGTGGAGAACTTACCTCCTCTGCAATGCAAAGCAGTGGCCTTCCTCAACCTAATTTCCTGGGACAACAATCAAAATGGAACAGCAGTCCAGGTAAATTAAGAGGGAATTCTATGTGCTGTTATAGGTTTTTGCGAATCAGATTTACAACCCTTATAATAAATTAATCTTGCAGGTGCTGAGACAGGGCATCAGAAAAATTCTGGCATCCTGTCAGATCAGAGGTTTTAGTTCAGTTGCCTTTCCTGTGCTCGGGACGGGTGCTGTCCTACAATTTCCTCACAGCGTGGCATCCAGGGTTCTTCTGGAGGAGGTTGGTGAATTTGAAAAGAACAGAATCAACAGTCCACCTTTCCTGGTCCGCATTGTGATTCATCCTGGTGACAAAGATTCAAGCAAGGTAAAGGTCATTTAATTACAGTCCTTTGTTTAAAAAAAATGTTTAGCCACTAAATGTGTTGGTCAATGGAGATTTTTTCACTACAAAGAGGACATAGAACTGACTTAAAAAAAAGAGCATCACTTTGTTTTTATCTGCAGGCCTTCCAGTCTGTGCAGGGAAATTTGCATCTCAGAGGATTCACAAGTGATATTAACCCAGATCAAGGTTGGGATATTTTCATTTTTAATTTAAAAATAATTAAAAATATGGGTAAATTTCTTTTTTAGGAATTAAACGAACTTATCCTAAAGGCCACATTAATTATCTGATGCCACCGAGGCAGGAAAACACCACAGAGGTTCACAAATAGCACATTTGAAAGACGATATACTGTGTAAAGCTAATAGTCTTAAAATAAAGTGTAACACATTTAACATAAAAGTTAACTCAATGATAAATTGGTAAAGCAACACTACTAAATTCAAAATATTAATCCTGATTTCTAATATTTCTTTTTGTTTTCTTTGGGAGGGTGAACAAATGATAAAAAGTCACTACTAATAAAGGAGTGTATTTTGATTTTCAGATGACTCTAGTTAAGAGTATTTATTCCCACAGTTTTTAATAACTTTTAAAACGTATTCAATTCTTGAAATAATATATATATTTATATATGTATATATATATATATATATATATATATATATATATATATATATATATATATATATATATATATATATATATATATATATATATATATATATATATATATATATATATATATATATATATATTTATTTAGTTATTTACAATTTTTTATCAGAAAGCAGCATGTTGTTTACTGCTTTATAAAGAATTTGTGAAAATTGTGACTATTTGCTGTATCATATTTAACCGTGACTCTTTCTTATTTCTGTGATTTCAGAGTCCTTTTACCGCCATGTCTCTGTGTCTGATCATGAGGTCACAGCCATGGTGGGTGGAGTCAAAATTCAGATGCTCCGTGGAGACATCTTAAATGGGGGCACCGATGTCATTGTCAATACTACTGATTTCTCTCACTCTTCTGGTATAGTCTAAATGTTTTATTTATTAATGAACATAAAATGTGAAAACAGGACCACAAGAGTATTGTCTTTATTTAGTTTGAACTGAAAATGACTCTAGGTTTGTGCCTAACCGTGTGTGCAGGTGTTTCCAAAGCCATTGTGACTGCAGCAGGGCCATCAGTCCAAGCAGAGTTAGCTCAAAGTAAGTCTTAGGAATAACACTAAACACACAACATTTTAGAGATTTGTGTTTTTGATTAATTAATCTTTCTTTCTTTCTTTCTTTCTTTCTTTCTTTCTTTCTTTCTTTCTTTCTTTCTTTCTTTCTTTCTGCATTGCATGCTGGGAGTTTGGTGGTGGAGCATGGCGTGAGTAGGATAGAGAGACTGAGAGCCGTTGTTTGTTTGTTTTTTGTTTTTCTCTTTGGGTCACGTTTCTATTATTATATAGTGTGACTGTTTTCTCTGTTAATTACTGTTTTGCGTCTGTGGATTTGGGTTAGAAGTGATGGTTTCTTGGGGGCCTTCGTGCCAACTCCGCAGGGATGGCGTCCTCAGGGACGCCGTCCCTGTCTTTGAGACACGGAGTGAGAGTGGTGCCACAGCCCAGCACGTCGGTGGAGCAGGTGCTGTTGGTGGTTGGTGTCAAAGTGGGGCATGGTAACATTGCGTACGCCTCCCGTATGAATAAAGGAGTTGTTGTTTTTGTTAAGCCACCTGATTTAGTTTTGTCACTTATTGAAAGTGGGATTTCAATAAACGATGAGTTTTTTCAGGTTTCCCCCTTGGCGGTGCTGTCCACACGGATTACACTGTTCGGAGTTCCGCCCTTTATATCTAATGAAGCCCTGGCACAGGACACTTTGGAAGAATGGCCAGTGGATTCAAGACTGTGAGTTTGGGGTGTAAGGACTCTAAGCTTGCGCACGTTCAGTCTCTGCGTAGACAGGTGTTTATGTATCTGGACTCCCCAACTCAGTCACTGGATGGCTCTTTTCGTGTTAAACATGAGGAAGGATATTATATGGTGTATGCAAGTTTGGGTGTGATGAAATGCTTTGAGTGTGGAGATGTGGGCCACAAAAAGATCGCTTGCCCACACAGGCAGCAGGAGGCTGAAGCGGCTACAACAGCGGCCGCCGTGGTGGCTGCTGGACGTGGAGGCGGAAACAGGCAGGTAGTGCTGCCTAGCACCGCTGTCCCTGTGCCGGTAGAATCGAAAGCTTCTGTTAACGTTTCAGGTGAGATGGAAAATGACGTGAATGGTAGGTGCAAGTGAGTCTGTTGATGAATCTGTTGTGCAGAAAGTGGAGTCTAGGGCCGGGGTTGGATGTGCGACAGCCGTCAGTGGTGACGCTCACGGCGTGTCAGCTGGCACTTGCAGCTCTGAGTTGGAGGGTTTGCCTCAGCCTAGTTACAGTTTGGCTGCAAAGGCCGGACTGGTTTCTGTGGCTATAATGGGGTCCCAAGTGAGTCAGGAAAACTTACAAGATGATTGCGAGACTGTGGAAGAAGCTGAACAGGTTGGATTGGGGAGAATTGTAGAGGGACAATCTACGACACAGGCTGGTTGCCATGGTGACAGTGTGACCACCATGGAGTGCAATTATGAATCGGATTCCGATTGTTTTTCTGTTGCGGAAAGTGTTTCCCAAACTGAAAATTTGTATTCCTTAGAAGAAATTAACTCATTCTTGGACGATAGTTATGGGAGATCAGTTTTGGTAACGGACTATTTTCCTGACGTTGACAAGTTTATTCAGTCTGTGAAGACGATACAGAAAGTTGTTGGTGTGGATCTCCTGGATGAGAAGAAGCGATATCGTTTAAGGAAACATGTTACTAATTTAAGATGGGGGAAGAGAGCGGCTAAAACTAATTTGAGGAAAAAATAAGATCTCTCTATTAATCACAGGATGGTCAGACATCACTTGGTGTTTCTTATATACTTTTTCTTCTTCACTGGTTTTCTTCCTTCTCTCAATATGGCAAATCTAAGGGTGGCCTCTTTGAATATGAATGGGGGGAGGGATGCACGAAAGAGAGCTTTGATTACTGAAATTATTACACAGAAGAAGCTAGATGTATTTTTTTTTTTTTTACAAGAAACCCATAGTGATAATGTTATTGAAATAGAATGGGGGTTAGGCTGGACGGGGCAATGCATATTTAGTCATGGAACTAATTGCTGTGCAGGTGTCGGGATCTTATTTTCGCCAACTCTAGACATTCAAATTTTGGCAAGTAGTGAATGTATTAATGGCAGGATTTTACACGTAAAGGCAGAAATTCAGGGTGTTGTCATTCATTTTATTAATGTGTATGCATCAAATTATGGTGCAGAACGGAAACATCAATTTAAAATGTTGGAAGGCAAGTTAAGTGTTATAGATTCCAGTGAATGTATTATTTTGGGTGGAGACTGGAATTGCTGTGTTGATTGTACGCTGGACAGAACTGGCGAGGAAACGCATTTCGAGTCTTCTAACTTCTTGTCTCATGTTTTGACCAAGATGGACCTATTTGATGTGTGGAGAAGAAATAATCCAATGAGTAGACAGTATACCTGGGTCAGAATAGCGGAGGGTAGATGCCATGCAGCTAGGTTGGACAGGTTTTATTTGTCTGGGTCTTATAGCGCTTGTGTTGTGAATTGCCACATTGTTCCTGTTGGGTTTACAGATCACCACATGATTTTAATGGAACTGATTCTTACTTTTACAGGGACACAGAAATCTTTTTGGCATTTTAACACTAAACTGTTACATGACTTTACTTTTTGTGAAAATTTTAAATTGTTTTGGGCATTCTGGAGATCAAAGAAACATGAGTTTCCATCTCTGATTGGGTGGTGGGAGGTGGGTAAAGCCCAAATTAGGAATTTCTGCCAGCAATTTACTTCTAAATCCACTGACAACATTAGGAGGGTGATTCAGCAACTGGAACAGGAAATAACAGACTTGAAGAGTGTTTCTGTTAGTCAGCATAATCAGCAGGATTTGCTGTATCATAAAAGGATGGAGTTACATACTCTTCTTCAGGAGAGGGTTAAAGGGGCTCTGATTCGTGCTCAGTTTACAAAGCTTAGAGATATGGACGCACCAACGACATTCTTTTTTAATTTGGAGAAGTCAGTCGCACGGAGGAGACAGATGGTCTGCCTTCGTCTGCAAAACGACCGAGTTACAATGGAACCAGCTGAGATGAGAAGACTTGCAAGGGAGTTTTATGCTAATCTCTTTCCTAAAGCTACCTGTGATGAAGCAGTGGTAGCAGAACTCCTCCAAGGGCTTCCTCACCTCACTTCAGAGGATCAGGAAACTTTAAACGCAAAGTTGACGTTGGAGGAACTTATAACGGCGGTTACACAGATGGCATCAGGGAGATCTTCAGGAATAGATGGTTTACCTGCAGATTTTTTTAAACATTTCTGGAATGTATTGGGGAATGATCTTCTGGATGTGTTTAATGATTCCTTTGTTAGGGGTACACTTCCAGCGTCTTGTCAGCAGGGCATACTCTCTCTGCTGCCTAAAAAGGGGGACCTTGCCTTGTTAAAAAACTGGAGACCAGTGACTCTTTTATGTACGGACTATAAAATTCTTTCAAAGGTGTTATCCAACAGGCTGAAACGTTTTATTGACGTTCTGATTCTGGTGGATCAGTCTTACTGTGTTCCAGACAGATCTATGTTGGACAACTTATTTCTTATGAGAGATGTTTTTGCTGTCTGTGAGTTATATGACCTAAATGTGGGGGTTATCTCTATTGATCAGGAGAAGGCGTTTGATCGTGTGGATCATACTTTTCTTTTTTCGACTTTGCAAGCATTTGGTGTGGGAAATGTTTTTCTTACTTGGGTGAAATTACTTTATGCCAATGCTAGTTGTGTAGTGAAGGTGGCAGGTGGGTTGAGTGACCCTGTATCAGTTCATAGAGGTATTAGGCAGGGTTGTCCTATTTCAGGTCAGCTATATAGTTTAGCAATTGAACCTCTTTCATTTAGATTGAGAGCAAAATTAAAAGGTTTTACCCTACCGGGTATGGGTCACAGTTCTTCAGTAGTTGTTTCTGCTTATGCTGATGATGTTAATGTCTTTATTAGTGATCAACATGATGTGAATGAACTGAGTGGGAGCTTAACTATGTATGAAAAGGCTTCTTCGGCCAAAGTTAACTGGGAAAAAAGCGAGGCCTTATTGGTGGGTAAATGGTGCGTGGAGCGCAGTCCAACCCTGCCAGGGAACTTGTGCTGGGGAAGGAATGGTATTAAGACACTGGGACTTTTTATAGGTAATGACCAATTTCAGAGGAAGAACTGGGAGGGTGTACAGGAAAAAGTTGAGTCTAAGTTGTCTAAATGGATATAGTTGCTACCCCAGCTGTCATATAGGGGTAGGGCTCTGATTGCCAATAATCTGGTTGCCTCGTCCCTGTGGCACAAGCTTGTGGTGTTGGTTCCACCTGCTGGGCTGGTTAAAGATGTTCAGCATCTCATTGTGGATTTTTTCTGGTCCGGGCAGCATTGGCTTAAGGCATCTGTACTCTTTCTTCCCGTGTCAGAGGGAGGTCAAGGACTTGTGGATATCATGGCCAAGACCACTGCCTTCAGGTTACAAACCGCTCAGAAGCTGCTTTATGGACGTAGTTACTGTTGGCTGCCCTTGGCTCTGCTGCTTCTCCGGAAAGCTGGATATCCTGGACTGGATAAGCATCTGTTTTTGCTTAAAACAGCAGAGCTTGAGATGATGGGTTTAACGCCTTTTTATCGTTTAGTGTTGGATGCTTGGAAACTGCTGAAGATTTTCCATGACCCTGACCCTAGACCTGGCCTGTGGCTTTTTGAGGAACCATTGTTTCACAATGACTTTTTTGTACGGGGTTGTTTGCTGTCATCACCTACAATAAGGACCAAGTTCATTCAAGCTGGGATTGTGAAACTGGGTCACCTCGCAAGACTATCGATAGAAAGGCTGTGCAACCTTACTAACATCAAGTCCACCAGGATCTTAAAGAGGATCCTTGATGAGGTCTGGGAGTCCTTACCCGTGTCACTGAAAGTATTTGCTGGACACTGCAATCTGGCTGACCAGTGGCGTAATGGATATGAGTACGTGTTTCCAGTACTTTCAGCTGCACCAGCTTTTGATGGCTGGCATGAGGAGGATGGACTGCTTCTCTCTTTGAGAACACTGGTGTTGGGTGTTTTCAGTTCATGTGGGAAGAAGCACCTGTATCAAAGTTGTGTTAAGATGCTGAACTTGTGCTCACTAGCAGGGGTCAGGGAGTCAAGGTGGACTCAGGTTTTTGGTTCAGACCTTGCCCCGAAGGGCAGATGGAGGGTCCTGTATAAGCCGCCCGTTGAGAAACGGGTGGGTGACCTCCAGTGGAGGATTATACATGGATTGATAGCTACGAACAGACACAGAGCTCACTTTGACCCAAGTACTAGGGGTGGATGTCTGTTTTGTGAACAACAGGAGTCGCTGGAACACTTGTTTTTGTCCTGTGCAAGGTTAAAAAGCCTGTTTAGTTTATTGCAGGAATGGGTGGAAGCCCTGGGTGAGCATTTTTCTATGGCTGTTTTTGTTTTTAGTCTTAAGTACAGAGCTTCTAAAAAGAAGGCTCATGTCTTAATCAATTTCCTTCTTGGTATGGCTAAGTTAGCAATTTGGAAAACAAGGAAGAATAAAATGCTTGGACAGGGTTGGACTGATGCAGCACTTAGGTTTAAGTTTAAGGATGGTGCACTTGTTTTGCGTTTTTAGAGTACTATTATTATTCAGTGTATTTGTTTTGCTACCTACACATGGACCTAAGTGTGTGTGGGTTTGGGTGTTTTTATTGTGATGTTTCCTTTGATTTTGTGAGCGTTTGTTTGTATTATTGAATTGTGATATGAATAAATGCGCTTGTTAAAGGTCTTTCTTTCTTTCATAAGGAATTCCTTCAGACTGGATGATCACCACAGGGCCTGGAATGCTGGGATGTAAGGAAATCATCCACGCTGGCTTTAACTGTGATCCTCAGTTGATTCGCAAGTACTGCAAAAAGATACTGGTGCACTGTGAGAACAAAGGCTACAACTCGGTGTCTTTCCCAGCCATCAATACTGGTTAGTACTCTGTACCTGTGTGTTTGCTGATATATGTACATGAGTTTGCAAGTTGTTGTGTTTTTTTCTGCATCTTATTTGCAGCAAATTAGTGTGCACTGAAAAAATGTAGAGCAAAAACTATAATCAATTATTGTAACATTGTAAAATGCACATTATTTTCTCAAAAACTGTCTTATATCCTATCAGGAGCGGGGGGTATGCCCTGTGATAAAGCTTGTAAAGCCATGCTGGATGGGATGGCTTCAGCTATTGCAAAGATAAGACCAAGTTCTCTGTCACTCATTCGCATTGTCATCATGGAACAACCAGTCTTCCAGGCTTTCAGGTTTGAAATAAATCATCTTCACAACATGAGAGTGCATTATACCATAAGCATTGCTTTCCCCATCAGATTTCATCATTTAAATCACCTGCTCTGTGTTTGCAGAAAAGAGCTGGAGAATCGCTTTGGACAAATAACTCCTTGCCATATCGGTCTGAGAGGTTTGTTGTAATTTAAAATTTTGAAAAGTTTCCTTCTGCACTCCCCTTGAACATTAATAAGTTTAGGTTTCTTTGTTAAACCAGGACTCTAATGAAAAATTAAAAACTATTCAATGAGCATTAGAAATCTTTGACAATTGTCAGTTAGTAAACATTAACTGACAATTAGTCCTGTCAGCAGTTTTCATGAATCTAGTACATCTCGGAAACTTTCTAAAGAAATGCATGTAATAAGTATTCAAGTTCAAATGCTATTTTTTTTTCAGATGTGAGAATAACTCAAGTAATATTCCTGTGATTCATAGCGAGCTAATGTCATAGGTTGTATATAAAAGTTGGACTTAGTTATTTTGACTGTGTTCCAGACTCAGCCTCAATGTTAGTGTTTTGGCACTGTCCATATTGGGTTTAGGAGCCAATAATGACCATATTTAGCTCAGAGGTTAAGTAATAAGTATACTTATGAAGTAATTAATGTTAAGTACCAGGATAAGAAATACTAGAATTTCACCCACTGAAATCTTGAAATAGCTCTACAGCTACCACACAGCAATTCACACGATTTGTCAAAGAATTCCACCAAAAGAAGCCACCATGACAGGGATGAAGACCCAGTTCAGAGACTTAAGCTGGTGGTGATGAACCCTTGTAGACAGAACTGTAGACAAAGTTGCCACAATCTACAGACGTTTCTGGTATTAAACAGCATTACTGTAGCCTGCTAGCTTGCACACATTAGCAAAAGAAAACATTAGCATTAGTAACCTGTGCTTTAGGAATATTGAAAATTTAAAGCAACTTCACAGCAGTCTATCTACCTTATTTCATCCTGAACCACAGTCACAATATGTGTAATAGTGACACTAGAGCAGAAGCTGATACTCACTAGGCTTTTTCCACAGCCCATTTATTTCCTTTTTTTTTTTTTTTTTTGGCTTTTTCTAGAAAAAGCCAAACAGAAGCTCAAGAAGTGGCAAAAGAAACATTCAAAATTCTTCCCTTCAATGGCACCACAAGAAAAAACCTTTGCCTCTAAACCTCAGCCAGCTATGATACGTGTAATAAGCTGTGATCCATACATCACCAAGACCATCCAAAGTGAGCTGGAGGGGATCCTGCAGAAGCACCTGATAAAGAGGGAAGTAGACATGCAGGAATTTTCAGCGCTTGAGCCCATGGAGCTCGAGGCAGTGCAGGCAAAAATCAAAGTCCTAGGAATAAGCCTGGAGCACAAGAAACATCAACATAGCAAGAGCAGCCCTGGAAATACAGTTGGACCTGAAGCTAGAGATCAGATGGGGTCAGGAAAGGACGTCTATGTGCTGGAAGGCCTAAAAGAGGACATTCTGAGTGTCACTGAGCTCATAGGCAGAGCAACCCAAGAAGCACTTTATAAAAACTTTCAAGATAAAGAAGAAGCAATAACAGCTCTAAATGTGCAGTGGTCTTTGAAGGACGTAAATGGAGCCTGGCAGGAGGTGAGTCTGCGTGACAACTACATGTTGGAGTACGCTCAAACGCAGAACAAAATCTTTGTTGACATAGATGCGCCAGATGGCTCAAGAGTGACCGTAAACCTGAAGACAAAAGAAGCCACAAATGGGGTGACAGGAATGACATACAAGCTAAAAAGGATCGAGTCTGGAGGTATATCACGTTTTCTAGTTTCTCTTTGTTTTTTTTGTTTTGTTTTTTATTTTAACCATAGTCACCTGTGTTAAGACCATTCCCTTTTGTGATGTAGAAACTTTGCCTCACTACTTATTTCAGGAAAGTATCTTGCCTTAACCATATGATTAATTTGTTTGGTTTTTACTTTAGCATTGGAGATGCCAATTAAATGGGATCCTATGAAGGAAGAAATGTTCATGAAGGTAGAACTGCAGCCTACCTCACAGGAATACCGGGAAATAGCCCAGGGTTTCCTGAAAACAGCCAAATTCAACATTTGCAAAGTGAGTATTCTTACAGGAAATCATGCTTGCTATGGATATTTTAACATAAAACGCACCGTACAGAAGGCAGTTGACTAATTTGTTTTCTGACCTCAGATTGAGCGTGTGCAAAACTTCTACCTGTGGAACGCCTACAGTGTGTGTAAGGAGCGTATACTTGCCAAGAATGGACCAGCAGAGCTAGGTGAGAAGACTCTCTACCACGGCACATCAGCAGAGTCATGCCAATGCATTGAACGGGACCGATTTGACAGGGGTTATGCAGGAAAAAATGGTAAGGCATCTTTTATAATATGTCATTTAAATCCCTCAGCAAGAAAGAAAATACTCCTAAAATGTATCCTAATTTTTGTTGGGTTTTTTGTGTGATTTCATTACAGCTGCAAGGTATGGAAAAGGCGTTTACTTTGCTGTCAATGCAGCATATTCAGCTAATGGATTTTCCCCAGCAGACAAATCAGGCTTAAAGAGGATGTATGTTGTTCGTGTCCTGACTGGCCGTTACACGGTCGGTAAGAGCAGCATGATTTCACCTCCTCCTCGAGGCTCAGATCCCACTGACTGCTACGACAGTCTGGTGGACAACCAGCAGCAGCCCAGCATGTTTGTGATCTTCCATGATGACCAGGCCTACCCAGAATACCTCATTACCTTCAAGTGAGAAAGACTGAGGGAAGTCGTGCATCAACACTGTGGGGTCAAAGAAATGTACTATACTGTAAATGTTTCTACTCTGAATTAATGTTAGATCTCGTTATCTAGATTTTGTCTTGAGCAATGTATCCCTGTAATACAGATGCATGTTAAAGTATATCAAAACCAAGTAGTTATTTAAAGTGGATAAGACTTCATCTCAGCTAACTGTGCATATTTGAGAGATTTTTAAGAACGGTTGTGAGTCATAACTTTGCCTCATTTGCCCCCAACAGCCATTAAGTTTCTACATTACGTAGTTCTTGTGATATGAAAAATGACTTTCACTTCTTTTGTTCTTTTTTTAATACAAATTTTCTTGAACAGAACTGCAATCATTTATTTTAAATAAAATACAAAGTTTTAAGATTTAAGATTATTTATGTTTCGCATTTCCCACAATAATTACATAATTACTTAGAAATAGGTAAGGATTAAGAACGTAAGAAAATACTGTATTTATGAGACTTGGGGGGGGGAGGAGTTTAATATTATCATGGTTATTAAAACATCTTTATTAGATGGAGTACATCTTTGTCAACCACAAAAAAATACAACATGTTCAGAAGAGAAAATAGAGTGTACAAAAAATGACACGTCACATTTTTGTCTGATGCCACTTCACATTGGAAAAAGCAAAAATCCACTGAATGTGCAGTACTTATTTCCATTATCACTGATCTGTCGGTTTTCCCACAGACGAACATTGACCTTGTCTCCAACTTGTAGCATTAAGACTGCACTGTTTGAGCCACTGATGGAATGAGCCTGACTATAACCATACCATGATACAATCTGGTTTCCATTGTGGTACAGACTGCCACCACTGTTTCCAGTGTTTCTTCCCCACCAGAAAGAAGAAAAGGTGAAATAATAGACTCCTTGAACTGGTGCTGTAAAATATCCTGCATCGAAAATACAACCACACAATAAGAGTAATTAATTAAATGTCGCTCCTGCTGTACAGAACAAACAGAACAGAAATACATCTTAAAGATTACAAAAATGTCAGCAGCAGAAAAGGGGAAGGCATGTGTGCACACACACACACACACACACGGCCACACTGCTTCCTTACCTGTTACTGGACTGTAGTGTCCTCCAACGTTGTACAGAACATGTCTGTACACCAGAGGGTAAAGAAAATTTGCTGGCCCAATGGTTGTGCCTGTGGGTAAAGCAGCAGAAAATGCAACCTGACGTTGCCCTAAAAACACCAGAAAATATTTTTTAGCTTGTTTCCTCCAATAAATGAATGGGGGAAAAAAAATCGGTTTTCAAATCATTTCATATTTTCATTATTATACTATAAAGTTGCAACCACTCCTAAGTGTTACAATGCCAGAATTGTTTAAACAGACAGTGACACCTCTTCTTTTTGTTATTAAAACAACAGCAGTGAAGCTCACAAGTATTGAAACCTTATTGGAAGTTATAAAGAAATTATAATAATAACATCTGTATTTCACCAGATCTGGTTTGAGCCTTGGTTCGATTAATTCTGAGCTTTAGTATTTAGTCAGTATTTGTTTTAAATCAGGGGAAAACAGATATATTTCACCTCAATTAACTTAGAAATCAATAATTTCGGAGTGAGACAGGACAAAAAGAGAAGACAACCTTTAATGACATGGGCATATAAACACCTGCGGAATGATACGAGGAGAGTGGAAAAGAATGGAATGTCATCCAGCAGCCTGAGCATTATTAACTATAATAACTAAGTATATATTGTACTGTACCTGACACCTGAAACACAAATTAGAAGCTGGTTCAATAGGAGAGAGGCCTGAGAGCTGAATGCTCTGCCTCCAATTCTACTCACAAACTCTAAGAAACATAAGTAAGTCTGCAGCCTGATACTGAGTACTCTGTTCAGACAATATTGTGCTGTGAGTTCCTTTAGACACCTTGTATGTGAGAAGGATTTCAAATTTAATTCTAGGTTTTACAGGCTTCAAATGAAGAGAAGCTAAAATAGAAGAAATCTGTCTGTCGGCACCAAACATGCGAACCTCCTTAATGCTTCATTTTTCGCCTGCAATGAGTTAAATTTAGTATTATAACTAAAATGCTTTTGTAACAACAATCATCAAAAATGAGTAAGAAAAGACTATTTTGTAAAACAGTTATAAAAAGTTATATGACACAGTGACTGCACAGTTCATTATTTTTATTCATTCATTAGTTCATTCTTATGAGATATTTTGTTACCTTCATACATTGTCCTGAGCTCAGTCAGTGTGCTGTTAAGTGCAGCCACCTTCCTCTCACTGGCTTCCAGCTTTCTGTTTGTTTCTTCAAGAGCTCTCACAGTGGCTTTCTGTCGTTCTTCTAGAGCCCCCAGTTCCTTCAGCACCATATAGATGTTGGGTTCACATAGTTGGTCAGTTGTTTTGTTTACCGTCCGAGTGGCTGGTGTTTCAGACCCTGGGTCAGCTGACACGTCGTTATTGTTCTCTGCCTTAGTATCTTCATATGAGAGCTCAGTGGTCAGGTTCTGATTGATTTGATTCTGATCACCCATTTCCTCACATTCAGATAAACCAGCAAGTAAACAAATAAGAATAATTACTGTCAATCTCTCCATTTTCCAGGTTAGATGCTATTTTTTAGATCCCTGTGTTTTACTGAAGACCACAGTGTAAAGAACCTATTTATAAAAGGGTCTGGGTTAATTATTAGAAATAAACTGATAAAAAACATCATATAATCTTATGACAATGGAATAAACTTTAACCTTTTTCCTTATTGCCAGTTTGTTATTCAGGACTGTTATGAGTTAAATAGAGCATGGGATATGGAAAATACCTACATACAAAGTCAGCACATTTATCACACTCACCAGATTACAAACAGAAAACGTGACTTTATCTTTGACCTGCTTTTCACCTGCACGTGGGATGGGAATAGGGTTGTAGGGGAAGCAAGGGGTTGGGTAAAAGTAATTTAAGAGATATGGAAACTATGATAACTGCATGACCACATTTTAGCTCCCCTTTGTTTTTGCTTATTCCCATGCAAAATATTAACTATTAAAACCTTTTTTGTCTTGTGTATGTGTTGTTTGATGTATGGACATACTGCAAATCAATTTTCCATTGTGGACAATAAAGTTACCATTGATTATTGACCATTGATGTTGGCCTGTTTGAGACATTGCTATTTGGCCCACTGTTTTAGATATAAAAACTATGTACTGCATAGATTGGTGACATTTGTTCAAGAAAGTACATTTAGTTTTCAGCTTCTTACAGCCATAGACTAGTTGGATGTTTGAACCACTTGACTTCTCTGTCTGTCCAGGGTTAAGATTAGAAGTGAGTTTTGTTTTGTACAATCGTCTCAGCCCAAGCCTTACACCCGAAGCCTAACTCTAACCTTAGATATGGCAGTTGTAAGATGGTGGATCTTTTATATAATTCTTTATGATACTTTCTTGCAAGGGTATTTATTCATTTAATATACAAGTGGCAACCGTCAACCCACATTAAAACTACCAGACATTGAAATAGACTGTATCTATTTCAATGTCTTGAATAACAAAACATTGCAAATTTAAGCCGTTTTACTTGAGACTCAAATTTTTAATACATAGTATTTAGAGTATTATACTGCACTAACAATGTTGTGGAAATCTAAGACTTTAGCATCTCTTCTACTATCTAATAAAAAGATTATAATAAGAGATTAAATAAGTTTCTTTTTTTTTTACATTTTAATATTACAATACTAGTACTCTCTGCATCCCCATGTCGATTGGTTGATGTTGTTTCAATTAATTCAGATCCTTACAGTATTATACAATTTTCCCACTGCCCGTAGATCTGAGGGCTCTCAGAGGTCATGCCATCAAATCCTTCCTCGTCATTGTGTGTCATTCCCTATTTTTTTTAAAGTTCCATTAGTGCATGTAAGTGGAAAACTCCTGTAAAACATGTTTTCTCATTAATAATCACTAATAGAACCTACCTATATTTAAGGCCAATTACTGTCATCCAGTTTAATAACTGTTTATGTCCATGTGAAATGTTTCTAGTAGAGAAAAAAACTTGTATTCTCCTTGTTCTGAAACAGTACAATGATGTGCATGTGAAGCCTCACTTGAAATTAAATCTATGTGACCCAGTAGCTATAAATAGCTGCTTGTTTATGCAGCAAGTGAACTTGAGACCAAGACAGAGAAGGACAGAGGGGATTTAAAAGTGGCAGAATGGCTTTTGAATAGAAATTAGCAAACATCATTAGAACAGTACTTTTTTGCTGGCTGGCATAAGTAACTGAAAAGACAACAGTACCTATCGCTCAAAAACAAAATAACCAATGACATGGAGTTTACCAGGCGTTACTTGCCAATGGAGTGGGAAGAACGGTGGAGGAGAGAGAAGGAGAGAAGGAAAAGAGTTATTGAAGAAGGTGGTGAAGGTATAGAACAGGACAACCGGGAGCTAAGAAGGATTGTTGCTTACAATGATTCGAGAATGGGCTTGACAAGTAGGAATGATAAGAAAGAGACTCGAGATGGAATGAGTGGTACTAGTCAGGAGGGAATTGCTGAGCACATAAGCACTGAAGGCTTGGAAGCTGAAGAGAATAATGTCCAGGCATGCCACAACAAAACCTACCCTAAAGAGGTGTTTGTGGCTCTGAAAGAATTCTTGGATTCATCTGTTCTTACAGACCTGACTCTGACAACGGAAAATCAGAAATACTTCCAAGTGCACTCCCTTATCTTGGCTGCTGTCAGTGGATTCTTTCTGGAAAGACTGCGGAATAAAAGTGAGGAAAAATCTGACAATAATGGGGACAAGGATGGAGTCCAGAGGTGGTCAATGCAACTGAGTTCAGAGGTTGACCATATTGGGCTTCAGGCTGTTGTTGAGTTTGCCTACACTGGGCTTGTGTCATCTTTGAACAATGATAATATGGCCCGAATCAAAGCTGCAGCTCAAGTCCTTGCAGTAACAAGACTTGTGGACATCTGCAAAAAAAAGGAAAGAAAGGAGAACAGTGAATGTTTCAAGAGAGAAGCACAAACCATCTCTGCTCTAGAACAATTGAAGATTACTCTTCAGTCCATTGAACAGTTGTGGGCAGAAAGAGTGGGGTGTGATGTAATGTTGGATGTGGATGGAACTTTTTTCCATGGTTAGTAACTGCTTTTGGTGTCCTAATGAATGTCTCATAGTGGTTAAAGTATAAACTTTTCTTTTGTCTCTCTCCAGTCCACAGAATTGTTTTGGCTGTAAGCAGTGATTACTTCCGTGGCATGTTCACATGTGGAATGAGGGAATCCCATCAGAGTTGTGTTGCTCTTCCTTTCCTGTCTACATCTGAATTAGAGGTTCTTATTGGCTACTCATACAGTGGGATCCTTCTACTTAGCTGGGACTCTGTTTTTGAGATTACCTGCATGGCGCTTCAGCTTCAGTTCCAATCTGCTCTATCAATTTGCCTCAACTTTATGAAAAAAGAGATGCAGGCAAGCTCCTGCCTGGATGTGGCATCTTTTGCTGAAGCTTATGGAATGTCAGAACTTCTTGAGGAGGCCAATGACTTTGTGTTGAGGAACTTTATGGAAGTATCAAGCACATCAAAGTTCCAGGACCTACAAGCAGAAAAACTTTTAAACTTCCTTCGCTGTGATGGCCTCTGTGTACCTTCAGAGTTGGCTGTATTTCGAGCCGTAATCTCATGGATTGAGGCTGATCCTGAGGAAAGATTGGCCCATGCAGGCTTACTCATGACTGGAGTTCGCTTCCCCCTCATGACCTTTCGAGAGTTCAGAGAGGTTCGAGCCATTAATCTACGCATGGAGTGCTTTGGCAACAAAGAGGTGGAACTTTATGGTTCAGCACTTAAAGAATTTGGTTTCAGCCTCCCAAAGTCCCAGGATCACTGTCGGATCAGACGACCAAAAGATGCTGTAGTTTTGGTTGGAGGAGACCAACTGAATCCAGATGTTGGTCAGCGCATACCGAGCAGGGAAGTGTGGTTTGCAAACTCCCTACGCAGTGGCACAGGATTGGTGAAGGACATTGAGTGGAGGAGATTAACTGAGATTCCAGATAAACCAAAGTTTAGGCATGGAGTTGCCGTAATGGATGGGAGGCTGTATGTCATTGGAGGATGCTTCTTTTATGCAAAGGATGACATCATGAAATCTGCCTACAGGTAAATAAAAACCACTAGTCCATGAATATACATTTTCTTACTTTCACAAAAACAGATTGTTACCTATATCACAAATTATTTTTTCATCGCACTCATGCTAGTTATGACCCAGTGAGTGATTGCTGGAAGAGGCTGGCAGACATGCAGGAGTTCAGAAGTAACCTCTCAGTCGTGGTACATGAGTTGCACCTTTATGCCATTGGTGGAGATAAAGACATCAACACCAACGTAGACAGTGTTGAGATGTACAACCCAGACACTGACACCTGGAGGTAAAATTAGTAATTTAACATGAAACAGAATCTTAAATAATGGATAATTGTTCAAGACAGGCTTGAATAATATATCTGTTTTTGAATTGTGGACATTGCAACAAAGACAACAAAGTTAAAAGACTGAGGCAATATGAAATGAGTCAAGCTTTATAATAGTTATAAAAGATGAATGTAAGTTAAAGTGTTCAGTTGCATTTTCATGCTTTACCTTTCCATTCAAATGCAGTACCATAACTTCCACAGCAGATGTCAGCCTTGCCCTTGAATTATGTAGGTGATTTAAGTGTTGAGCTTTGTTCAGTATTCTCTCTATCTTGGGAAAATCGTATGTGCCAAAAAGTTGGGTTTTCACACTACTGTGATACAAGAAATGTCTCATGCTTTAAATAAATTTGTATTTTGTGTTCACATTTCACCAGGTGGAAAGTAACACAGTTGTGGTGGTGCAATTTGCTGTTGGGTAAAATAGGTAAAAGATTTGTTTGGGGTTTTTTTAAAAAATCTCAACTACAAATGCAAATTAAAGAAAGCAAAACAGCTTAAATATTGTCTATTACATGAGGCAGTATTCAGTTATAGTGTTTGTGAGTTAAAGAACAAAACTCAAGACATTCAGACTTTAATGAAGATTCATCCGAGTTGCTGTCGGCACCTCGTCCAAAGTCATGCTGTCACCACAGGAATGTAAACTGAAAGGTTAATGGAAAATGCAGCTGAATCACTTTCTTTATATTTTATAAGATGCTTATTTCTGATAAAGTTGTTTCTATTAAAGTTATATATAGGCCAAGTAATACCATTTTGTGATATATCAGATTGAAGGTAGATAAAAAAATATTTTTCTTACAACTGTCCATCTGGGCATGACTGCCTGACTTCTCTTGCTTCACAGCTTTGTCCGACCACTGGACCTGGCTCTGAGTGGCCATGCTGCCGCTGTCACTAATGGAGAGATTTTCATATCTGGAGGTTTCAACTGCAAGTATGAGTGCCTTGTTTCCACATGTCTGTACCACCCAGAGAGGGGAACCATCTACTTGGCAGACATGACCCATGACAGAGCCCAGCACTGCATGGAAGCCCTACAAAGTCATCTATATGTTGCCGGTGGAGTCTGTAACCTAAGGAAGTTTTACACTGATCAACTAGTTTGTGAGGTGTATGATACTGTGGCTGATTGCTGGACTACTTTTGCATCACTGCCCATGCCCCATGTTGGTGCAGCCTCCATTGTTCTTGAGGAGAAGATCTATGTACTGGGAGGGTACTGTCAGGATGACTACAGTGAGTCTGCACTGGTCCACCGCTTTGATCCCATCATGCAGAGATGGGAGAACATGGGCAAACTACCAGGAGCTGTTACAGACATTCGAGCTTGTCTGATGCACCTGCCCCAGCACCTTAGACAGTAACTGTTTTATTGAAATGATAGATTGCTAAAATAAAAAGTCTCGTTAGACACTGTAATTACTGCAATAATAGTAGTAAAATATTCAAATGTGGATATCTAAGGCCTCAGTCATACAGGCCTAGAGACCAGTTGGCAAATCCCTTGACAACTATAGGTCGCTTGGAAAAAAAATACATATTCTCCAACCAGTTGCTGAGTGGTTGCTGGGAGATGTAAAGGCTGCTGCACCAAGACTGTTCTTTGTGACTGCTTTGGTTGAAAACAGTTTGCCACAGTTGCCTGTAGTTTGGATGGAAGATGTTTAGTTGTATGCATGTATTGTTTAATTTGCAGAGCAGTAGTAAAACTTGAAGTGCAATGCAAACTAGAAGCAGAGTCCATTTGTTTAAGTAAAATTTATGCTTTATGAAGCCAAGTGTTCCATGGTTTCACTATCACACGAAGTAGTTGGAGGGCTGCAGATAAATCAGCATCTTTGATATAAAACTATAAGCAATCCAGATAATCTGCTAGTGACCAACGCAATTGCAAGAAAGTTTTTCCTCCAGCACTCTATAACTCTTTGTGACCAATTTTCCCTAGCAACTGCCAGCAGCCTCGAGCAACAATTCATCAAGCAATCTTTTTCCTTGGCAAGTTGCAGTTATTAGGGGTTTACATGCTGGTCTTTTTCAATCCATTTAAAGTGACTGCCAACATGAACTACTCAGAGTTGCAACCAGTGGTATCAGAAGGTTGCCAGTATCTAGTACCAGTATCTAGGCCTGTGTGTGAAAAAGAATTTGAGACTGTAATAATTACTTTAATCAAGTATATTTTCCAGAGTGACAACCTTAATTTTAAATAATGTGAGGTAAGAGATTCTATATTACAACTGAGTGTTTTTCAATGCAAAGTGATTAAATAACAGTCTATTTGATGATGCTTGATATTTTATTGCAACCAAAAGGCCCGAAACATTAATTAAAACAAAACATCATTTTATTTCCAGTGGCTCTGATTATATTTGAATGTTTACATTGATTTGGTTATATGTCACTTTCCACACAAGGTCATAAAAAATAGTGTAATCCATTCTCTTTCATTTATCATTATCAGGGTGAAATGTAGCTACATTTCAATGGTAAAGCAGCGACTTTGAAAATTAAAGTTCCTATTCAAGAAATTGGTTTTAGAGACAGCCAACCTCACACTACAGCAGGAAACTAAAGAAGAAATCTAATACTTTGTCACTTTAAAGTAATTTCTTTGTCATTCACTATGATTAAATCTGACAAAAGTTAGATAAAAATTTGATTTCTTACTGTAAAAGAATACCAAAAGAAATGTTACAGATTTCTCTGTAGTCATGTATATTATTATTAACATTTTGGAGGTTTATTTCATAATCTGTAGGTTTCCATGTATAGTCAATATCTGATTTCATTTGTAAAGCAAATACATGAACATTTGTTTCTTTGCTGCGTTCAACATGCATTAACCATTGAACACTATCACATCAGTGAAGATCACATCAACTGTCATGGATGTGATAGTGATGGTGCTACAAACTCACATTGTTCTAGGGTTAACAAGCTTGTGAAGGCATTATGCTTCACACATATTATGAGTTGAGATCAAGAGCATCTGTAACTGACTCACTGTAATCTTTGTTCCACTTTGGCACACAATAAAATAATGTACCTTACATACTAAGTTTTGGCTCACATTCTAACCTAAAATAAATCACAGTTATTTAAAAGCAGAATCAAAGCCTAACTTGAATAAAGAATTCTAACTGCCAACTCAGACAGTAGTTACAAATGGACTCAAATTCAGAGCTAACAAGGAAGAATAGTGAAGTTTTCATAGTCTTTATCTTTATCTTTGGTTGAAGATCAAAATATTGCTGGTGTTGGAAGTAGTGGGTCCAGTGAACACACCAGGAGACTCAGTAATCGTTGCTGAAAATGCCACTTTTTTTGGACTAAAGCAAGTAAAAGCACATTCACGTCAGAGTTCTAGTTTACAACGTGTGCATTTCATTTTTAAATATTACACATCTATCAACAAGTGCATGTAAAATCTTTATACATTTCCTGCCCTTTACCTTCTGCTTTAAGCTTGTACACGGCATGTTCAAGTCTTTTCTGTGACTTCAGTCTTCTTGTAAATCCTGTCAACACAAACATGAAATCACAAATCATGACACAATTATGAAAGGAAAAGGAGAAGTGACTAAAGTGGCTTTAACAAAGTATCGAAAAATGTAACAAAATCTTAAAATGATTAGAACAATTACATTTAAACATTATATCTAAAAATTTTATTAATTGTTATTTATCCCTACCTGCAGTTTGTTCCTTCCGCAGGTTTATTTCAGCTTCATGGTTGTTCACTGTGTTTTCAGCTGTTCATCAACAATCCTGAATCTGGAGTCAGTTGTCTCCTTAAGTTCGCCAACTTCAGATTTTTGCTCATTCAGTTCTGTGCTAAAAGCTTAAAATAATAGTTATGTAAAAGTCTTGATGCATTCTCAATCATCCAGGAAAGTAAATCTCCAAAAGTTGAATCTGTTCATCTGGACGTAGCGTTTTGTGGGAGAAACGTTTCGTCACTCATCCAAGTGACTTCTTCAGTCTCAGCTGACTGCAGGTTTCCCCAATCTTATAAACAGTACATTTGCATAATGACTGAAACCAGCCCACTGAAGGAACAATGGGTTGTGAGGTCAGTTCCTTAATGATAATTATGCAAATTCCCATGACCATTGATCAACAATCACTGACCAAAACCCACTGATCAAAGAACACTGATCAATGGCCATGAGTACCATTCACAGAGAGTTGGGGAATGGCTGCAATCACAGCATTGTAAGATGGTGAAAGATGTGATGTACCCTTAGGCCCCCTCCTCAATTCAGAGATGGTCTTTCCCTTTTCACGTAAATGGCCTCCTTGACTCCACGCTCAAACCAGCGTTCTTCCCTCATTGAAAGAGTGTCCACTGGCCTGTAGGTGTAAATAGACTGCAGAGTCCTGGCCTGATGAGGTTGCTCTTCTGTGTTGTGCCATCCGCTTCGCCAGAGGTTGTTTGGTTTCCCCGATGTATAAATCCTGGCAATCCTCCTGCACTTAACAGCGTACACTATGTTACTCTGTTTGTGTCGGGGGACCCGATCCTTGGGGTGGACCAGTTTTTGGCGCAGCGTATTTTGGGGTTTAAAAGCCACAGAGACCCGGTGTTTAGAAAAAATGCGTCTCAACTGTTCCGATACTCCTGACACATATGGGATCACTACAGGTTTTCACCTGGGCAGCGGTTGTCCTTCTCTCCTGGATCGGCTGGAGCTTTCTTTAGGTGCCTTCCCAGCTTTGACAAAAGTCCAGCTGGGATAACCACATTTACTCAGGGCCTTCTTGATGTGATGTTCTTCTGCCTCCCTGGCCGCTGTGTCTGTGGGGATGGTGTTCGCTCTGTGTTGTGGCGTCCTGATGACACCCAGTTTGTGGTCCAGTGGATGATGAGAGTCAAACCTTAAATACTGATCCGTATGTGTAGGTTTACGGTACACGTCAGCTTTTAGATGTCCCCCATTACTGATGGAAATCTCACAGTCTAAGAAGGCTAACCTGCCACTTTTCATATCCTCCCTGGTGAATTTGATGTGTTGGTCCACTGAGTTAATGTGATCCGCGAAATGTAGTACGTCCTGAGATTTTATTTTCACCCAGGTGTCATCCACATATCTGAACCAATGGCTTGGTGGTGTTCCAGGGTAGGATAGCAACGCCCTCTTTTCCACTTCTTCCATGTACAAATTGGCCACGATGGGTGAAACTGGGGAGCCCATGGCACACCCATGTTTCTGCCTGTAGAACTGACCCTTGTATGTGAAGTAGGTGGAATGAAGACACAGTTCCAAAAGCAAACACACTTGGTCGATGCTGAGAGTGGTCCTGTTGCTGACTACGTCCAGATGAACAGATTCAACTTTTGGAGAGTTATGTAAAAGGTTGATTGTATTTGTTAATTAGTTAATTATATTTGTATATGTTTCTTAAATATCAATTAATACAAGTTAATAAGGAAGTTCAAATGTTACACTTTTAAATTACCTTCAGTGTTGTTTAGAATTTCCTTCAGTTCAGCTTTAAGGTCTGTCTTTGTGGCATCCAGTTTGGCCTCAATCTCACGTTGAAGGTTCTGGGTTGTTGTGTTTAGGTGGGAAAGTTCATTCTTGTACATCTGCAGGAGTTTGTTGGTGTCATTCAATGCAGCTTCAGTTTCTGTCTCCAGATTTTCAAGCTGGCTCTCTTTTCCTCCAGCAGTCGCTCCGTTGTGTCAAGTCTGTCTTCAGTCTCACTGAAGTTTCCCTGTTATCTTTATTTGTGGTTGATCAGTTTTTGAATGTCACTCTTCAGGGTAGCAATGGTGGTAGTTTGTTCTTCCAGCTGTTTCTTCATGTCATTGAATTCATTTTTTTGTATCTTCATGGTCTCATTTTCTTTTAGTGCTTTTGAAAGTTTATGCTCTAACCTTTCTAAAGCATTGTTGTTCCTCTCTGAAGAGTCTTTCACAGCAGTTACCTCGGTTTTCAGTATAATTAGTTTTTCTGTCAGTTCCTGAATTCTGTCACAGTGTTTTTATAATTTGAACAAATAGTCGGTGTCTGTTGTTTCATCTCCGGGTCACACTGACGCCGAGCTATGTCAGAAAATGCAGCTCCAAACAAGCAAAGAAGTAAGATCCCCTTGATGGCCATTTTCTCTAAAATGAAACGATTCTTCAAGTGTCCGCTCTTTGGAAATGAAGTTTCCTGTGTAAGTAATGACTGAAGCACTGACTCTTTTGAGGAAGCTCCTTTTGTGTTTAATCTGCATGCCCTTTCGTGACAAAGGGGATGGAACAGTTTTTTTTTTCCCAGCTCAAAAATAAATCACCATAACGAGGAAACAGTAGGTGTGACTTTGACTTGGTTGTTCAAGTTTCTCTGTTGTGTTTGTAAAGTTTCACAGATATGAATGAATTCTGTCTATTTTTTGTGTAAGCAATGTATACTATGTGTATAAAAGGAGATGAGAAAAATGGTAATTGTCATAATTCTTTACAAATGATTTGACTTAACGTGTGAGATATGGACTGACACAATGCAACGGGATAGGGACTAGTTTATGTGTCACTTGGCACCTAAAAAGTGAGATTATTGTGGCTTTGGAGACCATTGGCATGACTTTTTGGTTTCAGTTTAAAATCATTAACAATTTGCTTTAATAGTTTTATTTTGTACTTGTTCACCCAAGGTTAAACTTCTATGACAAAGACAAAAACGTTTAACTTTCATCCTGGAATGAGGATATTAACAGGTAAAATGCTGGTTTCTGATGGTTGGCAGCACAACACAATAGATATTACAAACAAACAAGGTTCACTCAAATCACATGAAGGGATCTAAAGTAAACTATTAATCATTGTGGTCTTAAAAAAGTTAATAATAAATTTATATTTGGCAAAGGTTGATTTCTTACTGTAAAGTGACTACAAAAAAAAATGTTACAGATTTGTATGTTGTTATACAATCATCACAGATTACATCAGGCATTCCTTTGGCTGGCTCATAAGAAACTTAGGGTTAACATAAGAAACATTCTTAAAAAGTTAATGAGGAAATAGATGCTCTTCAGTGCCTCTGACAAAAAAATTCAATTCAAGAAAACAATAATACATACAGAGAAAATCAAAGCTAGAAGCTTCTTACCATAAAGTGAATGAGGAAATAGATGCACAATAATATCCTATATTTGATACTGTTTATATTGGCTGAATACGTTGACTGGTGGAAAGAAAGGGGAGAAAGAAAGAGGAAAGAAAACAGCTGAACTCATTCAATTCAATTCAATTCAATTCAATTTCACAATGATTTAATACAGCAAATATTAAACAAATCACAGCAACAGTTGCCTCAAGGTGCTTTATGATTGTAGAGGTGTGACCCCCGTCCTCCACAATAATAAAACAGACAGAGGCCCCCAAACACAAGAGACAAAAGCTAACAGAAGCTGGTTCTCTAGAAGAGGGGCCTGAAAACTCATGGGAAAACAAACTCAAATCTACCTACATTTGAATGACTTGCTGCAAGCAATCATTTCATTTATCTCTAGACAAACCTGAACCTGCCACACAGAGTGATCGACCTGACAGGGCTGAAGGGGAAATGAATGGGCTGAGAATGCAAGCTCAGTATTGAGTTTAATTATGTGGAGCCCGAGTTTTATGATTGATAACATTCTAGTCATATTTAAGCCAATCACTAAACAGTACCACATAGTGACTAACCATTCCCATTGCTCGCATAACTCTACATATGCAAGGGTTAGAGGGTCTCTGAACCCCCAATGTCACATCCTGGAGATGGCAGGAAGAGACAACTTAAATTGGACTCAACCTGCAGATTAATGAATTTTTGTGCAAAGATTACAAGACACATTTGTAGACTGGGAAATTAAGAGTGGCCCAGGGAGAGATCGATTGTTCAGTGGTCAGTGAAAACAGAGGCCAACTTGAGGAGACAGTGTGCCTAAAGTAGAGGCCCGGCAGGAACAGAGATGTGGACCGTACTGCTTGCACTCATGAGAGCTTGCAGACAGATGGTAAAAGTTTGGTAAAAGCTACTTTGAGCATGAGCCACTATTAATTTTTTAATAAATGTTAATTGTCACATGGTGTAGCATGTAGCAACTTAGAACTAACTCAAAAACAACTGTACTAACCTGATTAAAAAGAAAAAATCTTATATATCAATAATCAAACAAAATGAAATATATACATGATATATATGTCTCTCTCTCTCTCTCTCGCTATCATGACTTATATGTATATATATATATATATATATACATATATATGACAAAAAAGAAACATTGACAACTTTTTCACATGGCTAAACCAGAAAAATGTAGGTGGAATCTCTTCCAGTGTTAATTGTACTTGCAGTACAGTACTGTTCAACTGATGCTCACGAGGGTATGCTACCACAATGTGTCCCAACACTGCTTTTATGCAGACAGAGGGGGTGGTAATTAATCCAGAAAAATTGGAACACTTGCAGGAATCAGTAGCCCCAGCTTTCAAGGCTTGATCTACCTCCACTGCTGCAGAACAGCTTTAAATTGTTAACCCATTTTGTTTCCTGAAAAAGGCCTTTTTGTATAATTCAGTTCACCACTTACCTTTGTATCATTTCAAGCTATTCATTGGACTTGAACAACTTGAATTGCAATAAATAACTGGAAAAATTGGGGTGCTCTAAAACTTTTCTATATGCGGGGGAAGATAATTTGGTAACTGAAATAGGAGACTGACTGATACATTGCAGCAGCAGTAAATGAGGAATGGATTGTATGGAATGGAGTGTAACAGTTTACACAACATTTTTTGTCTGTCTCGTTACGAAAGCAAACTTCATAACATTTTAACAACAAAATGTCACATTATCTATGTTTGGAATGAGGAACATGGTTTTAGCTTGTTGGCAAGATGAAGCCTCATTTTGCATAAGGCAAAACAAGCAAATACACGCATGCATGCAAATCAGATGAGGACTATTGTGGGATAAATTATTTTCTTAAGCAAGTGAAATATTTAACAAGCAACAAGAAAGAAATAGCTGAAGTTTTACAGTGCTAATGCTGGCACCTTTGCTACTAGTATATTTTTGTAACATTTGCTTTATTTTTGTTGTCTTTGATCGTTTTAATCAGATTTTTGATTAAGTAAATATAAGGAGGTTCACAAATGGTTAGAAACACTATAGACGCTATTGATGCACTGTTATATTCCAGCTTTCCAGCCTTTTGTATTCTAAGTAATAAGAAACTAGTTGAGATGGGACTAAAAAAAAAACTCTTAGGATTTTGGATTCTTCTGGTGATTGCTGTTGTGATTCTTGTTTGTTGAGCCAGGATATGGACAGAGAGGTGACATGGGCATCACTGAGTGGATGAAGGCTATAGAGAAACTGATGCAGAACTTGGAGGACAAAGTGAAACATTCAGTGTAATGCAAGAATGAACACAGCTCTGGACACCAGATTTGCTGCAATTATAGAAGAAAACTCGAGAAAGAGATCTAAGGTGGATCAACTGAAGAAGGTCAATAAAGGTGCGAGATTATTTCTACTTTTGAAAATTATCCCCCCTACAAACTTTGCTTTTTGAGTGCTGCTTTCCACAGACCTGAAATTCAGGCTGGATGCTGCAAAGAACAAGATTGACAAGGTGAGACAGAGTGCTGATAAAGTTTCTGTGTTATCAATCTTCACTAATTAAGGAACCATAACATTCTATGTTACTATGCTGAAAAACGCCTTCCAACTTTTACATGACTGCGCTCTCTGTGTGGGAAAAAATGTATTAACAAACCTCACATTTGAAGGGGTTTTTGAAGTGGACACAAGTGGAGGCATATTTTATAGATTTACATATTTCACATTAACATTTAGTTTCTTACTGTCTCGCCACAGCATTCTCTGTCTCTTTAGTAAACTCTAAAGGATCTTCTCAAACACTGGCAATGGTTACAGTGCTAAAACAGGTATTGCACAATTTCATCTTGCAAGTTGATCATGATCCTGCACTCACCAAACTCTTATAGTGTCAAGTTATTTTAATGCTCATTTAAAATAAATAACTGAAGTCTAACCCTGAATGCCCCGAGGCAGTAAAACTCACTCGCCAGCTTCTCGTAAGTCAAACAAGAACAAACGGCACAAAGGAATTCACACGCATTTGTGATGATGCTGTGTGGTTTTAAGTGCTTGTTGTGTAACAGGAAATTACAGTTGTGTTAAACATCATATATTAACAATAGACTAAATGTTCAGCTGGAATTGTATTGGAAAAATAACAGAACTCAATACTCAAAGTCTCTAAGTATTTGAACCACATTGAACAGATTCATTCATTGGATAAACACGTTCAATGCTGGACCCATTTATCACTTTTAGAATGCTATATTTAGTACAATACAGTTCAGTGTAACAGTATAAGCCAGTATAATGCAAATATCCTGGTATACATTTCTGTTACTATGACTAAATGGATACTGTCATCCAGATTATGAAACGAAATGTAATTCACTGGAGTTCCCCTGTACTGTTTCCTTGTAACGTGGCTGGACAGAAAGATTAGATATTTCCTTTATTCTGTTGCAGGCATCTTCACAGCACCAGTGAATGGTCTCTACTACTTCGGTTTCAGTACCTATGCCTACAAAACTCACACAGTGGGTGCTATACTTGTGAAGAATAAATTTCAACCTATGACAGCCCTTCAGCAGACGGCGCTGACAGCAACAGCAATGTTGGTGATCGGGTGCACATAGAATTGTGGGATAAGGATTGGGTGTATGATAATCTAAATGGCCACACAACCTTCAGTTGTCTTTTAATCTTTCCTGTGTAGACATTTAAATACATGGGTCAGCATCGTCTTAAAATGCTAAAGCAACATTAGGCGTCAAATCTCTTGATCTATGCACAAGCTTCTAAGGATCTTGGCTAATATTACCTAAATATGCAATAGTATACTTACATGATTAAAGAATTCAGTCCATTGTTGTTCAATTTTAAGTAAAATTTGATGAAAATATAAATTTTGAGAAACTTCTTCAGAATAATAAATGCAAAACAACCTTTTGTGTACAGTTTTTACAATGACTGCTGTGTTTACCAGCATCCCACCAGCAAGTATGGCAACTATAAACACAACAGGGAAGGCAGAGAGCTCCCTCATGTGATCGTACTTTGCTATTGCATTCTGGTATGGAACTGATATCACACAGTTCAGTTCAATTTAATTCATATCTAATTTAAACCTTGTGTTATATGATCAAGAAAAAGGATGCCAAAAGGTTTAAAGTGAACACTGAAACTTTAAAAATATACACACACACACACACTATCTGAAAGTAAGAAAATTAAGATTTTGACAAAAACCTTCAGAAAACTACAAAACATATTGTTTGAATGTAAATTATTATCGGTTCCAGTTCATTTTTTTATCCTGTTCATCTTAGCAATCTCTCCTTAATTCATAAAGTTTATAATGATAACTCCTCCTGTTGTGGTTATGAATAATAATGAGATTTGTTACCATGTCTTACATTCGTAAATGCATTGGCAAACACAGCAGAGATGCACGGATATCATTGTTTGGCCCGGGCATCTTTCCCATGTTCTCCCATTTCTGTATGGCAGGATCATAGCGGTGCACCACCTTAGTGTCAGTGTAGTCCTCCTGACTGTATCCACCCAGCACATAAAACTTTTCCTCCAAAATGGCACTTCCTGCTCCAACATGCGGCACTGGCAGAGATGCAAAGGCGGTCCAGCAGTTAGCCACTGGACTGTACACTTCACAAGATAGCAGATCAACAATAGTCATGGTATCATCAGTGGTGACTCCACCTGCCACATAAAGACATTCACCCAAGATCTCCATGCAGTGATGAGCTCGAGGTGAAGCCATGTTTGCCAGGTAGGTGCTTCCTGTTTCTGGGTGGTACAGAAACAGGGACGCAACACAGAGGTAATCATTATTTCCCCCTCCTGTTATGAAGATCTGTCCTTGGGAAACTTTTGCTACATGCCCACTCAGAGGCAGATCCAAGGGTGAGGTGAAGCTGAAAGAGAAAAGATGAGTGATTTGTGACAGCAAACTACAATATTTTGAAGAGATTTGAATCATTTTAAAGAGCTTATTTAGGAGAAATGTATTGACATGCTAATGAACAATGAATATTCTGTCCAACATACTTCCAAGAATTTGTAGATGGGCAGTATCTTTCAACACTATCTGTAGGGTCGGTGTCACTGTGTCCGCCAATGGCATATATCTTTTCATTAAATACAACCACTGAAAAGGAGGATCTTTTTTCTTGCATTTCAGCCAGACACTCCCAACTGTTTTCACATGGGTCATACCTACAGAGGTGGTGAAATTATGCACATATAACAAACAGTTAAGTATATGTTAGTTATTGCTTTTGGAGGGTTGATAATAAACTGCTCTTACCTGCAAACATTATTCAGGGTGTCATCAATGCCATAATACTTCTTGCCTCCAAACACATACAATCGTCCTTTTAGGACAGCCACCTCATGCCCGAATCTTGCTGGCTCAGGCATCTCTCCCAGCTTTCTCCACTCCAATGCCTTTTTTACCCCTATGTGATTCCTCAGGGAATTCCCAAACCAAAGTTCTCTGCTGATGTTGCGGCTACTCAGGTCTTCAGAAATCTGGTCACCTCCAATCACAACGAGACTCTCTTTTGGCATATAGATGCGGAACTGATGCTGTGCAGTCTCACTGGAGCAGAAATCTTCAAAGATTTTTTCATACAGTTCTGCCAAGTTGGGATTAGACCACATGGTCTGAGATCGCACTTCCTTAAATTCCTTGAATGTCATCAGGGGAAACTGGACAGTTTTCATAAGTTCATGAGCTAGTCTGAGCCTTATCTTGGGCTTTGCTTGGATCCAAGCCACCACTGCTTTGAATATAACAAGTTCAGATGGAACATAAAGTGAGTTACTGTTTAGGTACATCAAGAGCTTTTTGGCTGACAGGTCCGTAAACTTTGGGGTGCATGCCACTATCTGGAAATGCCGGAGGACAAAATCATCAGCAACTTCAAGAAGCTGTGCCATTTCATAGGCCTCGGCAAAAGATACCACATCCAGGCAAGTTTGAGGATTCATTTCTTGACACAGGAAATTATAGCACAGGGAAAGGGCAGGTTGGTACTGAAGCTGAAGAGCAGTGCCGGTGAGCTCAAAGATGTACTGCCAGCTCATAGGGAGAGCGCCACTGTAAGAGCAGCCAATTAGAACTTCTAATTCTGACGCCAAAAGGAAGGGAAGGGTCACAAAAGGCTGATGGGACTCCTTCATCCCTGAGGTGAACATGCCACGGAAGTAATCACTGCTTACAGCCAAGATAACTCTGTGGACTAGACAAAAGACGGCAATGAGTAAATATCTCCTTCTACCCTAAGATGTCCAGGTCACATGTTGTTTTATAATGAACTACATTAAAGATGAACGCTATAAAGACCCAAAGTCTAGGGGAAATGTATACTGAGATGTATTTAATGGTAAAATGTTCCAGAACATGGGAATCTGGAAGGCTGAGTAGTCATCTTGCAAATAAACAGAAATATGGACAGCTCGCAAACTTATTTGGCAGAACTACAGATGCTGCTGCATCTTAAGTGAATGTATATTTGATGGTAAAACTCTCAATACACATTTACACATTTCACATCTAATATTGGATATATTCACTTTTGCAATGAAGGAAGTGATGTTAAATTTGATTGAGGACCTACTTGTGGATCAAGGAAAATGTATCACAACACAGAATTTTACTTGAGCAAATAGGTTAAAGTTAAAGTGGGCATCCAGACCAGCTATAAATGGACCCATTGGTGGTCTACTCACCATGAAGCAATCCACCACAAGCTTCCAGAGTCACATCACATCCCACTCTGTCCATCCACAGCTGTTTGATGGACTGAAGGCTGATCATCATTTGCTGTGCAGTAGAAATACTTTCGCTTTTCTTATGCCCTCCAGTTTTTGTGGACTTCTCTTCTTCCTCAGAGCAGAGATTGAGAACCCTTGGTGCACCCAGTGTTTGAGCAGCAGCCTTTATCTTATCCAGATTATCCTTGTTTAAGAATGGTATTTGTCCAGTGTAGGCAAACTCCACAATCGCCTCTAACCCAACATGTTCTACCTCCGGACCAAGAGAGATTGACCATCGTTGAACTCCAACACATGTGTCATCATCTTTTCTTTCATCAGCTCTTTCGTTTTCTGCTTTGCTTCTTTTTAGATTATCGCAGATAAGTGAGCTGGTAGCAGCCAACACGGGGGAGTGCACACAAAAACTCGTCCCATCCTCTGTCCTCAAAGTAAGGTCAGTGAGAATGAATGAACTCCTGAATTCATTCAAGGTGAGAAAAACATGTATGGGGTAATCATCTTTGAAATATGTCTTTATGTCATCTTCATCACTAAAATCCCCATCTTCATCCACTGAATGGTCTGTTTCTTCATCATCTGTAGAAGCTTCCTCTTCTTCTTCATGATCTTCTTGAGTGACCCACGATTCTGTGACAGTTACTTCTTCATCTGTCAATTTTTCACTGTTGAATTCTTCATTCCACTCCAGAGTAGTCTGAGTTTCAGAGACGATATCTTCATTTCTGTGTTTGTTAAAATATTTATCCTCAGAAACTGTGAAATCAGAATCTTCATTCATTATTGAGTCCACTGAATCTCTAATGGGGTCTTCCTCTGTGAGTTTTTCATCCTTTTTCCTTCTTGCAGTACTCTTTTGGATTATTTGAGCATTCTCTTCTCTGAAATGTTCTTCCATGGTGTATCTTTCATGCTGTTCCTCTTCCTGAAGATCCCCATTCTCATCCCGTTTCTCTTTAAGCTTCTGTTCCTTGGTTTCTTTTTCCTTCTTCATAGTTTCCTGGTCCCTTTCTTCCGCCTCATTCTCCTTTCCCTTTGTTTCTTCCTTATCTTCCTCTTTAATGCCCCTCTCCACTTCCTCCCCTTTTCCAATGTCCTCTGCTTTCTTTGCTTGATTCTCCTTGGTCTCATCCACCTCGTTACTATGGTTAATCTCGCTGTTATTTTCTACTTCTTTCTCTTCTTCCACCACATCCATTCCTTCATCTACTTCAGTTGTCTCCCTCTCCTCCTCCTCATCTCCCTGTTTCATTAGAAGCCCTGTTTCTGAATCACTTTCTCCTTTATCCTCTTCACTTTCCTCTGCATCCCTTACCTCCAGTTTTGCCTGCGCTTCCTCTTCATCTTCATTTCCTCCTGCTTCATTTTCTTCCTCATTCACATCTTCTTCCTTGCTGTCAGCGTCCTCACCATTCTCTTCCACCCCATCTTCTTCTTCTTCTTCTCCTTCTTCTTTATTACGCACCTCTGCTTTAACCCACCATCTTATCCTGTCCCACAATTGTCTCCTTCTCTTCTCCATCACTCTCTTCCATACATCCTACTACTTCTGAAGGCAGGAATTAGCCACTGCCAGAGTGTCCAGTATCCCTATAATCTGCACAGCTACCTTTAATCTTTCAGAGCATTTGCACCTCAGGAAACCAAAAGACTGCAGATCACTTGCTTCTTGCAGAGCTGGACTGTGAAACAGCACAGACCTTACCTCATCTGCAGACAAGAGCTGTGTTGTCTATTTGTTCGTCTCCTGCCTCTCTCTCCCCTCTTGCATGTGAATGTTCGAGGGTGGCGTGAGAGTGCATGATTCCTCATATACCCAAATAAGCTGCTGTATACAGTGTAATATATCACTAGGTAGTGGAAATTCTAGACATCATGAGGCTTCAGGCAGACACCCAACAAAAGTCTGAAAATGACACTAAGTTATATTTTTATTTACCATATTGTCGAATATTGTGTCATATTTTCTTCAATTTTTGTCCTTATTTTGTTACTTTGTTTACTGTAATGCACTGATATATCTGCAGAGGATGTGCAGTTTATTGCTGTGGTCTTAAATGATGCACTTTGCAGTCTATTAGTGTAGGGATTGTGTTCAACAGTTCCAAAATGTAAACTGTAAGAATATGTCTCAAGCAAAAGCAAGTAATAAACAAGGCAATGACTTGGAGGCAGCTGAATCTCTGCCCATCCGAGTCTATCAACCTCGACATCTCGGCAAGCCTTGGCAGGCTTATTCATTCTGAGGCATATGACTTGGGGATGAATTTTAAATGCCTAGAGGGTCATCAGTGGGATCACATTGCTCCTCCACATCCAAGTACAGAGGAATGTGGGTCAAGGCGCGAGGGGGAGAAGGAGGCCAAGAGGGCAACAAAACAAACAACACCTGTTGACTTGAAGGCTTTTGTGCTAACAGAGAAAGCAAACAGCTGGGTCACACTGTATAACCTTGACTTGGAAAATAGTATTTATAAATATGCTCTCTCCTTGTATTACCACATTTTTAGAAATGGGAACTGGATTGGCTTGCGCCAGCTATTTGTGAATTTGTCCCGTCACAGTGCTAGGTAGTGTTTAGTGTTGACTGACCAATGAAACCTAAGAAATCTCTAAGCCGGAAACAAGTTTATTCAAGTCAGTTGAAAACATTTGTCAGATCAGAGGCAATTAGACAAGAAGTCGCTGTTGTAGCCAACAGTATTAGAAGATCTGTCAATATATTATCTGCTAGCATTTTATAAATATATTTTAAAATCTTCTTTGCCTTATTACTAAATGGTCTTCAGACTTAAGCAGGTTCTAAACGTCTAGTTTTCATATTAGTGGAGCATAAATCTCAGAAGGTATGCTAACCTAATCACAAGTACCTTTTTATTTCCTTTTCTTTAATCAGGCTGACATTGAAGAGAATACAGTGGTAAGGTTTGGGATGTAGTGGGGTATGTTTTGTTTTAGGACTAATTGTATTCATGCCATTCATACAAACGTTTAGAGCCACACCTCTGTGTCTTTCATTTCAGATGTTTTCAGTCCCATTGCCAAAGGTGTGCAAAATCAAGCGCCTAGCCTGTCCCTACTGCCTTTACTTATTTCTGAAAGAATGGGGCATTCTCAAGAGCTCCTTTGAATTTCAATACGGTACTGTAATAGGATGCTGCTGATGCAGGAAGACAGTTCATGCAATTTCTGCCCTACTAAATATTCTATCATCTGCTGTAAATGAAATTGTTGCAAAGTAGAAGTGTTTGGGCTCCACAGCAACTCATCCACAAAGCTTAGTGTGTAAAGTCCCCAACCCTTAGCTGATTCAGTCACTGCAGATCTCCAAACCTCCTCTGGCATCAACATCAGCGTAAAAATTGTCCACTGAGAACTTCATAGCATGGGTTTCCACAACCAAGAAGCTCCTGTGGGTGTAATGTGTAAGAGGTCAAGTCCATATAGTGTACCACTTTCATCTGAGAAGGAAACTGCAGCAAAAACAGGTAGGTGCATTTATTCTCATTTGAAAAAAGCATTTTGATCTGATCTTTGCCTCTACAGCAGTGTTGATCTCGTTCATGCTAGCTGCTGTTTTTGTCTCTGTTTTGTGTAAATGTGTTTAAACTCAATATTACTGATCTTTTATCTTTAAAATCAAAACCCTGCCTCATACATCCTCTAAGATCAGTGGACTTTTCCTTCACACTGTGGGTTTCTAATAAAAATCTACTGACAAGCTTTGAAGTTTCAGGACTGTGAGTAGGTGTGTTGGAAATGAAACTGGTGGGCAACAGATCGCTTAAAAAAAAACCACACACTCCTACCTGAGGACACGGTGACTTTGCCTTCACATGTGAGGCATCACACGCACACATGCCTACTGTACATTCACACACACACAGATTTAAACAGGCAGGCAAGTGATTAAGTCCCCTTTTCATCTGCACTCAAAAGAACACTCAAGTGCTTAAACACACTGAATGTGTGCTTGTAACTATTCAACTGTCTGCAAGCTGTTTTCTAAAGCTTTAATACGCCCTAAAAAATGTCTCCATTCAGGAAAAACCTGTACAGATATTTGTCATTGCATACACATTCACAGCAGATTCAGATATGCTTCTGTATCTACATTATTACCTACAGTTTGGCTTTGGGCAGCTGCTCACAATCTTACTTATGAAAAGTCTTTTTCCTCTGCAGCAGTTCTGATTGTTACCATGACAATGCAAGCAGTGAGAGGAGGAGGAGGAGTGAAGAGCGCTAACCTCGTTATGGGACCCTCCTCCCCCCTTCAGGCCCTTTTGTCAAGAGCAGCTACACTGCTGGGACATGAGGGTTGCATTCTTCTTTTTTGGCTCAACAGAGTGAGAGGCACAAGTAGTTCAAGCACTGAACACTGTCAACTTTTGTCAGAGTGCCTATTCTGTAACTGTGCATGGTCTAAAAAAAAAATCAAAAACAATAGCTCAACATTTTGCAGAAATGTCATGTGACTGACTGACAACTTGTACAAGTCTCTCTCATTTAGTGTCACCTCGGATAAGCTCCAGGATCATCATGGATGGGTGGGAAAATATACATATTTGCATTGGACAGATAAGGTCAATACTATTGTAATATAGCTCACAGAGTGGGACAGAAATTAGTGAAGTGAAATATTTTTAATAAAAAAAGTAAAAGTCATGGTGGTTGATCTAAAGTGTTGCTGAGGCTTTTGGAGGTTAACAGGAAGTCCGATGTGTAACCACCTAAACCTGAATTTTGGACATGAAATGCAGAAAGTGTAGGCACAATCGTTGGTACCAGATGATCAGTGTTTTCACTTTGTAGTCAGAGTTTTACTAAACAATCCTGTTTAAACCAGCTTTGGTTCCTTGTTGCTTTACTAATCAAAATGCAGTTTCCAAACCATTTGCTATAGTCTAAACATGGATGAGACTATTATTGACTTATTTTATTAACTTAACTGCATTGATAAGCAATGGAAGGCATAAAGTCTAAAACTGGAAAAGCCTTATCTACTATCTGGATATCCTGGCTACACCGGACAAAAAAGGATTCGCTGATGTTCCCCGAGGCTAAGGACCCCATTATACCCACCACGTGCTGCCTGGCAAACAGAACTGTACTAAAAAGTTGACGTCAAACTGATATCGACTTTGTCAATGTTGTCGTTAGCCGCTGTATTAGACACTCGTGCACCTCTTGATTTTTGTAACCTGGTACGTTATCCTACTTTCTGCCACCTGGTTAAAGACAGCACGATATGATGTCCCTGTGTTAGTGTTGTTGTTGGTCCAGGTTCAACACTGCAAGTGACCAGTCACATTGTTGTGATGTCATAGTTTTGCAATGTGGAAACACCATCGCACCACACACCAAACCCTAACCCTAACCGCCCCTCTATTTTTTCTCGAGTGTACATGGGCAGGTTTTTTTCCATGTTGCAAAACTATGACATCATAACAATGTGATTGGTCACTTGCCATGTTGAACCTGGACCAGCATTTATTACGATAATCCAAAAACAAAGCCCAACACGGGGATATGAGATACAATCGTGTTGGCTTTTACTATTTCACATTTGAAGATGTATCAGTGCTAATGCAGCAGCTATGATGGAGCCATAAGTCAACGGTTTAGCCTCGTCACTGCAACCTGCTTGGTTTTAAAGTGGTGGTAGAGAAAAAAAAAAAGAAAGAAAGGCTTTTGTTGTCAAAATACAATCTAGTTTTATTGAATTTCTGGGCCCCATGAAACACAGAGGTAAACATATAGAAATAAAATGTAAGACTACAACATAACAACAAACTAGGAGAGAAAAATCTCTAAAACTAACAGTGCAACTTGATATTAACCTAAAATGATCATTTTTCTACAGGCAAGCAAGCATCAGTAGTGTGACGTGGGGAAGAAAAAAACCAATCCTAACTTCAAAACACATACAAAACAACATAAAATGAAATGTACAGTACGGACAAGCCAAAAAATGGCGTTTTCTAGATATTCCAGCTTGAAATAAACAGCATGACTGATTGTCAAGCTTAGTCCTCTTAAATCATAATTTACATAAACATTCTTAAATATGACTGTAAGACTGTGAAATAGTGTCCAAACTGCTGTAACCCACTGCCACCAAAGCTCATTTTATTTTGAGGTCTGCAGCGCGTAAAGTAATACATGTAATTCATTCGTTATAACAGATGTGCTGTAGATCATACAAGATGGGAGCTGTATCAGATCTCTCCTGGTATTGCATTTTAAATTGGGTCACGCTCTACTTTGGAACCATCGAGTCCCTGCATTCACAAACTGTATTCCTCAGAGGAAGAAAAGGGGACGGGGGGCCACAAAGGTGTCGACAGTGCCAAGGACATAGGAGACGTACTCGAACAGCAGTTAAGATGCCGCGGTAGAAACAGAGGGATTGCATAGTTCGGCAGCATTGTCTTTCGCAGGTTTTTCTATTGAGCCTCCTAGTTTCCTTTTTAAAAGTACCTGCACAGCCATAAAACCTTGCCCCCCCCCCAATGTGTCACTCCTGTGGCTTGTTAGAATAAGGAGCGAGATGAGAGGTCTATTTTTACAAACGAGGGGGTGAGGAAAAGTGAGACGGAAGGTGAGATTTTATGAGACAGAGGCAGGAGCTGAGTTTGTGTTGTGTTCACTGTGAGCACATTCTCCATCAAAATGCGCCGCGTTATGAAAGTTTCTCAGTGCCTTTTTGGTTTCGAGGGACGACCTTCGCTTAAAGTCAAGATATTTAAAGAAAGGAGGAAAAGAAACATTGAACACAAATTCAGTATTGCTAATCTATTATTATCTTCAAGTCTTTCTACTCGTTTATAAAGAAATTACGCTTTCCCCTACATTGTATGAGTCGGTAGAACTTTCTGTAATTTCTGGAATGAAACTAATATCCTGAAGCAGACATGGCGGGTCAAGCGCTGGCCCACGGAAGGAGGAAAGACACGATAAAAACAATGAGAGAAACAGAGAGAGGTAATGACAGGAGGAGGATAAGAGGAAGAGAGAAGGATGACGGCCACAGAGACGCCAGTTTGGAGCTTTGGGTCACCTCATCTGGACTCTTCTGCTTCTCCACATTCGGCCTGCAGATGATCAGTGGCCTGACCTGTGATATGCTCTCCTGAAAGGCAGACGCAGGAGAGAACTGAGAAAGACCTCAATTTCTCTGTTTGTACTTCATTTTTAGACCCTGAATGAGCAGACTAACTAATTAAAGCAGCAGGGAAGTAATAGTATGAAACCAGAAACCTCTGTGCACTCAGTGAGTCAGAAAGGAGCTAAAGATTTAAGAGTTAGAGCCATAAGTATTTGGATAATTACACTTTTCAGGGGGCAATTTTCTTTCTCTGTACACCAAAAAGTAGATTTAAAATAAACAATCAATATTCAAGACTTTCAACTTTAATTCAGGGGGTTTAACAAAAGTAGTGCATTAACTGCTTTACCAGTTCTATAAACATTAGGTCATATTCCAAAGTTAAAATATAATTGGACAACTGACTGACAAGCAGCAGGCAGCAGGTCGTTATTTCATGACAAATAAAGCAGACATAAAATCTGAATTTTTGTGAATTTCAAATATGAGGTGTCACTGCAAGAGAGGGAGCCCATTATTGGGCTGAAAAACCAAAATAAACCTCCCAAAGAGAAAGAGCAAAAACTTTTGGGGCAGCCAAATCAACAATCTGGTTTGTTCTTATAAAGGAACCAATGATACCAAAAGCAAAAGGCCAGAAGGACCACAGAAGATGACTAAAAGTGCAAGATGGCAGGATTATGGTTAAGAGAAATAACATCACAACATCTAAACAAGTCGAGAACACTCTCAAGCAGGTAGGTGTATCAGTCTCCAATCAAAAGATGCTTTTGTGAATGGAAACAGATGTTTACAATGAGGTGCAAACCACTGATTACAGGCTCAAGCCTCAGAAAACATCTAAAAGAGCCAAGTGTACATATATTTGGACAGACAAAATCAAGACGGACTTTTATCACAATGGTGGACGAAAAGGGGAAAACTTAGCATGTCAAGCACGGTGGAGGCAGTGTTATGACATGGGCACACTGTCCACGTCGTGTTTATTGATGATGTGACTCCTGATAGAAGTGGAGAACGAATTCTGAAGTGCAGACGGGGTTATACTCTCTGCTCAGATTTAACCAAATGCTGCAAGCCTGACTGGACAGTGCTTCAAAGTGTAAATGTATAATGATCCAAAGCAGACTGCAAAAGTTTTTCATGGCAAAGAAATAGAATTTTCTACAGTGACCTGATGTAAACCGAGTGAAACACTCTTTGCCAATACTCAACTAAATGCATACAATTAATGGAAATTTGAATAAAAACCTCTTGAATTAAAGCCGAAGGTCTGCTCCACAATCACATCTTGATTGCTTGATTCTGATTTTTTTTATTTATTTATTCTTACCTCGAGTATGGTTCTGCTGTGTGCTCTGTCAGGACTAAGCCTGAGATTCCATCGATGGGATCTATGGCTTCGCCCGCCATCATCCTCGCTCTCCGTGGTGTCTTGTCGCGCTACTCGAGGACGTTTCCGTCTCCGTGAGCTGATTCGCTGGAGAGAACCAGGCTCCTGGAGTCTGAACAAATTGAGTCAAAGGCACAAGGTCAGAAACAGTAAGGCACAACGCAGCACACTGTGTGAACATGAACGCGTCGGTGACCTGCAGTCTGTATCCTCTATATCCGCATCTGCGTCACTCTCTCCCTGAGGGTCAGATAACACACACTCCTCCTGCAATGGAGCGAAACACAAAAGAAAAAATATATAATACATAACAGAAATAAAGAGGAAGTTAGCAGCCATTAAGCTGGGATAAAATATGACAAATACAAAAGTGTTTTCAATTTTGGAGTTTTTAAACAGAAAGAAACACATAAATCCCGGTGACTCATCACAGACTAACACAGTTTGTGAAACCAAAAACCACTTGATGATGGCATTTGTCTGTGTGAGTGTGCTAATGCGTCACTTTTTTATATTACCACCATTGTTATTAAGCATGAATCAGCTCACACCTCTATCCATAACGTGACTAATGAAGTCAGAGAGTATTTATATCCCAACAGTACCAGTCTTTTGACCTCTTTCTGTCATACACACACACATATATATATATATATATATATATATATATATATATATATATATATATATATATATATATATATATATATATATATATATATATATATATATATATATATATATATATATATATATATATATATATATATATATATATATATATATATATATATATATATATATATATATATATATATATATATATATATATATATATATATATATATATATATATATATATATATATATATATATATATATATATATATATATATATATATACACACACACACATATATATATATATATGAAGGTCAAACTATAAACTATACTGCTTAACAGGGATTTCAGACAACTCAAAAATCATTGATTTGTCTAAAAGTTCCTTTTCCAGAACAAAAAGTATATCACTGAATACTAAACTGTGTATTATACTAACAAGAACTACTGCCACTCTGTACTGAAAATATAAATTTTGCATTTAAAAAAAAAAACAATTAACTATTAACATAATGTGCTGTGTGTTTTTATCTCTGGTGTATAAGTGCCAAAAAATGCCGTTTCTGTAATGGCCACTTGAGGCTGAGTCCAAAAGCAAGTCACCACAGCGCCCACAGCGTATGTTAAAATGGCTAATTTTGCAACACAACTATACATTAGTTGTGTCCAAATTCATGGGCTGCATCCTCCCGAGGACCTGGCCTTCGCGGTCTATGTGGGCCGGGTCCTCAGAAGGTCGGGTAGGCCGGAAGTAAACGGCTGTGAAATTGGACGGTCTAGCCTTCTGATTAGCGTCACCGCTGTCTCGGTGGAGTTTAATAAACTCGGCCTTCTGCTCCTTGCTATCTAACAGGACACTGGTGCAAATTCTCGACCATCTCACACTTCTGTTTAATCAGTTTTCTGTTTGACGTTTATTCAGCTGTGTGAGAACCAAGGAGGAACCCACCCGGGGATTAATAAAGTTTTATTTAATTTAATCTAATAACTTTAATCTCAGCCAAACCGATTTACTCACGAACAAATAAAACACTGAAAAAAGCCAAACAACATTTTTAGGTTGTCTAAGTGACTTATATATTATGTTTAACCTGGGTAGTGAAAGTCCGCAGTGATCTGAAAATGATGTGCCGGGAGTTGTGCCGTTCTCGGCAGCTTCAGTGACCCTCGAGCTCTCGGCTAGCTATCAAGCTGGTGGGTAACAGACGTCTCTGAAAACGTCGAAGCACTTTTGCAAATATGTGATATCTTGATAAACCGAACAGATATCTGAAGTTTACACACCCACATTCTCGCCTGAAAATATGTTAAAAGTTTAATTTGTGATCCAGAAAGATTAATAAGAGTAATTTTAAAACTTAGTAGCAGCCGCCATTGCCGGAAACTGGACTTTGGCTGGACCGCGCTATGAATTCTGGGATATGGTGGGCCACGAAGGACACACCTGACCCATCCTTCAAATTTGGGGAAAAGGAGGACGCATTTGTTGGCTGCATTCGGAGGAGTCTACGAATTTGGACAGCCTTCGGCGCGTCGCTGTGACGTAATCGGTCTACAAATGCGTCCTCAGGAGGAGGCAGCCCATGAATTTACTCACGAACAAATAAAACACTGAAAAAGCCAAACAATAACATTTTTAGGTTGTCTAAGTGACTTATATATTATGTTTAACCTGAGTAGCGAAAGTCCGCGGTGATCTGAAAATGATGTGCCGGGAGTTGTGCCGTTCTCGGCGGCTCTAGTGACCCTCGTTAACACGTTAGCACCGTCCTGCCCCACGCACAGGGCGATCCACGATAACTCGCTAATGGAGATTAATTGCTGTGTTAACCGTTAATGCGGTTATGCCGTTAATGTCATTTTAACGAGATTAACGCTGACAGCACAATTTTTATTTACATGTTAGAACAGATGCACTCTGCTAAACAAGCTAGCTAGTTCAGGCTAGTTTTAAGTTCAGGCTACAGTAAACGGATAAAGACATTTTATTAAATGATTTCATTATATTTGACTTGTTTGTTAAAGTGCTCATGTGGGATATTGTTTCATGTAAGGGTAGCTAGCATCATCACCATCAATTCAGGAAAACTGTATCACAAATCATACTTGTTGGTTTTCACTAGTCTGCAGCATCACCCACCTCACTGATTAAAATAATTGCGGTGCTTATTTCCATTTTGATACGTATTAGCCAATTATACTGAGTTGTGCAAAAGTCTGGAGTCCCTCCTAATTTGAATATTTTGCTTTAAGGAGCCAGAATTTCTTTTAATTTTTTAAAGTGGTCTTGAGCAATAGTATTCCAGCCTTTCTGGAGGTCTTCCAAAGTTTTTCTTTGGTACACAGGCTGCTTTTTCCCCTCTTTCTGTCAGTCCAGTGGCTAACACTTTGGTATTCACAGCCTGTCACAAAACACAAAACTTGTTCCCATTTGTGAAATCTGTGCAAGATGCCAAAGAAAATAAGCTATTTGTGCACCAAAAAGGGTATTCCCAAAGAGCTATTACCCAAACACCTGGCATAACACTGCATGTGTCCTTTAAAAAAAGTCTGTGGAAGCTAGACAAATGGAGAACAGAAGAAGTGTCTGGCCTGAAAATCTAACTACAGCAAGAGCCGAACTGAAAAACAATAGCAACAGGTCAGATGGAGTGAGGGATCCAATTTTTTTAATGATTTTTATTTTTTTTGAGGAAGTCAGGAGACAGAAGCATAAGTGAGCGTGTATGTAGCAAGGTGGAGGCTCCATCATGGCTTGGTGTTACATTTCAGCCAGTGGTGTTGGAGATCTTGGTCTAGGACAAAGAAGAACTTTGAATGTCCTTCAAGAAGCCTGGAGAACTATTCCAAAAATAAATTACAGAAAGACTGTCTAAGAGATTTCAAGCTGCGTTGAAGAATAAAGGTTGTACCAAATATTGACTTTCAAGCTCTGTTTTTGATTTATATGTTGTATTTACCTGTAAGTTGGAGCATGTTTCAGTTATTGAGTATTTGAAATATGACAAAATATAAAGACATCAGGGCTGGCTCAAGACTTTTGCACAGTGCTGTATATCAGTTAGCAATAAATGGTCCAACCCTAGTTTTAAGATACCGAAAATCCTTTTTGAAAATGTCTATCAGTGGCATCAGCATCAATCATCTGGCCTAAGTGAACCCTGGTATTACTCATGTACTGCTCAAATGCTGGAATCTTAAAAGCCTATAAAAATGCCAGCTGCCTGCCAGGAAATCAACACAAATATCAAAAGTCTTATAACGTGTTACATATCCAGACTCCACATACAGCGCTCTGCAACAGCATTAAGAAGCTGCACACAGAGCACTGTCATAAAGACACGCACACATATGCTACACATTACCTCTGTGCCGTATCCCTCAGAGTACCTGGTTACCATCACTTTGTTTTTTCCACAGCGTTCACACAGCCGCGTGTCCTGAGAACAGAAACCAGGAAGAGAGACAGACCTACTGATTAGATTCAGACCTTGAAAAAAAACAAAACGAAAATCTAACACGTGATTCGTCGATATCTGTGACCAGGTACTTTAAAATAAAACAGGGCAGCGACAAAGATGCAGAGAGGTCGTCGGGAAGCATTTAGAGCCTGATTACAGATGAAGAAACACTCTCAGATCTGAGCGGGTTGAGCGACGGCCACAGACACTTAAGTGGAAAGCCTGAGCACTCACCGGCGTAGGCGTGTGTGCTTCTGAATAAAGTGTACAGGGACCGGCCTCGCACAGACACGCTACATCTACCTCTCTGCAACTCGCCCCCATCTGAGACAGAGAGACAAAGACAGGGAGGATAAACAACTGTGATCTGTTGACTTGATGAAGCTTCTGGTCCCTTTTATCTTTAGACAGCAGCATTATGACAGAGATAAAGGAAAGGAGTAAGAAGCTTGTACAAACTTACATAAGGTACAGCAATATCACTGTCACATGACCTGGGATGAGCCTGGCTGTTGGTTATCACTGGCAAAAGTTTTAATCTCTGTCAACAGTTCAGAGGAGAGATTTCTGGCTTTTGACATTATCTGCCTAATCACTTAAAAATGCTTGACTGCCAAGTGCTGAACACTGGAGTTATTAAAAGGTAAAAAAAAATAACACAATTAAGTCAGAAAATGGAGATATTACCTGTTCAGCAACTGGATCTGTGGGTTCCTTCGGTTACCTTTTGTGTCAACTGCAGCCTACTTTAGAGCCACATGCAGATTTAAGAGGTATGCCGGTAGCAGGTATAAATAAACAGCCTCACCTCACAGTCATTGCCGGACGTCTCTCCAAAGGTAAAGAGGCCGTGGGAGTCGGATTCCCTCCGCAACATGACCTCTGACCTGGCTCACGCACTCACATAGACCTGCTGGGACGCACAAACAGCATACAGTCAAGTTCAAAGCTTGTCATCACTCGCAATTAACCGTGAACACCTTGTACTCGGTGTCTTCTGATGCAGATATTTAGCAGAATGACTAAAAGTAGTTACCCTATTCCTGATTTCTCAGGGTTTGTTTTTTGCATATTTGTCACATTTACATGTTTCAGAGCATCAAACTAATTCTAATATTAGACAAAGATAACCAGAATAAATGCAAAATGCAGGTTTTAAATGATGATTTTATCTATTAAGAGGAAACAAGTTCTCCAAACCTACATGGCCCTGTGTGAAAAGTAAAAGCTGGTGTTCCACCTTTGGCATCAAGAACTGCATTCGAGTGTTTGTGATAACGGGCAGCGAGTCTTTCACATCACTGTGGAGGAGTTTTTCCCCCTCTTATTAGCAGTATTTGTTTAATTCAGCCACATCGGAAGGTTTCTGAGCGTTTAAGGTCATGCCAAGCGCCCCAATCCTGATCTGAAGCTGGACTTTGACTGGGTCACTTCAAAACCTTCAGATGGGCTTTTTTGAGCCACGGGTGGACTTGCTGGTGTGTTTCGGTTGTTTGTCCTGCTGCAAAACATGAGGTTCTGGGCACAAACTGATAGCTGGACATTCTCTGTTGGGATTTTCTGGTAGAGAGCAGAATTCATGGTTCCATCAGTTGCAATAAGTCGTCCTGAAGCAGCAGAGCAGCCTTGACCATCACACTACCACCACCATGTCTGACTTTTGGTATGATGTTCGTTTCATGAATTGCTGTGTTAGTTTTTTGCAGATGTAACTGGACTCAAACCTTCGAAAAAGTGCTGCTTCTGTCTCGTCAGTCCACACAGTATTTTCCCAGAACTCTTCGGAATCATCAAGATGTTTTTTGGTAAAAGTGAGACCTGCCTTTGTGTTCTTTTTGGTCAGAAGTGGTTTTCTCCTTGACCTCTCCCATGCAATCTGATTTTTAACCAGTCTCTTTCTTATTGTTGAATCATGAACTCTGACCTTAACTGAGGCAGGTGAGGCCTGCGGTTCTTTAATGTTGTTCTGCGGTCTTTTGTGACTTCCTGGATGAGTCGTCCGGGTGATCTTGGAGTAATTTTGGTAGGCCACTCCTGGGAAGGTTCACCACTGTTCAACTGTTCTCGAGTCCCAAAACCTTAAAAATGCCTTTGTAACTGTTTCCAGACTGACAGATTTCAATGACTTTGTTTATCAGCTGTTTCTTTAGATCAGGACCATGATGTGTTGCTTTTTGAGATCTGAGCCTGCTTCATTTTGTCAGACAGCTGAAGTGATTTCTTGATTCAGCAGGTCTGGCAGTAGCTAATGAACCTGAACATGATTTAACAAAGTGGGGCAATTAGTTTTGCACACAGGGGTTGGACAGCTTTATTTTTACTTTTATAAATAAAGTCATCATTTAAAAAAACTCACATTTTTTAATTTAATCAGTTATCACCGTGTAATATTAAAATGTGTTTGATGATCTAAAACAAGTAAGCGTGACAAATAAGGGGGAAAAAATCAGAAAGAGGGTAAATGCATTTTCACAGCACTGCAGACATTCTAAAAGTGAGCAACAATAAGTAGCAGCATTATACATTTATATATTTTCCAGCTAAAAATACAAACATAAATCACTTAAAATTTCTTCTATTTTTAGCATGTATTTGTTTAATGAGGACCTTTAATTAAATGACTTTTATTTCTTTAAAAAACAGTAATAATTCAGTCATAGTTGGGTCAACTAACAGCCTGGAAAACCGTGAAGTGTTGTGCTTTGAGTGAATCAGTGAGGAGATAAATGCGTTATTTGGCTACAAACTTGGTGTTACAGGGGTGTGCAAATATGACGCTGTCTTTACTACGCAAACCGCGAGCTTGTGCTATCAGAGATGTGTCATCACGGCACCTCACTGTAAAATCCGTCCAGCAGTGTCCGCACTCCCATTACGTAATAACACGGCAATCAACGTTAGCGAGCCGGGGAAGTTTTCCATAAAGATACGGGGAAACACGCCGTCAGCGTTTAAAGCTTTTTATTTTTTTTTAACAAACAAGAATTCAAACATCAGCTACAATTTTCAATTAAAAAATATCGCGAAATAAACTAAATGAATTACAAGTAAAAAGCAGTAATTTAGAAAAGAATGGAGTGACCCGTCTCACCTCAAACGCATCCTGTCCGAAACCGCGGAATAAAGCCATGGACGGTGGTCGTAGTTGTGTATTTAGAGGATGAGCAGCAGGACGCGGCGGTGTTTGTCATTGTGGCGCGGGGAAGCCATGAGCTCGCGCTGCTTGTGAGTGTTTGACATTGTAGCAAATCCTCCGTGTGATGTCAGCGCCAGCGATGACGGGCAGCTACGGTCCGGGAAGCGCGTGCTCACTGGGATACCGAACGTTCCCAAAACAACGCGGGAGCGCGGAGGAGCAGCAGCACATAACAGGGATTTCCGTCCGGTGCTTTCAAAATAAATGCCTTTGAAGATAACGATTGCGTGACTTTTTTTTTTGTCCCACTCATAAATTTGAAAATGATGAATCCGTGGACGGAATACTAAAAAAAACAGGTGTGAACGTTTCCTGAGACAAAACGTAAATCCAGTTGTTGAAAAAATGGTTTCAAAATATTACAAAGTATATCTTGAGAAACCCCCTGAAAATTGCATTTTTGCCGCCGTTTCAGCTTCCTAACTAAATTACACGTAAAATATAAATAGCAAAATAGGTATTATTGGATTTTTTTTAATTTTATTGCTTGTTGTTTTAGTTTTTTTCATAAAATTTTGATGACGTTTCACAAACATTTTTTACTATCCATAAGTCACAATTTCACGTTCGATGTCTTAAAATTTCGACTAACTCTGTGAGAATTTTTTTTTCCAATGGTAAAACAAGCTTTCATACATTTTTATTGGATTTGATCACATTCAAAACTTGAAAGCCCACAATATCATCATGTATGTAGTGTATTTTAGATATTTTTAAAGAGGGGCATTGTGCCTTTTCACTGTTTCTTACACCAACTATGAACAGCACATCGCTATATTAATGAACTACCAAATAAAACCGAAAACTGGATACACATGCAGTTCATACAGGGAATTAATTGCATGTTAACATCTTAATTATTATCAACAGGTATGTTGCCACAATGAATTCATAACATAAAAAACCCCTCAAAGTAACCCTAACATTTAACTAATTGACTGTTAGTATTGACTTTTTCTTCTCAAATAAAAAAACACAAATTGAATGACATTACAGATAACAGTAAAAAATCAAATAACAGTCATCTTCATTCAGTAACAAATTTCACTTCTTTTACTAAAATTGTATTAATCCAGAAAGTAATGAAGTAATTTAAATTCGTTAAATAGGAAATTACATCTGTACCTAACTAGTCACAGGCCTCTTTCACAGCTGCAGCACATAAACTGCCTAATTTTTAGGTTCTTTAGCATCTTGCAGCACCCAAGTATGTTTTAGACAACTGTATAGCAACTATGTAGCCTTAAGATGGTGTACCACCATTCTTTGTTTTTCTTTTACAATTTATGACTATCTTTCTTCATTTGTTTAAAACATAAGAGAGCGATTTGGGTTATTTTTAGGAGGTGTTACATTCATGTATACTGGGACAAGTTGCCACACGTGCCCCCATGTTACTGAGAAAACTTGCTTAACTGACATGTATGCTATCATTAGCCAAATCTATTTCAACATAGGACTGGAGCTAAGGCGTCACATCACATTTCAATCTTTCTCTATCCTCAACTAAATGGAAAAATATAATTTTGAATATTCTTATGAGTAAAGTTGCCATTTGAAGGTAAAATTATTGAATGAATTAATCACTGTAGAATATTGTGACTATTCAGAGGTGAGCACATGTTATAACACAGGTGTAACAACATGTGGACACATACTGCTCTTAGAGCATGTTTGAACATGTTGACTTTTCGGAAAGCTGAAGAATGGCCTGCATGAGAACTTATTCCACTCTTCCCATAAACACACAAAAGAAAGAACGAAAGACAGGTTATTTTAAGGCTACAGTGTTTATTCATACTATTTGTATTTATCTGTTGTAGGTTTATATGTACACATTAACCAGTACGTATGTGTGGACAGCAGAGAAAGAATTTCATTGCACAGTAAAATGCTTTTCTTTGTACACATGACAATAAACGCTTTGAATCTTGACTCTCCACTGACACTGAATCTCCTAACGGTTCCCCAGACGTGATTCTGTGCACTGCCCTGCTCTGGGCACTCTGTCCTCACTCAGGGAATGACCTTAACTGTCCAGTCACATTCTTTCCTTCAATAAAACACCCATTTCCTGTGAGTTAGTATGAGTTCATGTTATATCTATCCAATAACTCAATGCTCTTGAAACATGACCTGATTCAAATGAAGATTTTTTATATTGCGCTTTTCTACCGTACTGGAGCACTCAAAGCACTCTATACAACATGCCTCATTCACCCAATCATACAAGCACTTTTTTGTATGCCTAAGTGCTTTCCATCTAACAATCATACTCCAATGAACGCAGCGGAGAGCAACTCAGGGTTCAGTATCTTGCCCAAGGATATTTGGCATGCAGACTGGAGCAGCCAGGGATTGAACCACCAGTCTTCCAACTACCAGATGACCTGCTCTACCTACAGCATTTTGATAACAAGGTGATCATTTTGAAACAGGTGTTTTGGTGCCAGGAAGAAGCAGAAAAGACCACGATGGTTAAATAAATTAATAATAATGATACTAATAATAATAATAATAAGCTCAAGGTCTTGAATCTGGATTTTTGGTCAAATTGTGCATTTCGTTTTTTTTAAATAAGGACATGTCCACTGGTATGCAGACATGTGGATATGGATGTAGTTCTTGTGTGTATGTTTTTCCCTTTCATCTTAGTGTAAACCCATTTCACACCACTGAAAACTGAGCTTTTGATAAAAACTTCATCCAGAATTTAGATTTTTCACTCCTCCATCTGCAGGTGAGCAAGAAAAGGGGCAAAGGTGTGCAAATGTATCTCCTTTCCTGATGTCAGATCATGCTCTGTGTTACTGTTTATAGGATTTTCGTTGGCTGACATTTCTACACACTTAGCTGTTGTCACATGCTGCTTTGCCATGCTCTTGACAGCACATGAGGTTGTTTTCCGACATTTTCATGCAGATGCGGGATATTTAAAAAAAAAAAAAAGTGGTCCCTCTCTATAACGTGGTTCACTTTTCGCGGCCTCGCTGTTTCGCGGATTTTTTTGCATGTTTTTTTTTTTTTTTGTAAAGCGCATTGTGTTCTGCGTCCTGATTGGCTGAGGACCATTGTCATTCAATCTCGTGCCGTGTCTTCTGTACAGTACAGAATGCGTCAGCTTGTCAAATTTACATAAATCTTCAATCACTACCAGTGTGATTCTGAAGTTCTGTACTGTATGTTTGCAAGTTTTGTCCCCAACAAACACAATAATGTTGACGAAATTTTTTGTACCGTTAAAGGCACCTATGGTAGCATCCAAAGGGCAGAGGATGATGCTAACCATCGCACAAAAAGTTGGACTTCTGGACATGCTAAAGGAAGATAGAAGTTACCGTATTTTTCGGACTGTAAGGCACACCGCATTATGAGGCGCATTAAGCAAAACAAAACAGTCAGATATGTCCAACTTTACTCAACTCATTCTTCTTGCTTCCTCTACTTCCGTACCAATGATTCATTAATGTTGAATTCTCTCGCAGGTGCTGTATTCCCATGTTCTAGACCTGAAAACAGGGTTTGATCTTTGGTTTCATTCTATAATACTGGACTTACTTTTCTACGAAGGTTTGAACTTTGAGAGAGTTTAAACAAGAGAGAAACGTGTGAAAATGTTCATGCCTGTCTGAGAAAAGTGTATAAAGTATGTAGTGATGGGTTTTACAGCCTTAAAACATCTATATTATTGATATTATTGTATAAAATGAAGTTGGCTACTTCTCGGATTTCACATATCGCGGGTTATTATTGGAACGTAACTCCCGCGATCAACTAGGGATCACTGTACTCAAAATTAAGAAACCATAACAATAATAAGATATGATACTAAACTACCAGAATATTTTAATCCATATTGTTCTCTACCTCTGGCTGGGTTCTCACTCCCTGGTTTTGTGAGCCGACAATACATCAGGTCCAGTGAAAGGAGCAAATGTACCATCACTGGTCACAAGGCCCACATTGCATTGTTGCAATGAATGTGTGCTAGAAAGAAGTGTGATATACTGGTATGTAATTGTCTTCAGAAAAATAAGACCTTCAGTTGCTTGGCAAAAGATGGTGTGCATTCAACGGCATGTGTTGAGTGGTTTGAATTTAATTCAAGGTCTTTTTTTAGCTTGTTCTAGAGAATCTTTGGCATAAAGCTGAAAGCACATGCCCAGTTCCTCTTAGATTCAGGTTCAGGTTACTTTATTTGTACCTGTAGGTAGATTTGGTTTGCAGTGGATGAGTCATCCTTCCTCACATGCACATTTTTCAAGACAACACAGAAAACACAGAGCCCCTTCAACATCATTTAAGATGTAGAAGCTACAATTTGTTCATTTAAATGATAGCTGCTGGAAAAAAGCTACGTTTACATAGTTTAGATTTTATTGTTCTGCATTTGGGACAATGCATTTAAGGACATACAGGCTCAAAGCGAGAGTTATAATAATAATAATGATAATAATAATAATAACAATAAACAATACTGTATCTGGATCAGTAAAACAACCAAAAGCCATCATTACATTCATTCCAGAAAACTGTGACGTGGTCACCAATATATGCATCTTTATTATCTAACTAAATTGATAAGTCCTAGTTCTAAGTGACCTTTTAAATGACATATTTAAAGCTCTAATTCCTGACCCCCCACTTCTTAAAAACATGAAACTGGGTACAATTATGGGTAATTTTTATCCTGATCTTTATCTTGGCACCGGGTTACAGTCAGCAGTTGTGCCGGGAAAGACAGAGAAGCAATTGAAAAGAGATGCACACAGTCACATATACAAACACGACAACACAAATATACAAAGGGAAACTTGGAAGTTCCCACTCATTTTAATCAAAAGAACTCACCCGGAAATGCCGTTCCCCAGGGGGATCTGTTTGTTTTAGTACAGATGTCACATGATAACTAAAATATTGTTAGGTTAGGGCAGCTGACATTTTGTCTGGTAACTGGGTAACAGTCAACCTAATTCAGCCTTTAACTGCAAGTATGAACATGTTTTAGTGAACACACACTTCGCTATCGGTACTAACAGATTTTTTTTTTTTTAAGCCCTCAACAGAAATGGCAGAAATGGTCTCAGTGGACAGGTGGCTGTCAGGAAGTCATTCTTAAGGAAGGGAAACATGGAGAAAAGGCTAAGGTATGCAGAACTACACAAGAACTGCACTGATGAGTGTACAAGTGTAAAATTTTTGGAGTCTCTGTCATGGTTTGGAGGTGAATTTTAGCCAGTGGTGTTGGAGATCTGTCAAAACTGATACAATTTTTCATGCATAAAAGTACCACCAGGTTTTGATCCACCATTAAGTACCACCTGAAAAGCATATGCTGCCTTGTTCCGCATTACAATGATCCAAACATACTGCCAATGCAGTAAAAGCATGCCTGGATAGAAAAAAACACAGTGGAACACCATCAGTCATGGATTGGCCTCCCCAGAGCCTCAACATTACTGAAGCAGTGTGGGTTCATCTAAAGGGAGCCAGCATGCAAAGAAGAGCTTTAAATGTCCTAAAGCCTGAAGAACTATTCCTGAAGACTACCAAAAATTTGCCTAAGAGAATTCAGGCAGTGTTGAAAAATAGAGGTGGTCATACCAAATGTTGACTTTCAAGGTCATTAGAATTGTACAAACTCTGTTTTTGCCTTAGATACTGTACGTCCATACATTTTTGTGTGCATTTCAGTTCAATAACTTGTTCCACCCATTTCCCCCTTTTCCAAAAAGTAAATATGAAGGGTGGTCTGAGACTGTTGCACAGTACTGTACATGCTAAATGAGCTTAACCATTGCAAATAGACCTCATTTTGGCCAAAATGTCCCTTGAGCCCTACTGCTGCTTGTAGACAGCAGGCCTACTGAACAAGATAAAGTGTAATTAGGAGAGGCTTAATGGCCGAGGGAGGGATCCGCATTAGAGCTGCACGTCAACCATGCAAATGACTCCCTAGAACACAAACTGTATATTTTGTGTTTTGAAATGAACTTCAGGATTCAGAGATATTTACCACAATATTAATGATTATAACTTGCAATCTTACAGCAGTTTTTTGCAGTTATGCTCACTGAACCCTGTTTTTTAAAGTCATTCATTTATTTGTTTTCATTAATGATTTATTTTCCTTTGTGAGATGCTGTTGTACCCATGAATATTTTCTCCATTTTAGCACAAGGTTTGTGCAAAGGATTTACAAGCATGCATGGTATAATGGTGCGTCATTGTGTGCTTTGGCCTAATGTTGTGCAGTTACTGTTTGCTGATTTGTCGTCCACAAAGTTGCATGTAAAATGAAAGCAGGTCAACATTTGGTCAGTTGCACTCTTTTATGTGCTCATAGGGGAGAAGGGGAGGCAAAAGAGGAGGGGATATCACAGATCTTCAGAGGCAGATAGAGAGGTTCTGTATACACAAGTAGCAATACAAACAGGAGATCCAGGCTCGATAAGAAAATTAAGGGAAAGGGTGCAACTCAAATAAGCTGAAATTCATACACCAACGGACGAATGAGTCTCTCTTGCGTCCTCATGAAAGCGCTCTTGTTGTCTCTTGGAGAACAACAGAGGAAGATGAATGTCGAGGGGCGGCTACGGAGACACATCATTTGGATATTCAGACAGGCATTCTTGGGATTTTCTCATCAGATTTGGATACAGGACTAAACACAACCTGTCAAAAATTGTAAGAATTTTTCCTTTGTCTGAGGCTGTGAGCTTCTGGCACCCAGACAAGATACCGGTGGACTTTTGGATCAAACACGTCTTGTCATTTTAGATGTGAGGGACAAACGCTACACCCTAAGGCAATTGCAGGTTACGGTGCAGCGAGAACACCCAGAGGTGGTTGAAAAATTGTGACTTGGGTGTGTGAGTTATGTGCTTCTGTGGTGGACAAGTGAGGCAGAGCATCCACAGACATTCAGATGGATACAGAGTGTTTGTGAGGTGGTTGCTGAATGCACAGTGAGAAGACAAGGAACGATTTAAGTTTGGCTTTTATGTGAAAGATCAGGACTTTGCATCAAGACATCTGGAAGAACCTTATTCTGTTTTTTTCTAATATGAAAAAGAAGTTTTCACCTTGGAGTAGCCTCTTCTTAAGCAGGAAAAAGTAAGTATAGGTCATCAAGGTAATGCTATTGGATTTTTACTTTTGAGTTACAGGCAGCTTCGAAGGATCAATGAAGGAGCTGGAACAATCCAAAGAGCTGACTTGGGATTTTGACCAATCCTGGAGTTCATTCCTAACACCAGCTGCACGCCTCTGTCTCAACACCTTGGATTTTTCCGACCTCTGGGATGAGGAAGACAGCACAGAGGATGAGGGAACCCTAACAACTATCAAATCATCAATATGCCTCCAAGCACCTCCGGCACCCCCTCCTCTTCCTCCCCCACCTCCCCCTCCTCCTTCTCTCGCCTCACCTTTGGCCTCTGCTTCACCTAAAGATGGTACCGTTAAGTCTCGCACTTTGAAGCTTCACTGGAGGGAGCTGCAGAATCTGGCACCGCTCCCCAGGATGACACGCTTTGGGACTCAGACCATTTGGGCCGGACTCGAGCCGGTGAATTTGGATAAAAACCATCTGGAGTATTTGTTTAAGTCTAAAGCCAACAGCAGCAGTCTGAACATTGTATCGGGACGGCAGGTGAGACTGATGACAGAGACATCCTTTTGTTCATTCATCCATGTGATTCTGGTTTTCAAATAGCTACAAATCGATGTGCATTATTTAGATTAAAATGCCTTAAATCCTTTTTTATTCCCCCTCAACACAGAAGCAGCCATCGATATCGGTGTTGGGAGTGAAGCGCAGCAACATCATAACTATTGCCTTGAGCAGCTTGCCCCCTCCTCGCCTCCTCCCCCCTGCTATCTACAGCATGGACAGCTGTGTGTTAGAAAGAGAGGACATTCAGGTACAGTAAAGGGTAAATCGCCCAGATTTCGAGCTAAAGCGTTTTTGTTGGATGAGCCGTACCCAACAATATTAGGGTAAAATAAAAGGGTTGCAGACTAGGTCTGAGATAATCTGTTCTACGCTCATTCCAAAACAGCGTCTTCAAGCACTGATCCCGACTGAAGAGGAACTCTGCCTGATCAAAGAGGCCAAGGCCCAGAACCCTAATGCCTCTCTGGCACCGGCTGAGCTTTGCCTCCTCACTTTGGGGGAAATCCCCCACTTGAGCACCAGGCTTCAGCTTTGGGCCTTTGCTCTGGATTACGACTCCTTGGAGAGGGTAGATAAAAATCCAATCATTTCCCACTCACAGATCATTACATATTGAAGCTTTGTCAAGGCCCCTTGGTATCACATTTTAATGCAATAAGTACTCCTTTAGCACTCCATTAAACATTTAAGATATTCCCATAGACTTCAGTAAGTCTATAAATAGTCTGGTCTTATCAGTGTTCCTGGATGCATAACATGGATAACCAAGAAACTGAGAGAGAAGCTTGTTGCAAATGGAAGAAGCTTGCATAAAAGTTGCCTAAAAAGGAGCAGCCCAGGCAAGCTCTGTCCTTGGTTTTCTATGGCATGCCACCACTCCCACCCATGTGCATTTTTCATTTCTTGTATTCATGCAGGATCATGGTACACTTTGAACAACACACAATATGTCCGAAAAAAACATATAAAATGTAATCAAATATGATAAACTTTAAAACTTCACTTTAGTGCATAGTTTGGGGAACTGCAAATAATGTCTTGCAAAGTTGAATGAAAGTGCAGGAAACTGCACTTATACAAACTAACACAGGTTCTGCAGGGCAAAAACACCACAGTGATGACTTCTCCTAAGACATCACCTGGCTAAAAATAAAAGATGGATGTGATGGCTCAACTATTCTATATGAACCACCAAAATGCCCTCTAAATGTATACTCCCCTTAAAAAGGAAATTGCTGAGCCTCTCTTCCATCTGAAGTTGGGCATGGAACAACTGGCAGCCAGCCAGACCTTCAAGTACATCCTGGCGACAGTCCTAGCGATCGGTAACTTTCTCAACGGATGTAAGGTGAGCGCATTCCGACGCAAGCTTGATTTTATCCGTCTTTCCATTATTTCTTACAACACATTGTATTATCCCAAGGCCCGTGGTTTTGAGCTGAGTTACCTGGGGAAGCTGTCTCAGGTAAGGGACACACACACTCGACAGCCCCTGCTGCACCACGTCTGCGTCTTACTGCTGCAGCTCTATCCGGAATCCTCTGACCTCTACTCGGACATCACCGCGGTCACTAAAGCTGGAAAGGTGTGTAGCTGCATCTGTGGATTTGCATTTGTCCAACGCAGCTGATTCATTCTGAAGATCACTTATAGAGTCAGTTAAACCAGCAAACTGTGGAAAGCACAAAACCTTCCCTTTTCTTTACAGTGTGACTACTGCCAAGTCCAGTCCAACTTTACCCAGCTGGAGAGCCTGTGCAAAGCATCATGGGAGCAGGTGAAGCTGCTGAATAAAGCTGACGAAAAGAGGAAAGGAGGAAAGGGGGAAAGGATGAAAGGGATAGGTGATGAGGCCCTGGCCCCGGACGGTTCGCTCCGTCACAGGCTTCCAAAGATCCTGAAAGAGTGTGAGGAAAGGCTGAAAGTCCTAAGAGCTGTCCATCGTAGGGTTATCAATAGGTATTCTAATCATATTTTAAATGATATTTGTTAACAAACAAAACATTTTCCATCTCAGTCCTTACACAGGCCAAGCACTCCTCAACTGGTGGCAGCGTTTTGCAGGCTGACACCAGGTGAAATCGGTCATAAAGAGGGTGGTGCACCAATAACCTCCTTGTGATTGCTAGCAGGTAGCCAAAGCAGCTTGTAGCCTGCAAACACTCCTGATTATACTAACAAAGTGGTGGTGAAAGTGCGAACAGAGCAACGTAAATCGAAAATGGAGACCATTCACCACTTTGTAAGAGTAGTGGGGAGTGTTTGCAGACAAGTCAGCAAACTTAATGCAAACTGTTGCCTTAAAGTAAAAGTTGCACCTTTATAAATATGTTGATTGCAGTAATATTGCACAGTTTTTGTTGCATTTTTTCAAGTTTTGCTGCTACTTCCTGAGCAGTGGGGACTAGTTGTACAGAAGTTTTCCACACAAAGTATACACATCCACAGCAGTCTGCTAGCAATACAAGGAAAAGCACAAGGAAGTTTTCATTGCAGCATCTTAGGCTTCTTTGTGATAAATTTTATCTGACAGTTCTCTAGCAATTGGTGGTTTCCAGGAGGCCATGGATCTGCCTCTAGGTCTGTATGACTGACTCCTTAATCAAGAAGTCTTTGCTTACACCGTTATCATTTTTTTCTAGGTTCCACTCTTTTCTCCTCTTCCTTGGCTACTCCCGGGCCATGGTGAGGGACACCAAACCGGAGGACTTCTGCAAAACCATCAGTAACTTTTCCCTGGAGTATAGGACCATGCGACAGACCATCCTACTGCAGAAAGAAAGAGAGCGGGAGCGACAGAAAAATGCGACTGAAAGCCCGGGTCCAAACACCCCTGTAGGAAAAAGAAAAAATCAACAAACTCCATCAAAGGTTATTACACTAAATTAATTTATACAAAAATATTCTACAGTCAATTTGGGGGGTATGGGGGCACTATTTTATTAATCCATTCATACTCCTCCAGGACAATGATGAGCAGGGTAGGCTGGAGGAGGTACTGAGAACACCCGAGTCCATGTCAAGATTGGATGTCACTTTGCCTCGAAACCGGAAGAGGATGGCTGACCTCCAAGGTACTTTATATAATACACTCATTCCAAAATACAATGTCAATAGCCTAAGTGGACAGAAGTTTTTTGTATATATATGTACATCTATACGTATGCCCCCCCCAACAGCCCTTTTGAATGTCTCCCTAATTCTGAGGTCTCAAGGTTGGCAAGTATGATTCTCACGTGTCACAAATGAATTCTTTTTTGTTTACCTCACAGGTGCATTTTCTCGGAAAATGAAGTGGTGACCCTGCCGACATATGCAGAAGCAATGTGTGATTGTTATTAATGACATTGTTGTTACACTGCAGCTTTACATTTGGAGCACTATACCAGTAAGAAATTGACAAGCGCATGAGATTTCACATGCCATTCAATGATAATCATGATTAGCTTAGATAAAATAATGGTTTTGATCAAATACAAAAAAAGTATTCATTTCTATCTCTGTCTTAATGGAACTAATTCAAATAAACTACAACTTGAACAATCAAGTGGATCAAATCTATTGTGTATACATCATAAAAAAGAGAAAACATTGACTGAATTTTCCATATTAGCTCCTTAATAAAAAATAAATAAAAGGAAAGACTCAAAATAGAGACTGGCAAGCGTGTCTGTTTTTAGGACTTAACCCGTGCTGCTCTCAACCAGTAAAACAGTACAGCTGTGCCTCGGTTTCGGGTTAAAACAAATCACAGCGATCAATGTTTTAGAGCCACAAACTAGCAATGCCATACCGTCGGCTCGTCAATTGATTAGCATACATGAATGTCGTCATCAACGAGCGGCAGCGGCAGTGGCAAGAACACGAGACCAATCAGTGAAGAGCTTAAACAGACACGGGGCTCAGGATATCCAATCAGAAGCTGGGATTCGGAAGCGGGCGTGGCTTTTCCCCGTCACCAGTGCAAGTCGACGCCATTTCGTGTCCACTGGTTTCAAGGTTGAGCCAGCAGAGCTGTAAGCGGATCTTTACCCGTGCAAGTAGAAAGAGCGTTGAATTGTTCTCATTTTTAGTGTTAAACTCCTGGTGAGTATTTTTAAATGAGAGATTTTTTTTTTTTTTTTACCTTTTTACATTTTTTTTTGTTTTTGTCCTGACTTTGAACCGTCTTTGGGACTTTTTGTTTTTATTTTTAATGTTTTTTTTCCTCCTGGCTGGTATTCCTGAGACTGTGTTGGCTGTAGTGGCGTACATTTTGTGATGGCACTATAAACTGCACAGAAACTAGTTTTAAGTAGCTTCCACAACAACATATAGGCTTAGATATATATTTTTTTTTTATTTGTTTGTATTTTTACGAATACGACATTTTAAAGCCTCGATTTTTGTAGGGATGCTGTGTAAAACTTATCATTTATTTGCGTGTGTTCTCATTTTTATGAAGATAAAATATGGAAGGATTTTCCGGACAGTTTTGCCAGAAAGAAAATAAAAGTGTCGCCGTTTTTCTGGGAATATGTTTTTAAATTTTGCTTTTTATTCTCGTCCTGTGTTTTGCCTCCACTTGAAACTTGTTATGCGGTCGTTTCCGACGAGTCCTAGCGACGCATTTTTCCGTTTTCTGTGTGATTTTGGTGGTGCTGAGGCGGTGTGTTTGCCGCAGCTGATCTCAGGAGTCCTGTTATTTTGCAGGCGAGATGTTTTCCCTCTGTGAGAAGCGGGGGCGTTTTTGGAGGAACATTAAAGCAACAGCGCTTTTATGTATCGCACGTTCATGGACGGGGGGGGACTGTAACACTGGCACTACAGTAATTTTGATATAATTACTCAATTTTTATGTTTTAACTAACTTGGCAGTGTACTCTGAGCTGTGCAGCTGCTTATGTCTGAGGTGCTCAAGTGGGCCTGCTGTAAGGCAGAATATAGACCTATGTGGGGGTTTTTAAGCCTTTTATTGGATATTGGATAGCTTTATGAATTAACATTTATATACTAATAAACAAACTTATAATCAATTATGCAACATTTTACACCGGAAAGTCAATGAAGTCTGCTTTTTTTATTTTATTTTTTTTGACCCACCTTGCTGTACCCCACTTCCACGGTCCCCAAGTGGGTGTCGTCTGCAGTGAAGTGGCCTTGAGCAGGGGTGTTGTTCTGACCCCTACATGGAGGGCAGGCAGGAGGCCAAAAATAAAGGGATGGCCCCCCTCCCCGTTTTTTACAGACCAGTGATTCCTTTGTGGGTCAGTTGACACTAACATAGAAGCTCAGACAACACAATATTTTTTTGTGTGTGTGTTTAAATGATAGAGTTCAGTGAAGAAATACAGATTTAAAATGTCAATTTCTCCTTCAGAGAATCCCTGGTGTTAAAGGTATTATAAAAGCTAATCCAGCTCTATCATTCTGTAGAAAGAAAGAAAAGTAAATGTTAAATGTAATAAAGTTGAAGTCCTCCTGAGCTCACCATCGTATAATTATTTTTAAATTGCAGGATTTTTCCAGAAGGTATAAGGTATAAACGCACTTTGGTAGGCACTAATTTTTTATTTTATTTTTTTTTTTTTCAATGCAGTACCTCTTGCAGTACTCAAAATTACCTCTAGGGGCACCTGCGCTCCAATTTGATAAACACTGGTTTCACAATATTACCAGAGCTGTTAAGAATAAAATCTTCGTCTTTATTCTAGGTGTACTAAATGGACAGAACTGTACTGTACATCTACAGGAGCTGCTTGGTCACGGTAACCCAGGCCATGAAGCTCCTGGTGAACAGTGTTTGTGCTGATGTTAATGCAAGAGGAGGTTTGCAGCTCTGCACTAATTTGCTTAGCAGGGGATTTGTGACCTTTAAGCATCAGCGGCTCCAGTCTGTAACTTTACAAGGTCGGGCATACTGCTACTTCACAATGCTTCCATCTTGCAATAACACCACTTAAAGCTGATCGCGGAATATCTAAGACCGAAGAAACCTCATCATCGGGCTTTTTTGCAGTGTCAGTGACATCCTATTACAGTTATTAAATGGGCAATAGGAGGTCCAGTACTTCTGTACTACATAAAGTGGATATAGTTAAACAGTCATGAGCTGTAATAAATATCTTTATTGTGGATGTGATTTTTAAAATGTCTAATCATATTTTTCCATTAGTGTTTTCAAATATTGGTTTAAGAGGAAATTCCTTGGAAAAATCGACTTCTCATATTCCCAGAAACTTCTCACCACAGTGTGATGTAGAGCTCACGACTTATTCTAAATAAGTGAGGAGCTGTTGAATCTTTTGTGGCATTCATGTTTTTTGCCCTGTTTTCTCCCCTGCTTGTTGTGATGACAGCATCAGAAGAGTCTGAAAAGCTTCTTTTCTAATTTCTACCTTTTTTTGTTTCCCCCGTTTAGTTTTTGAAGCCACTTTTTTCAGCAGCAGCAAATCGTAAGTTGGTCTACACTTTTTTGTTTTTTCACCTCAACTTTTGCATCATTTTTTTAATATATTACTCCACCTTCACCCCTTTTTGGCATTAGTCTATTTTCTACCTCCCCCCCTTTTTTCTTTTTTGTTTAAACGTAGAGAGTAGTTAGGGGGGCTTTCGGGTGCTGTAAAAGTAGAGAAATCAGCCACTTAATTTTCAAACTGTTTGGCCCTCATGGCCTCATAAATGAGCCTCCCAGTTTGTGATAATCAGATGCATCATGCTGTTGATTGTGAGCGGCCCAGTTTGTGCTGGAGCTGATTGCTGGATAACACCTCTTCAAATCTTCCCACATACAGTGCTTAGATGGAGGAAAAGCACCGACAGAGATCAAAAAGAGGACTGTTTTTCCTTCTTTGGAGTGATTTTTTTTTTTCCTGTTCTTTTTGTTGTGAGTGTGCATGTTAATTGACAAATTAAAAAGTGCTCCATTACTCACATAAACACAAAGTTGCCTGCTCTTTAAGAGGCAATTATCAGTCCCTAAAGTGGCTTTTTACTGCAGCATGCGAGGAAATAACCTTAATGAGTGACTAATTCAGTAATCACTAAACACTGATTTTTTTTTCTGCCCTTTAAAAAAAAAATAATTCAGATATTTTTGTAACAAGTTCCATTTCGCCTTTTCACCTCCATCATCATTACTCTGATCTGATTTGGAAAGCAAATCAAAAGAACCTCTGTCGCCACTTTCTGCTCCCTGAATGTGTATTAAAAACAACCTCTAGCAGAGATGCTCTTGTCATTTTGTCTCGTCTGTCTTCAAGCATGAATCCTGAGAGCTGCAGTGTCTTGTCACAGTTGAAGCACAAACACAAATCCAACACTCACTCACACAACAGATGTCCAGTAACAACCCCACCGGTCAGTCAGAGGGAAGCTGAACATTGAACAGTGAACAGGTTTTTTGTGCAGTCATAGTAAAATGAGGCCCAGATGAGGCAGTGGATAAGGAAAGTTCAACAGAGGTGTGTTGAGCCATTAATGAGTGACTATAATAAGCAATTGTTCCCAAATAATGAGCCCCATGTGTTGAATTTAGAATTAAATTATGAGGGGATCACAAACTATCATGAAATTGAATAGAACAGGGAACGTAACAAGCCTGCAGTGAATGTTAGTTAAAGGAAGTGAACACAAATGGCTCCAAATAACATTACACATAAAAGAGAAACTAGGTCCTCAAATGGATGGGCAAAGATTTGAAAATTGCAAAATTGGTGTTTGCATTCAGATCACACCAGAGTGCACGTGTACCTTGATATTCTTGCCTAAATCCCCCACAAAGCTTTAGAAACATAAGCTAAAGAGCCTGCAGTTGTCCCCGGCACCTCCTGAACACGCCCCATGTTGTAGACGTCCTGTCAACTCGCCAAACAGTAGACGCATCCTGGCCAAAATCATGCAGTGGCGAGCACCGCTTTCAGCTGTGGCCGGAATGCTGTAAACTGTGTAATCCTCTGCTAGGAGCCACCAGCCAGTGCAGGGAGAGGCTGCTGGGCGCAGTTGTTTTGGCAGCTGAGGCGTGACTTTGCAGTAGCTGAAGTGATGGATAATGAGATGAATGACTCTGGGGACTGAGTAAAGAAGATCATTTCCCACATGCTGGGGTTTAAAGTTTACTACAGAATTGTGACCATAATAAGAGAGAGACTTCTTATAAAATCACCCTTTTCCTGTAGTGTCGCTTTGACACTGCATTCAGGGACTTTTTTCCCCCCTCTCCTGCAGTGTTACATAACTTTGCAGTATTGGCCACTGGTGAGACAGCAGTCCAGCAACAGTGTAGCCCGACTGTACTAATTAAAATCCACGCGGGTATGCCACTGACTGCTTGCGTACACTGCGTTTATGTGGAGCGGCAAAAGGAGAAGCTTCCAAAACTGCACCGATGCAAGTGAAACAAAAGGTGATACAAACTTTCATGTCTGCAGAGCTGACAGAGGGGACTCTAGCATATGGCAGATTGTTACTGGCATACATCGAAAGAAGGGGATCGTACCTGCAGACTCAAGAAGTGCACATGATGCAAACTTCCTGGTGTGCAATGATCCAATTTTGATGCATTTGGCACTTCAAAGGTTGCTGTGTTTATGAAGCTGTACCACGTTATACCACCACAACACATTTTATAAGCTTTGTCCAGCTGCTGTAATGCAAAGAAAACCGTTTTAGCTTCTTCACCCTCTGTGGAGGATGAAGGTTATTAGATTTGCGCATGCTCACGAGTGAATATGTTTGTTTTTGTCATAACAACCATTTATCCCACAGGTTTTTGAAAAATATTTTAAACAGTTTTAACACCTCCTTCCATTTTAAACCCCTTTTTTGACCAAATACGGGGGAAAAAAACATCTTTTCGAGGTGTAGCAGAAATCCCCCCCACAGTCTCCATGTTTCATAGCTTCTCGACGATCCTCTTCTCTCCAACAGACACAGACAGGCAGACCTCCACCGACCTGAATACAGACACAATGGAGTGAGTGCTGGCTGCTTCATGACCCGATCACGCTGTCTACTCTGCTGTCTAGTATCTATTTTTAGACTCTCTTGATAGTGCAAACTTGCAATTAGTGTGTAAGGGGTAAGAAGCACAACTTAAAGTTCCTTGTGCGTAACAGTAATTGCAGTGGCATTCTCTTATGATTATAATGAGGCTATTATGAAATTAGAGATAAATGAACTCACAGTTTGATTACAGAGAATTAATACCTGTCTTCACAATGACGAAGCATGTGAAGCTTTTCACACGTAAAATGCCAAAAATTAGTTGGAAGGGCTCCTGGTTTTAACATTTTAGAAGTCAGGTTCTCATCTTTGGATGTTTTATAAACTATTAGATCAAAGGAAATTCATCAATAATCAATTCACTGAGTTTCATCCCATTTTAGAGGCATTCTCAAAGGCAGTGTGATTCAAGTCATACCGTTAAAGAACTTGAAGGTTCAACACTCACACTGACCTTTGAGCAGAGATTATCGTTAAAGTGTAGTGCAAGACAAATGTATATCACAACTTCCTGTATCCCTAAACACTGCTGATCTCCACATGCTGTCTCTGACCTGCTTTTCTTTCCCCTATTGCTATCTTCACCCATGCACTCACCCTTCTCTTTCTGCCTCCCTGCCAGTTGGTCATCGTCCTCCTCTTCCAGCCTGATGGCCAGCAGCAACGTGACCAACAAGACCGACCCCCACTCCCTCAACTCCCGCGTCTTCATCGGCAACCTCAACACCCTGCTGGTCACCAAGGCTGATGTGGAGGCGATCTTCTCCAAGTACGGCAAGATCGTCGGTTGCTCCGTCCACAAGGGCTACGCCTTCGTCCAGTACTCCAACGAGAGGAACGCCAGGGCCGCCGTGGCCGGGGAGGACGGCCGCATGATCGTTGGACAGGTGCTAGGTGAGATGGAAAAAAACAGCATGTTAAGGTGTTGCTTGGTAACGTCTCTGAAGACTAAAGCAAGTTAATCAATAATATAATACTGTTTGTACTTCATTAAAGACATTTGGAAGTGTTGGATGGTATATTTTGTAACCTTTGAGCTAGGTATGCCTCCTTCTGTGCAGTCTATATGTGATATAGGTAAGGTGGTGGCAGTAGCTTTATATTTACTGCACTGAAAGCAAAATTTGTCTTTTCTAATTACAAGTGCATTTAGAAAATTGTGTGGGGACACAAAGTATAGGCTGTAAATATTTTCACTCCCTGACTTGTATCTGTTACAATGTGCAGTTTATTTGCTCACCTTCAGATTAAAACCTGGGATGTCGTTATCATTTCACAGTTTAAACACATGCTGCTGCCCTCTAGTGTTACATCAAGTAAAATCAAGTAAAGAATGACGAGAGTTGCTTCACATCCACTCTGAACGAGAGCAGAGGGGCCTCTCTGTTGTTCAGCCAAATAAAAATAAATGTGAGGACTTATTTGCCGATACAGTCTGTTAGAGGTAAAACCTGCACTAGTCTGACAAAAATAACATACCAGATGGAGATGTGGTGTAATGTGTTTGATGGAATTTCACACATTCTGTCCCATAGCGTTTTTTTTCCCCCTGGATTTCTAGTCCATTCTACCTTACCTCGGTGTTTCTCCTTCTACAGACATCAATCTGGCAGGTGAGCCGAAACCTCATAGATCGAAGACAGTGAAGCGATCTGCAGGAGACATGTACAGGTTTGTGCATGCTGCATGCTCTCAGTCACAGTGCAGCAGCTTTAGCACATGTTGCTGGCTAATCTTTCTATTCTGTCCCCTCTTTATCTGCAGTTCATCTTTTGATTTGGACTACGACTTCCAAAGAGATTACTATGACAGGTAAGTAGTTTATTCTTTACACATGTAAGAATAATCTGCCTGCTGCTCAGCACATTATTGGCCAGCTGGGGGGGGGGTTGTAAAGCAGCTTGCAGAGCCAGTAAGCTCAACACTTTGATGCTCTCCTTCTCAGAATGTACTCCTACCAGTCCAGGGTGCCTCCTCCCCCTCCCCCTCTGTCCCGCGCTGTCATCCCCTCCAAACGTCCCAGGGTGAGCCTGAGCAGCGGAGGGAGCCGACGAACCAAGACCAGCTTCTCCTCCTCCTCCTCCAAGAGCAGCCAGAGAACTTCACGTACAAGTAGGCTCCTCACAGAGTCATCTATGCTGTCTTTACTGGTGACGTCCAAAGGTCATCTCAGTAGTGGCTTATCCCATATTTCCCCTACAGTGAAGGCAGATGATCTACAGACCATAAAAAGGGAGCTTACACAGATCAAACACAAGGTGGACTACTTGTTGGAGAGCTTAGAGCGCATGGAGAAGGACCACAGCAAGAAATCAGGTGGGTCCTGCTTTGATTTTAGGGCAGCCAGGCATCACGTCAAGAGCCTAAAAACCTCTAATGTGAGACCAAGAATGCATTTACAAACATTACATATGTACTTGATTATTTACTTGTCAGGTTGGCATTAGCTATTACCAGTTCAAGCAAAGTCCACTTCTTCCAAAACAGGAGATGTCCTTTTTTTTGACAAATATATTCTCTGTGACTCACGCTGCACAAAGATGAGTCATGGAGGTGCTTATGCAAATGTTAAATATATACATTTCATGCACCCAGCTCCATCTGTTATATAAACCTTCCAGGTATGGAGCAGACTGGCAGAAACAGAAAAATCAGGTTTTTATTTGAGTGTTTTTGTGTATTTTCTATCCACCATCTACTCAGAGATGAAAAGCTCCAAACCTGAGCCAGGTGAAGTGTCTCCTCTCCACTCATCTACCTCCAGCAAAAAGGAAGACAGTCTGAAGAGGGGCAAAGAGAGCCGGGAGCTGAATGACTCAGAGGAGGAGGGAGACTTGCTGGAAGATGAAGATGAGGTGAGGACTGGGGAAAAGGAAAAGGAGGACATCGGCAGCTCTTTTAAACAAGTTGTTGTATGCACATAGTTTGTTTTCAGCTGTTCTGATTATTCAACAGATGAATTTAGTGCAAAGAACATAACATGATTTATTTTTTACAACCATAAATCCAAAAAAGTTGGGATGTTGTGTAAAATATAAATACAGTTGGAAAGAATCATAAACCAGTATTTCTTTCATAGTAGAACACAGAACATATCTGATGTTTAAAGTGAGACATTTTACTATTTCATGAAAAATAGGAGCTCGTTGTAAATTTAATTGCAGCAACATGTTTCAGGAGAGTTAGGACGAGGGCAACAAAAGAAACAGCTGGAGGAGCATTTTGCAGCTCATTAGGTTACCTAGTAAAGAGTCAGTCACATGATTGGGAGAGCCGGTTTTGTGGGCTGAGGTTTACCAATGTTTACCTGCACGTACAGACACTGGAACAATTGCTCAACATAAAATTGTGAAGACTTTGAATCTCTCATCATCCACAGAGCATAACATCATCAAAAGATTCAAAGCATAAGGCCAAAGACCAGTGTTGATCTTCGGGCTCTGAGGCAGCACTGCATTAAAAACAGACATGATTGTCTCATGGAAATCACTGCATGGGCTCAGAAACACTTCTAGAGATGTGAAAAAGCTTCATCAGTGCTGAAAGGTATACAGATGAAGTCTTTTTCAGGAAACTCCTTGCATATATTTTAGATATATAATAATAATCATCATCATTGCATTGGATAGTTATATTTACATTTTACGCACCGTCCCAACTTCTGTGGAGTTGGGGTTTCATCTGCTTGATCCATGTGTCAGATACTGACGTTGACCTTTGTCCTGTGTGTGTCTCTGTGCGCAGACGAAAAGCAGAGGGAGAGACTACGATGATGATGACGAAGGTGAGCAGGAGGAAGGAGAGGACGATGGCGATAGTGCTAACGGAGATGAATCCTGAATGTGAAACACACTCACACACACACGCAGCAAATTGTGTATTTCTCCACACCAGACTTGTACGCAGTGGTCATGTGCTCGTATCTGCTGAACTGACTGGACAGTTATTTACATCATATGGTAGATATCACTCCTCTCTTGCACAAATTCACAGATATGAGAAGTACTTGTTTCAGAATTTTCTTTCAAGTTGGGAAGGTAAATATACTCTTTTTTTATTTGACTTCTTATATGAACATGTTTCTGCTTCTTTCAGAAAAAACAGCAAACTCAGCTGAGCTTAACTGTAACTTTTATGTGTTTGAACGATTTGTCACAACGGATTGAAGAACTGATTGAAAAATCGAGTCCCTTACCAGCTATTAGCTAGCTAGCTCAAGTGCAAAGGTTTGAACTAGAGTGTAGTCTTTAATGTGAGCTCCTGCTAGAAGTTTAAACATTTAAAATGTACTGCTGATCCAGCTGCTGCACAGCTGCCTCCTAACCAGCAGGTGGCAGTGTGTCCCAACAAGTGGCCCACACAAAGGCCACAAGGATTACTTCTTTTGTTCTCAGAAAATCTTGGACTTCTGCTTATCGGATAATGCCACAAGCATGCGCGACCGCTCGTTTGTGGCCACGCAGATCCTCACTGGTCCTGAAATAGTTTTGTGTGCTGCGGAGGTGTGCTGACCTTTACTGACCTTGACTTGTGTGATGAAGTGATGCTGCATGTTAGTTTGTGTCCGTTTCTCTTCTGTTTCCTGTTTCATCCGACTGCACTGGTAAAAGTGAATAAACATGTTTTCCAATGTGGAGCCTCTGTGAGTCTTTCATACAGTCCAGATGCACACAGTCGCTGTGATGTTGAGGTGGGGCTAAATAAATGAACTGAACTGAGAAATTGTGTGTTATGCAACAGTGTGCTGAGTTGACAGGTTGAGTGCTGGAGCTGGAGTGAGCAGGACGTCTATAACTAATTTGGTATTTTCTCATATACCTCAAGGTCCATGTAGTTAGTTTTAGCTCTAAAATACCTACAAAGGTTTGTTAACAGCTGTGCACAATGACCCTTTAAAATCTGTTCACATCACACAAGACTGGTGACTCAGGTGGTCGAGCGGCTTGTCTACCAATTAGAAAGAAAGCAGATTGATCCCCGCCTCCTGAACTCTCCAGTCGGCATGTCAAAGTGTCTTTTGGGCAAGATGCAGAATCCCGAGTTGCTCCTGCTGCATCCATTGGAGTGAGTGTGTGAACATTAGTAATAACATGAAAGTGCTGTATGAATGCGGTATTTTCCGCACTATAAGGTGCACTTAAAATCCTTTAATTTTCTCAAAAATTGACAGTGCGCCTTATAATCCGGTGTGCCTTATGTATGAATTCTGGTTGTGCTTACTGACCCCAAAACGATTTTATGTGGTACACGGCGCTGAAAATTCCGTCAAAAAATGTTTTAGTACGACTTTGGTAAGCTACGAAGCCGCATAATGTCGAAGCATTATGGCTACTGTAGTCAGGAGCCTCGCGGAGTAATCTGGGTCCAAAGTCAAACGAACACTGAGAATTAAAAACTGTCTAAATTCTTTTATCTTTAATAAAATGATCAGCATTGCTGCTTTACCAGGTGTAACGATTAAGTTTAACATCCAGGCATCCATGAAAACAGAATTTATTAAATTTAACAGAGTCAGAAGTTAGCAGAAAGTTAGCTCGCTAGTTTCCACCTAAACATGATGTAGCATGTTCTGACTGAGAGATTTCAGAAAAAATTAAAACGTACAGCTCTGCTATCACTTCCAACATAAATGAAGACAGAACTAAACAGCAGTGACTTTTGTAGGGTTACTTCAGTTGGGCTAGCTGATATATAATGATGTGCTACGTGATCACTAGCAACACAGCTATGTTAGCATAACATAAACACAGTGAAGCTGGATAAATAAAAGTTAAAGTAAGGGTTCCCGATGGTTAGGGACAAATCCAATCGCATGACAGGATGCTGTAAATGGACCAAACTTCAGTCAGAAGAACTGACTGAAGAACTGAGATAATCCATCCACAACAGGAGGTTAGTCATTAATATACTGCAGCAAAATGGGAATATAGCAGCTGCGAGAGAATTCAACATTAATGAATCAATGGTACAGAAGTGGAGGAAGCAAGAATATTTATTCACTGTGGATATGAAAGGTGATCTCTTCGAAAAGAAAAAGTCACAACGAGCTCTCCTTAGAACACACAGATGTCCTCAAGGTAGGTACGACTTTTTTAACTTTCTATATTGAGCACCCCGACCTAATGAAGCACACAGGAAAAAAAACAGAAACCAAATCTTGGGTCAGACTCCAGAATCTGCAGGAAGCTATGGAGCCTGTTTGCCCAGAGCTTAATGAATAAGCGTTGATGCTGCTTCCTTGTTAATATATGTCACACAGCTTGGAGAACTTAAAACTCTGTGATAAATGGAAGAACGTGAAGCTGGCAGGAATAAAGAGGAGGAAAAAGGAACAACTAATCAATAAGTAGCGGCCCTGGGGGTGAATGGTGATTTAATGGGGGGGTACTGCAGACAAGCGAGGCAGGACTGATGATGATAGTATAGATGATGGATGGATGGATGCACAGGTCACAGAAGAGTGGAGACAGATGGAAGAGGCGCTAACAGATGGAGAGATGACAGGAAGAGCGGAAGAGATTCCATGGCGTGCACAGAGAGGGAAGGGGGCGGGAAAATGTGATAGTGGTCTAACAGTTAAAGTGAGTGATTGCAGAGCAGCGGTTTGAGCTCTGAAGGTCCTGAAACACTGCTGCACAGGATGGAAGACGTTACTTTTTTATGTCGAAGGTTTAAAGTTTTTCTGAAACTGTACTTCCGGGCCTCCGTTTAGATAATCGACTGAAGAGAATATCAAACAGTCCCATTACCCAGCAGGCCCGCTGAAACACTGCTGCCCTTGTGTTCTCTAAAATGAATGACAGCATGCAACAATGAGGTGCTGTTTCATTTCAAAACACTGATCATCAATGCAGTTTTGAATGCTCACTCTCTGTTCACACGCACGCAACACACCCTGTCTTCAAATCAGTTAAAATTGAGGTTAAGCATGAACTTGCATGACTTGAGCACCATTAACATGCTGTTATGTTAAACATGCCTTGAAAGCACTTCAAACTGGTGCAGTGAAGCGGCGAGTATATCTAATAACACACAAGGTTCCCGACAATACCTGAAATTGTGTTAAATGAAGCAGTTCAGGTGACGGTGTCCGTCTGCACGACCTCGCCCGCATACTGTCAGGCCATGCGCCACACTGTAAGACTGTAACTAAGTGAGCATGAATGAAATTAAAGCGACAACATTGCAGTGGGTTGTTAACACTCTACTGAGGTGTGAGCTCCATTATCTGGGGAACATTTCCCAGCCCAGCAGACTCGGTGGGCCTGCAGCACAGAAGAGCTTCTTCACAAGCAGCCGCAGTTGTTCTCACTTTCTGGTTTTGTCATTTACAAACATACTCCGCAAAGACTTCACGTGTTTAGATCGTTGTCCTTCACACATTTGGGTGGCACTTTGTGAAAACACACTTACTTCACTTTGAGTTCCTAAAATCTTTCTACAGTATCGCTTATGACTGATTGCCTTACATCAGTTCATTTTTATGTGGTTCAAATATTTGAATGCGCACACAGTTAATGGTACAGTTGCAGGAAAAACTGGACACTATCGCACAGCCCACTTAGAACAACCTGAACCAACTGGCACAACTAAACTGTGGCCAAGCGATCCATCTTTCTTTTAGCATTGCTAATGCACATGTTTTGTGTTATCTAGTCATGCACAGTCATGCACATATGCAAATATCGCTGTAACCATAGGTCGAGCCAGTAGCACTGGGGGGTTTTTTGGGTGCGATTTACAGGATAAAGGGGCTCTGGAAGTTATCCTGAAACTCTGCGGCAGTTTGGGTTTGGTGTAAAAACCTAACAGAGATATTCTCCGGTGGGAAAAGAGAATCTGCAACAATTCAAACGCGATGTGAGGAAATAAAAGTGACACAGTCGTGCAGATGGAAAAGACTGAGGGTGAGCGAGGGAAGGGAGATAAACCAAAGAAATAATTTGAGCCACGGAGAGGTCGTGGGGAGAGATGGGAAGGATGAGAAGGCTGCGGAAAGAGAAGACAGAGGAGAGGGATGAACACGAGCAGCATTGCAGGACTGCACAGAGGTCGTGAGGCAAGGAGAGGTGGGGAGGGGAGGAGGAGGAAGGGAGGTACAGGGATGGAGCTGTAAGTCTCCAAGGAGATTTCTGTGTCACTGCGAGCTCTTTGTGTGAATATGTGTGACTGTAAGTGTGTGTGTGAGCATTAAAGTATCCGAGCCGGTGTGAGTCTCAGAAAATGTCATAATGTGTGAGCTTATTTTTACTTTTTTATGAATATGTGAGTGTGTGTGTGTGAGAGAGAGAGATAGTGAGAGATAGATAATGTGTCAGGAAAACAGAATGAAATACAAGTTAAACATCAGGAGAGGAAAGTTCACTGCCTGTGGGTGTATTTCACTTTGGTTTCAAGCAAAACATCTAGCTGTGTGTGTGTGTGTGTGTGTGTGTGTGTGTGTGTGTGTGTGTGTGTGTGTGTGTGTGTGTGTGTGTGAGTGTAAAACAGGCACCGGTAGCACAGTGGAAACTGTTTTAATTGTCTAATTTACACGTAATTCCCCGTCCATTAGATGCAGTAATAACTGATGCACTAACGGTCATCAAGGCTCTGCAGTATTCTCATTCTGCTTTCAGTTTTGGCTTTTCAAACTAAGAAAATGTGTCCATATTTGACCTGCTTCCTCTGAAAAAATGCCAAATGTACCACCCACCCTCTGTCCTTCAGAGATTCTCTAAAGTAAATTCCTTTTTTTTTCTTTTTTTGTTTAAATTCAAGTCAAGGTGTCCCTTTTTTAAATACGCTGCTTCTAAAGGGCAGATTTCTCCACCTCCAGGCTCAGTCTTGTGAGCATAGTCAGTGACCTTGAAGCACATCTGGCATCAAAGATGTGGCTATGTAAGGCCAGATAGGCTGCCACATGTGCCTTAAAATTTATAGATAGTAATAGGTTGCAAAAAGCTCGTCGTCATTATGAACAACCAGGACAAAAAGTCCTCATAAATTTATCGAAATGTTCCAGGTCTTTGGCAACAGCCCAAAGACCCGTCTAAAGAAACAGTCCCACCCACAGGGTAAGGAGACTAGCTCTGGCCTTCAATGGGATTAAGGACAGAAACAACAATTTACCCAGTCCACATTTTGGATGTTCAGATTTCCCACTGACTCAGTCTGACTTGCTTTGGTCCATATCTGTGTGGGGTTAAGTGTGACTGGTATGGATGTGACTGTGAATGGTTGTTTCTCTGTGTTAGCCCTATGATGGATTGGTGACCTGTCCAGGGTGGAGCCTGCCTTTCCGCAAACATTAGCTGGGCAAGCCTACAGCCAGCAATCCTGTTTGGTTAAATAATTCATAAAAAACAAAAAAACTGATAGATGGATGCAATAAATTAAATTTAGCTCCCTTCTTTGTTTCTGCTTTTGCTCCTGATGGAGAAGTAGTAATTCCTGCCTTAGAAAGATGGATTAAAAGTAAATGTATAGTGCTGTGCAAATGTTTAATCTTGTTATATCTTGGTAGGATAATTAGGAAATAGGTGCATTGGCTTATTGAAACATGCATATAAATATTTGGAAATGCAGTGTATAGCCTCCTGAGAACCAGCCTATTCATTTATGTCCTCTGTAATGGACATTTGTTTTGGTCTATACTTTTGATTTATTTGAGCTATCCTTATAAGTCATTATGTACTAAATAGAGAACATCATGGGCTTTCCAATGTTACCCCATGTTCGGATGGCCTCTTTTAACTCCAAAAAAGTTCAGTGGAAAGATTGATTTTTCCTCGGTTCTCATTAGGTTAAGGCAAAAACAGTGGGGGTTTCATTCTAATGAGCTCTAAAGTCGCTATTTGGTATGACCACCTTAATTCTTTAGCACAAGGTTTCTCTTTGACAAGGTTTATTGTAATTTCTTTAAGTAGTTTTCAGGAGTAGTACTCGAGGCTTCTTGAAAGACATTCAAAGCTCCTCTTTGGATGTTGGTTGCCTTTAGATGATCCCACACTGCTTCATCAATGGTGATGTCCGGGCTCTGGGGAGGCCAATCCATGACTGATGGTGTTTCACTGTGTGTTTTTCTATCCAGGTATGATTTTACTGCACTGGCAGTGTGTTTGGGATCTACTACTGCCAATCAGATACTTTACCAATCATATCTGATGGTGGATCAAAATCTGATGGTACTTTTCTGTGTTCAGAATTCAGTCAGTTTTGATAGGATAAACGCTGCTGGGCTGGGAACCATGACAGAGCCTCCATCATGTTTTACCGATGGCTGCCACTGATTTTCAGTTCAGGTCTTGTGGGAGTTTTTTTGGCATACCTCAGCATTGTCCCTTTACTCTGGCTTCTTGACCGCCAACCTTCCATTGATACCATTTCTGACGAGGCTTCAGTGAACAACAGATGGCTCAACTGTTGGTCCAGATACATTTCTTGGGTCCTGTGTCAGGTCTTTGCTGGATTTCTTCTTGTTGTTTTAGGCCTATCACTACTGTTTTTGTGTCATTTCTTGGCATAGGCAACAGATTCTGTCCATTTTTCCTTGAGAAAATGACAGTTTCTCACTAGGACCTTCTGGGATAGTTAATATTAGGAAACAAAGCTTTGAGCAGGCAGGTGAGTTCCACATTCAGGCTGATTGAAACTAATTGCTGGCAGTGTTCAAGACTAAATGTGAGTCGGCTCTAGCCTTGTGGTTCTGGAGTTTACTGTGATTTAATCACAGCAGAGAAGTGGCACCACCTGAGCCTGCACTATTTATGACCGAGAGGTTTTTTCTCCAAAGGTGCATTATGAAGTCGCACGACCTTGAAGTGACATCTCCTTAAGACAGAGAGATTTAGTAAAGAATAACCAAAACAAAGATATTGATTCTTACTATTACTGACATTTTGCAAACTTACATAATTAATCTGTTACTACTTTGGGTTTGTTTTCGTTTTTTTACTTCAGTCTGTTGTGGCTACACTTGGTTGCCCTAAATTTAGCTTTACAAAGAAGATTCCAACCGTGTGTTTGTGCGTATTCATGTGTGTTTGTGTGTGTTTGTAACAGTAGTATTGTGTGGTGATTGCCCCCTGTGACTAGCCCCCTAGCTGGTGTGAATACAAATGAGAGAGAAAAGGGGTGTTCCCATTGGACACAAATCGGAGGGAGAGAAGAAGAAGAGGAGGAACTGTTGCTTTGAGCTCATTGGACCCCATTTTAGCAGGAAAACTTGGATTGTTTTCCTCCTCCCATTATTTTTCTTTCCCAGTGTCCCTCTTTCTGTTTTCCTGATGTGTGCAAGCTTCTCTAATTACTACTATCCCCCTGTCTTTATGCTCTTGCCCTACATCTCTCCCTAATCCTTACCCTTTTTATTTCCACCACACTTCATCGCTTTCCTTCCATCCTTCTGTCCAATCTGTAAATCATTAAAGACTCTCTCTCCTTTCCCTCTATCCTTCCTTCCCTCTCACTGCAGTGCAATTGTTGACTGATCAGACTGTAGCCTCAGATTAGATACGACCCTGCGGCCGTAATCAGCCGCCAGCTTTCCTGCTCCTCGCAGATAATCTGCTTGTGTTCAGGAACACAAAAATCTGCCGATAAATCTGTTTCCCACTGTAATACATTTATACATGTACACAACACTGATGCTACAGCTAGCGGCAGAGAGCACCGAGTGGAAAATACATCATCCTACTTTGCTGAGGTAAAACTAGCAGCATCGCAGCATTGAAACACTGTAGCACACATTCTCCATTTTCAGTCTCAATGAAGGGAATAATTCAGCTTGTTGCACATGCTTCTTTGCTTTCCCGCAGAGTTAAATGAGATAACCGACACCACTCTGATGTTTGGAACTGCAGCTATGGTATATTTCTTGAGTAGGGCAAGAAACTTCCTGCAGTAAAACATCAAACATTATTTTACAGCTTCCTACTTTTACATTTGAACATAAACAACATACCTGCCTTTCTCTGGTTTTCAGAAAGCAGAGTGCTGAAGTGCATAAAGCATAAAAGTCTGCAGCACTCTGCTGACTAATAACTTAAAAGCTCCAAACCTCCTCTGACATTTACATCAGCAAAAAACCTGTGAACCCATGGGATTGGTTTCAGTGGCTAAGCAGCTCATGTAGGTGTAATGTGTACGGGCTTCAATATTTTTGTCTCTATACTGTATTCTCTTTATGCAGAATCTGTAACTAATTTTTTTCACTGCTCTTAAAACAATGAAGGATTCCTGGTTTAAAGTAGGCTAAAGTTGACTGAAAAGTCCTTTTCACTTTTAAGCCACTTTTTAAGCATATTCGTTGTTATTTAACTTAGAGATTCATACACACAGTAAACAACCTTAAAACCAATAGCATATTAAAGACAACTTTTGAATGCAAGAAACTGCAGTTACTTAGTAGCTTCTTATTTCTGGTTGTTCCAGCAAAAAATGTATGAATGACACACCAAGTTCTTGAAGTAAATTATGTTTACTGTGTGTCATTACATACACACACACATATATATGTGTGTATGTTTGACTCTAGAATAATTTGGTATACAGACGAGTTCATGGTCGACTCAGTGACTGCAAGGTGCCCATGTCCTGTGACTCCAAAGCAAGTCCAAATCATCACCCCTACACCACTCTGCTTGACAGCTAGTGTAAGGTGTTTTAGATACAATTTTGCAAAACGAATAAGAGAAGAGTCTGTCTCCTGGCAACACTTCCAAGTATGACATAATTGTTTAGTCTTTTTCTAATTATGCTGTCACGAACTTTAAGTTTATGATATCCATAACAATCACAACAAGTCTCTCTTTTGATTTTTTTTGCAGTTTCTGAGCATTGCATGGTCAGACTTTGCTAGGACATCCATCCCTCGCCTGTGAGTCCTGTAAAACCTCTATGATCCTATTGTATAAAATATAGTGGGGTCATAAATGATCCATTCAAACGTGCTCACTTAGGGTTAGATTAATAGTCTCTGACATACTGTGACAGTAATTAACTGTACAGTAGTGAAAACCTTATGACCTAACCTGGGCTGCTTTTGCCGCTTCCAGCCTCGCTTAAGGAACTGGCAAACATGTCATCCAGATGTGAACCAAATGCTAAGACACATCTGACATCTGGCCATATATGAGGCAGACCTGTGGCTGAGATGAAGTCAGTGAAAGCCAAATGTGGCCCATTGGAGAACTGCAGATGTGCAGATGCAACGTTTAGGCCAAATACACAGTGCTTTCTGGCCATGCAGTCCCTGGAATATAACTATATATAAATAAATATAAATATTTTTATATTGTTTTTACTGTGCTGGATTAGAAGCTTCAACCTTACTAAAATCTTTACACAAGCACAGCATTTCCCCCCCTTGTTTGTATAAAACCATCACTCCAAATCATAACTATACTCTTGTGATCCCACGGTGCCTTTCTGTCCATATGGTGGAATCTTGCCGCCTCGTTTTGCAACGCCATCGGGGCCAACGCTGCTTTCCAACACATTAATATTCATCAGTATAGCTTTAATCTCTAGAAATTGGGTTACTGGCAACAGAGGACTACTCTCCTCTCTCCTCTGTGTCTCATTTTGCTGATGAACTTTTCTCCTGTGTGTTTGCCTCTGCATAATTACAGAAAGGCTGGATAAAGTAATAAATAGGGACGAGAAAGATGTGAATGAAGAAGATGGTAAGAGACAGAGAGAAAGGGGTTGTATAACAGACGGGGTATAAGGGACGAGGGATAAAAAAAGAGACAGCTGTGACGTCATGGCCACTTTAAGTAGGTCAGGCACGAAGTTGTGATGTCACTCGCGCTGCAATCAACCCATCGGGCCAATGGCGTGCGGAGACACACCTCCTTTTTCCACCACGACTGCCACCAGGATAATAAAATGCACCCCCCTCCTCTTCGCCCCTACTTTTCTGCAGCTGTCTCAAATCACACACATGCACACACCCAGTAACACACACGTATACATTCCTGCAGCTATAAACACCACTGCTGACTGTAACAGTACACTACTGTAATTCTCAAGATGCAGCAACTTCCATTTGTCTCGTCCTTTCTTATTCTTTTTTCTTTCTTTTTGCGCTTACGCCCTTTCCAAAATTCAGCTCTCGGCAAAGCCTTTACACTCAGTCAGACGAGACGCTTCTGATGTTCTTTTGACTTTTAGCATCAAACACATCCACTTCCCCTTCATCAAGACTTGATAGGAGTGGATTCTCACATTCTGTTGTATAAGTGAGTGTTTGTGTGTGTGTGTGTGTGTGTGTGTGTGTGTGTGTGTGTGTGTGTGTGTGTGTGTGTGTGTGTGTGTGTGTGTGTTAGATTCATACCAACCCCAAGGCTGAGGCACATTATTTGTGACAGAAGATAAAAACTTGTCGGTGTAAAGGCCTAATTTGTCAATAGCTTTATGTTCCCCAAGAAATCTTTACAACATTTGACAGGACAGAACCAAAAATATTACAAAAAACAAAATAAAATAAATAAAAACAGATAAAAATAATTTGGGGAGGATTCTGGTGTAAGCTCCATTAGCGGAGGTCAGACAGGCAGGAAAGCAGTGTGCGGTATTCTCAAACAACATAATGAGACAGTGACACTAACATGATCCTAATTATCACTAGAAATGCACGGCTGAGCTGATTTTTTTTCCCTGTATAAATGTTCTCATTTTCACCTCCTGCGCTCAACAAATAAACGAATCACAAAAAAGTTGCTTGATTGATTGCTTGTGTTTCTTGTTCTTTAAAATTAAAATGTTGTTTACAAGCCTTCCAGTCACAAAGATTTTTCTTTTGTCATTCTTGTAAGGAAGCTACACTTGGCTGAACTGTAAGTCAGTGTTGTATGTGGTTTACATCGAGAATAATGGAGAATGGAGAAAGCAGAAAGATGCTGATGTTGATGGTACTTTAATGTGTTCGTTGGTACTTCATACCTTATCATTACTGTTCTTTTCCAATTCTGGTGTTGATTTGAACAAACAAAAAAAAAAAGAAATTTACCAAAAACTCATCCATAATCATGATTTACTCAAAAGTTTGAGTTAGTATTTTGAAATCTTGAGATAATAACGCAACAGGATCAAGTTGAAATGCTAACTTTTGTCTGTGCTTTAACATCCATAATTTGCGTCATTAAACTCGGCATCTCGACTGTGTTTGGGGTGTTGTCCCATTTTTAAGCATTTTAATGTAATTATCTGACAAATGACATTCTTTGCTGTGTGGTTAAACATACATCTTTCTCAAAATTTTGAGTTATTTTCTCAAAATTTTGACTCAACTCGAGTTAAGAAGTCAAAATTTTGAGAAAAGTAACTCAAAATTTCGAGTTAGCTCTGTGATTCAGCTAATAACACAAGGATTTCATCATTTGTGAAGCCACGCTGAAAATTCTCAGTAATTGGTGCATTCATGAATGGCTGTAATACTGGTAGCTTAGCTGTAGCATTTGTAGCTGAGGGCTTCAGCTTCCAGGTAACAAGGAAATGACATCATTCACATAGATTACTGATTGGCAGTGCTAACTCAAAATTTCGCTATCTTGAAATTTCGAGTTAGCAAAATTTCGAGTTAGCGCTGCAAAATTTTGAGTTAGTAAGTCAAAATTTTGAGAAAGATAACTCGAAATTTTGAGTTATTGATATTTTTTTGTTTTGGTTTGGTTTTGTGGTGGAAATGGGTTTCCATACCTTGCTAACCTAGCTAGCTAGCATTAACTAATGATATACCTAGTTGTGAGACCACACCCACTGTCTAATAACTTGTCAGTCACAAGGTCTTAGGCAATGATCCTTATTTCTGACAAAATGTACTTACCTGTTTTATTAACAAGTGACTAAACTTATGAACTCAAAGGAAAGGTGTTTACCGCCATCATGGCAAATGGTAATTTTTCCATAATTTCATATAGGACTGGATGTCTTGTTGGAGCCACAGGCTATCACCGCCTGGTAGTCATTAAAAAGCAGACGGCTTTAAGTCGGTTCACTTTTTAGGCACAGAAGTCGACTGTCATAATTTTACTATCTATGATAGCATAGCGCTCTACACTCTTGTCATGAGTGGCGCCTGGTGGCGTCGGTGATTGACGTCACTGTGACTATGTTAATCTTTTAATTACAAGCTGAAATTGTAATCAGATATTCTGTGTTTGAGTACATGCTTTAAAAGGGTCTCAATTTCAGTAATAATATTCAAATGAATGAGGTTCTTTATTGGGGATTATTCATGAGCAAGATCAAATGTGCGGTACAACATGGCCCGAACCACTGGACTGGACATACGATATGAAATGTGCAGACACACAGCACTGTGTAGGCGCATATTTCTGTAAGTGAAAACAAGGTGAGCATTTTACAAACAGAAAAGCTCAGTTCATATTATTAAGGTCACATGAGTAATTCACAGAGTTATATAAGGAGGCAGTTTCAGCATCTGTGGACATTCGCCTTAACGGCAGGGATCTATTTTTTGTTGTTTACAATCTTAATAAAACATTCCAGTTTTTTTTAAGCCTGTGAACTTAAATTTTTCTCCTTTTACATTGTTTCATATCCTTTATCCTGGAGTATTTGGAGAAGAAAATCCTCCACCAGAGTTTCAAGCGTACATGCAGACCAGCTGGTGTCCTTAACATTGTAGGGTTGTACCACAAAGACAGAAGTCCCTAGCCTTGACCAGCGTACTCAGTGTCCCTGTCTTATTACAGAGAGGTCACATGACTCAGTCAGAGAACAGTACAAGGTTTCCATCAGTGGAGTAGTATGTACCAATTGTCCTTGAGGAAGAAACTGAGTATCAGCATTGTCAGTGCCGCTGTCTGCAACTATTTGCATTTTATTTACAAGGTGAGTACAGTGTAGTGCAAAAACAGTGACTCTATATTTTTGCAGTTACTTTCACCCTGGTTAAGAACGTAATCTCACCAACATGACAAGAGTATGATGTGACAATGGCACACATGTATGTGAATGTCTAAAAGTGGGCAGTATAAATCATTCTGGATGAGCATGCAAGTAAATCAAATGTTATTTTGGAGAAAATAAAGCCTCTATTAAGGGAGTTGATGGGAAGAGATGGGATTTAAAATTGTAGATTAATAAAACTGTTTATCATTTTAGTGGGATTTTATTTATTCTGCACCTTTTGTATCTCTTTTTTGACTATGTTAGGCCAACGGACGATGGATGGTCCTGAAAGTGAACCTACTGTGAAGGTGTGTTAAACCTGCATTGTTTCTAATGGCCAGCAGGGGGCAACTCCTCTGGTTGCGAAACAAGTCAGTCTGAATGGAAATCTATGAGAAAATGATCCTACTTCTCACTTGAAATATATACTTAAGTGAGGATTTTCTTTTAGTGATTGTGGTCTCAGCTGCTAGCATAATGCAGCCCCATTCCAACATAATAGAAAATAGAGCAACCCATGGTCATAACAAAACTTCAGACGCTAATGGGTAATGTTGCATTAGCTGTGTCCATCTTACATGTACAGTCGACAATTGGGCAACAAATAACAGGAACAAGTGTTAAGACTAAGTGCAAAAATATGAAAATTAAAAAGAATTTTTAAAAACTATGCTCTCTCTCTCTCTCTAATGCAAAATTGTTTTTTTCTGTGGAAAATGTTGCATTGTTCAAGGCATAAGTATGTAAGGCATGTAAAAAAAGCCTGGCTGTTCCAGGGACATTAACAATGAGGAGTTTTTGTCCATTTTTATTTTCTTCTCCTTCCATCAGCATTAACCGGGGAGACTGCAGTCAGCAGGAGGCTGACCTTGGAGAGTAAAATAGGGGAGGATGTATTTATGAGACAATATGGGGGACTGTGTGTGAGTGTGCACAGGGAGAAGACAGGGTCATGAGGTCAACTGCAGTGATTAAAAGGAGCACGGTTTAGCCGATGAGGACCACCAACTGAAGCTGCAGCACATTTTGTAGTTATACTTGAAATCTCAGAGTGGAAGAGACAATTGATCAAAGTAACTTTATTCACAAAGAATCCTTTTTTTTCCCACAAAACAAGGGTAGAGGAAGAACAAGAGGAAAACAAAGCTGCTGTAGCTGAAATGGAGGAGATGAAAGTTTAAATCTCCAGTTCTGGGTTAGCATCCCCCAAAGAGGAGCCAAAAGGCCTATAGGCAGTTAAAATGTGGGACTAACAAGGAACGATGCACATGTTTGATCAGCCTTTTTTTTTAAAGTCAATTCAAAGAGATCAAAGGCCTCAATGTTGCTGATACTCTGAAAAAAATGTTTTCAAAAGTAAACATAATGAGACCAATCTGCCAATCTGTCAGTCGATCTTCTTTGAGTTTGTAATTGTTAAACTGGAAGGACACGGAGCAGTGGACGAGAGTATGCGGTAAAAGCAATGACGGTAATGAAGGCGAGTGTCAGGCTGAGGGAGTTGCTGATTGTGGTGAAGAATATGAGCTCATTCATTTTAAACTCATTTTACATTTCAGGGATAATGACACATACCTTACAGCAATAATTTCAACATGAGCCGCTACATTAATGAAGAGGTGTCTTATTCAAATACACATCAAGTAATAGACCGCCATATTTGCAAATGCTTCAGTTCCTGGTATATTTTCTCCTCGATGATCACTTGGAAGCACCTACAGCACATCCATCTATAATTTAACATCCATCTCAGGAGGAGAAGAGAAACATTGCGATCATCATCATCATCATTGCAACAGCTGTAGTTCAAAGAAGGCAGTACACCCACACATGCATATACCCACACCCACAGCATACCCACAAATCTTTAATAGTCACTATGAAAAAAAGGATCTGAAAGCAGGGATACCACAGTCAGTAGATCCGATATTAGAGGAGAAAAAAGAGAATCCAATATAATTCCATAATTCTATTTCTGGAGGAGACTAAACTCCAGCTACAAGGACAGTGGATGTTGGACTTGATCAGGTGGGAGGCCACATCAGCTGATGTGTAGGCTGATATGTTTCCATTCATCCAGTTTGTTATTTTATATGTAGATTTTTCATGCGTCCTCAGGTGCTCATTGCTCGAGAGTTGTCCACCATACTGGACATGATACAAGCTCCAGTTTCTAGGGAAACATGAGTTCCCCGACTGGCGCCTAGAGGTTGCTGGCTCACTAACTACTCACCCAACTGTGGTTGGGCTTGAATAAGTCTTGTCAGTGCAGTAGCCAGCAAATTTCAAAAGGCACAATTTTAACTTTGAAGACAAAAATATTCCATAATTTTAATTCAAACACTATGGTAACAATTGCATCTAGTTTTTTGCCAACCAGTTGGAGTTATACATCTTTTCCTTCGCAACAGGTGGTTGCTGGGGGTAAACCTGTGTGACTGGGGCTATTGTAACCATTTTACCAACGACTGCCAGCAACCTCCAGCAACCATGGTCAGAGAATATTTTATTTCCCCTCATGACCAGTGCTTAAAAAATGGTTGCAGACTGGTTCTAGGTCTGTGTCTCTAGGATCTTATTCACCTGATCTTATATTATCACCATGATTGTCACACATCCAAATAGTAGGCATGTTGATGTCACATAGTTATTGGTCACATCTGCAATTGCTTTAGCTGCTTTAGCTTTACTACAGTTGCTGTCTCTGCAGGCCGCTTTGCAACCCTACACTTCATTTCATGGTATTTCTGACTTCATCATGTCTGTCTTCCCTGAAGTCTGCTCTATTCTGTGCAGGAGTGCATGCAAGAACAGTGAGGTTTGATTTCTACACCTTTTTTTTGTATGTGCCCTTGATGGCTTGGAGTACCCAGAACTGCCAAATATAAATTACTGCAGATGGAAACAATCAATCTTCGTTTGACTATAATGGTCCTGACTTAACTAAAGTTGCTGTGCGCTCCATTTACTATACACTACACCAGGCTGTTATGCAGTTCACATGCCTTTGTATGTACACCAGGAATTAAAATCCATTCTCAGTATCTTAAATTTCATCTGGCTTTAATTTGGAAAGTAATTCGCCCCATGGCTTATCAAAAACAGGTCCAGCTGCACTGACGCAGCTACATGGGCTGTGTTCTTTTCCACTGGTAAGCTAATATTACTTGGCCTTGTGCTTCAGTTAACACAAATAGTCACAATTAGCTGACCTTTCTTGAATTCCAGGACATTTGCTTTCTCTTCAGTGTGTGGCCACACTGGACAGATTGTGTTTACACCTGGCTGTAAACTCCAGTTGTAGTCTGGCTAATGTGACATGAACCAGGATACTTCTAAAAACAGAATTTGGGAACACGACTGATCCGACTGAGTGGCAAATGAGTTGCTGGAAGTGTAAAAAATCTCGGAACCAACCACAGCTACATTTGTGTTGATGCTCAAACATGTGACGGATACGTTTCTGCCCGCTTGGCTTATCCCGTGACCGACTACCCAGACCTCCTGTGGCTGCGGTTTAATCATGATAAAGCTCAAATCTCATTATTTTAAAAGCACTAGAGTGAATAAGACCACACAGGGAAATATTTAATTGGAACTGAGGGTGAACATGGTTATAATGGAAGCCTGGGCGTCCTGCTTCATCAACAGTCCAAATGAGAAATAACCTATTTTTCAAATTGCCTGAAACCCACTCACAATTCAGAATTAATTAAATGATGCTTAATTTTAAATGTTTTTGAATGCAATACTGCATGCAGTGTCAGATTGTGCTCAACACGTAGCTGCTGGCGTGTCCTTGTAGCTCAGCAGTCAGTGTTTTATCAGAAAACAAACAAAACTATTTCCAGGCTGATTGTTCTCTCTGTGCCGTGTAACACGCTGTGCGTCAAACTTTTTTTCTTTTGTACAGAGTTACTGTACGCTGGAATAATTCAGTCCTCTCGCTAGCCTTTTTACTGGCAGTAGTACAAAAACAAAGTTCCCCGCAATGACATGTTTACACTAGAAGGTATCTGTTTGTTACAGTGTTGACTGGCTCCAAGGGTGCCAAAAATCCCCGCGGACCACACACACACACACACACACACACACACACACACACACACACACACACACACAGACATATTTTATACTCAGGACCGGTATATGTAATAGATGTTGAGAAGGAGAAAATTTTTCATGGGCCAATCAACCTGCCATGACCTCAGTGACTCACTATTGTTTGGTGGAGCAAGGCTGCTCAATCACTGGCTCCTGCTGTGTTTTAGTGATTGCAGACACAGTAGATTTGGCCTGATTTAAAGTTCGAGTTCATTTCAGGTCACGCAGAGGTCGGAACAAGATGGAGAGAAAGTCTCACATACTGTTTCAGCCTGTGGTGCCAATAAGCTGAACCGTGACGGTTTTGGAAAACACATCTGAAAATGACTCTTGACTCCTATAGATTTAGTTGGAAGGCAGAAAACATGCACCAGTTTAATACTGGCTGTCCAATTCAGTCCAACACCAGCCGCGTAGTTGGCTGAGATAGGCAAACAAATTCAATATCCATCCATCCATCCAGCCAAGTTTTACATAGCTATGCACATATATGATGTAATCTGAATCTGCATGCAGGTGTAAATCAACCATCTGCCTCCCACTCAAACTAATGTGCGTCTCTAATTTATAGACCTGGAACCATTACTATTAGTTTTCAGTGGAATGTGCTGTATGTAAGCATAGTGACATGACATGATAAGAGTACTGTAAATACTGTAGCGTAGTAAGTTTGGAATAAATCAAATAAGTTGTTCTTTTATCATTTGTTGCATGATAATCTTAACTTGTTGGACTCTTACAAATAACCCCTTTCTGTCAGCATAATAAATTCAGGAATTCTGTTATATCTACACGAGGTTAATTAGCATGCTATGATAAGTTGTGAACTCCAACACATGAGCTCATGAGTTTGAGCCACAGCAGCGTTTATTTTTTAATTCTCATTCTTTCTACTGAGAAACTTTTTTTAATTGAAAAAAAAAAAATCTAGAAATGTAGAATAGAGTTGTTAAAGAAAAACTTTTTTTGTTAAAAGTCTAAAATGAACATCCATTAATTTAAATTCACTTTCATAGCTGGCCTCATTGATAGTTGCCTCAAGGCCTCAATGATCACAGCAAAGACCGGCAAGCACTTGGCAACTGTGGGAAGAAAGAACTACATTTAACATAAAGAGTACAGCAGCAGAATCAGGCAGAGTAAGGGGCAGCCCTCTACTCAGAATATTTGGAAGGGGGACAAAGAAGACATGCATTAAGCAGACAATAACGATTTACCCTGCATAGCCTCTTAGTTTACTGTTTGTATGCAGAGAAAATCATTTTACCAAAAAGGAGGGCATTGATTCGTGTTATGTCTGCAGCAACAAATATTATCAGACGTCACCCTGTAGTGAGTCCACTACAGGGTGTGTTACGTCACCTGAAAGCCCTTTAATCCAGCCTGTCTGCACAGCTGGTGGGCCAAGATAAGCAGTGGCCACCGATATATAAATGAGGCAATTGTAGCAGTTGCGATGGTGCGTGTCTTGAGTTCTTTCCATTGCAGCTGTAAGGAGCAAATGCTGTGTCAGCTCACTAGAGTGAGCCTATCTGTCTTCTGTAACGGAGAGTTTGAACATATGGTAGAATGAGTCAGATTTTCTTTACCCAGTGAAGTATGAGGGCATTCTCATTGTATTTGCTGATTTGGACTGAATTCACAGTGACACTGTAACTTGTTTAAATGGGCGTCAGTGTGTTCTGGTGGAACAAATATCTGGCTTACAACAGCATGGCAGAAGCACAGGCTGGAGGATCATTATGTAAGGGGGTGCATTTAGGGCTGCGGAGAGATTTTTAAACCGCCAACTATGATGCACAGAACATATTGATGAAGTTTTATGCCAAATCTGTTTGAATGGACTTGGGAAAAAAATTTAATACCACTACAATAAGCAGCATTTAGACAACTTGTCTAAAAATCCCCTCATGTAGCGCCATTTTGTTGGGATAAGAACCTTCGGAAGGATAATAATCATACAGCTATAATATTTATAGGAAATCCTTTACATTTTAGAGGTGGAAAAATAAGCCCCCGGGATTGGAACCACACATTCCATATGAAATCCCAAAGGAATAGTTCAGTCATTCACTTTGACTGTCGCTGTGGAAAACACATGGGGAAAATAATGTAATTGAGTGGCAATATAAGTCTTTGTATGTGTGCCACTTGGGGAAACTCTAACCTGACTTACACAACCACAGAGTCGATGAGCGACGCTCTGGTTCTCAGTAGTTGGGTGTATCTTACAGTACAGTTTTAGCTGGAACTGCATGTGTCATGTTTATTTTTCCTTCTCTGAGTGAAAGAGCTCACTATGAGCTCTAGCGCAGAACACAGAACTATGCAACTGGACTACTTTGTAGCTAAATGCCAGTAAAAGATGTGTATATATACAGAAACACTAACAACAAGACACCGCTATACAACTTTAGTTTGCCAACTGGATATAAAGACTGTATCACATAGCTACATAACCAAATCAGTTGCCTTTAAGTTAGCAAACAGGGTCTAAGTACTAAGTTAACTTCCAGTGCGGTCATGCAAAATTTATTTAAGCTTTTGCCAAAGTGGGATTGCTAACTGCTTTGATAACCTGTGCTAACCTTTTCAACCTATCCCCAACTCAGTTGCAATTTGTTGGACCTATATAGGCTAGATGTCTATTATCAAAGACATGAGATCCAACAGAACAGAAGGTAGGAGGAGAGGCCCGGTCTACATCAATGTCAGAAGGGCTCCTCCACATTAAAAAAATATTAGATGTGTTATGGTAAAGTGTGCCGACGGTAAGAGTTCCACTAATATGTTTACGTCATAATTCTACCTTGTGAAACCAAAGCCTAACTTTATTTATGTAGTATACGTTATACAGTTTCCTCAAGAACTGAATTCCAGCTCTGCAAATATTTACTCTGTCATTTTACACTCCACTGATCATAATCGGCACCTTTTCTGAAAATCTTTGATGGCGCAGAGGCACGCGGTACTTCCTGACCAAGCTTTCTGTCTTTTGTGGATGATGACCAAAAAGTCGCCGAAGTTGCTTCTGTTGATCTGGATGTTGTGCTTTTTCAGCGGGAGAAATGTTTCATCACTTGTCCAGTCTCAGCTGACTGCCGGAGATGTTTCTCACACTGACAACATCCAGATGAACAGAATCAGCTTTCTAGGATTTCTTTACCTGGAAAATCGAGCTGTGCCTCAATTAGTTTTTCACAAAGTGACTTAAAGATTAGTTCATGGGCACAGGGGCATGCGTTTAAAAGTCATGCTCAAAAGATGAAGAAGACAAGAGAGCATTATGAGTATATTGCCAGGAGTTAGGATTTCGAGCAGTGCTATCAATGACTTTGCTGAGTGCAAGATGAAGTTCTGATGCGGCAGTCGTTGGTGAAAATATGCATTCATACTGTACAATGTGTGCGTGATATATGTTGCTGGTCCACTGGAAACGATTTTTGAATGAGGAATTGTAGAAATGAGTGGTTTGTCTGTGAGGATCTGTGGTTAATAAGCTTGTTTCATTTGTTCTGGGCTTTTGGACATTACAGTTTTCTTCATTACTTTAGCAAGACTACTATATCAGTTTTTTGGTTTGTGGCAATGTGGCTGAAAATGCTTATATGAATTCATAAACCTATATAAATTTGTACATTCTCCAACCTCTCACTGTGGTTGTTGTCCATGGTGCTGATCAAAAGCCAGAATTATGCTATTGATATTATTGGATTATTTAGATATGCAGATAAAAAAACCAAAAAGAATAGGCCCAGGGGCCTATCACAGAGCTGTCATGCCTCTACGCTCCACTCTCTTACTGGGATGTTCTTGGCAAATAAATGGGAGCAAGGTATCCAATTTTTTCTACTTGAGCTTTTTATTATTATTTATTTTTGTTTTTGTTATTATTATGAATCAGTATGGAATTCACTGGAATTACTGTCGATAATTTGTGCAAAGTGGGTAATTTAAAGATCTTACACTGCTGATTTTCTCATCCATGCACTGGCACTTACATGCAAAATCAGCGATTTTAAAATTACTGTAATTAAAAAGTAATTTGTTATTACTATTTTGATTTTGCAGTGATTAAACTATTAAAGGGATTTTGTAAGTGTAATTTTGTAGTGTTGGGTCTTTAAATGTTGCTAATTTTGATTAACTACTTTGCAGAATAAATAAAACCACTTAAGAGTATGATTACAGAGTACATATTTCTGTTGTGTACCTCTACTACAGGAGTGTTAAACACAAGGCCCGGGGAGCCAGATCTGGCCTGGTGATGACTCCGTTCTGGCTCACTGGATGGTTTTAGAAAATATGAATGACGGCATAAATATTTGGACTTAATAATTACATAAACTTTATCATTACATCACTATTTGGGTCATGAGCTACCAGGATTACTTCTATAATTTTACACATTTCTTGCAATTTAAGCCCAAAGAATCATACTTAAAGATTTCTTTCATCAACTACAGCAGCATATTTTTATCATGTGGAAATAAATTGATGTATTGCTGAAATTGCATTTCTTTTTCTTATATTGAGATATCAGGGATTTAATGTGTAGTTAACTTTTACAGAAAGAAGAGTTTCAAGGTCTGGCCTACTTAAGATCAACGTGAGTTGTATGTGACCCATCATATAAAATGAGTTTGACATTTCTTCTACTATAATCTGAAGGTATCCATTAATATAGCGTTCAAATTCGTTTTTCAAATAATTAGCTGTTAAAAATTGTGCTGTTCTTGGTGGTCAGCTTTGTTTTTCCTGCCCAAAGGAAACTCGTAAAAAGTCAAAGCCCTAAATGGCCCAGTCTTTGAGGCTGGCATACTCCAGGGCACAAACACACAGAGGGACCAGAAACCCCTTCCGTGACCCCCTCCCTAAATGCCACCGGACCTTCTTTGGTTGGGGAGGGGGGGTAATTATCGGGTTTCATTAAGTTTCTCTCTCTCTTCTTTCCGTGGGCAGGTGTGTTTATTTACCTGCTGGCTCGGGCCCAGGCGGGAATGCTCGGCTCCATTCCACAAGCCCAGCGAGGGTGGGCCGTACCACTGTGGCGTGAAAGCAGAGGGGGAAGTCAGAAAACAGAAGCCCGCTGGTTTTTCTCTCGACGTCTCGTCAGCTTTTATTACACCCACACCGTAGCTGTCACGGCCTTCCCATACATTACCCTTTGTCTAACTGAATGAATACAACCCACTTCACCGAGACTCGGCGTTGACTTACCGCCCGATAACTTTACAAACACCCCTAAAACCTCAATGGTTCCATCTTGCCTTTTGAGTGACCGCTGAGTATTTTTTTCTCTCCCCGTGTGCTGAATGTTCCTCCTGCTGGAGAAAAGGAGAAAAAAAACAACGCCGGTGGACACAGAGAAGGAAGGCACAGCGGAAAAATAAAGGAGGTGGAGGAAAAGTGAAGTAACAGGAGATTAGCGGGAAGCTTGGAGGGACAGGCTGGGAAGAGAGCGAGGAGAAAATTACGCGAGCGGAGAGCGAGACTTGTCGTACAGATATAAATATATTTTCTACAAGTCCCACAATTGTGCTCGAAGATTTTTTTTTTCAATTTCCCACTTGCTGAATAAACGGTGAGTTTATTTATATATATTATTTTCTTCTATATTAATAAATGAGTTATTGCAGTAATTAATTATTTTAAAAAATCTCTTTGTGTCCTCCTGGAGAAAGTCGGGGAGTAGCCTGTGTGATTAGTCACTGTTCATTAAACAGTAGTGCAACAACAAAAACAACAAAACGAAGAACAGAAAAGGGGGTTGGGGGGTGTTGTTTTGTGTTGGTGGACTCGGTGCTAAAAACGCACAGGGATGCAAGGATGTAGTCCGCACCGTCCAACAACAATACAGCAACCTAAGAAAAACTCATCAAACGTTACGCGTCCGGGCCAGATATGTGCTCAGTTAATAAGAGGAGTGCTAATCAACGCCAACAGTATGCTTTAAGTTCTAGGTTGGTGAGAGTGAGCCCGTGACAGAGGGAGTGCAGTGCGCGTTATTGACACGCACATGTGGCATAGCCAGCGGGTCTTTGTTGCCCCCCCTCCCCTCTCCTCTCCTCTCCTCTCCCAGCCTCCTCTGTCGGTCATGACTGAACCAGGCATGACTGCTCAGTGGCACGGCTCAAATCTCCCGTACACAGAATTAAGGCCACTATTGGCATGTTCGTGCCGCATGAACTTGAATCATATACATACCCCCTACCCCGCCCCCCACCTTTTGTATTTTTTGTCTACGCCTTTCAGCAGAGAGAAGCATCAGCGCTCTTTCTTTGTGGTGTTTTCCAGTTAGGTATCCTTACAGGGCAGCAGCAGTGGGAATTTCGGGGCTCATACTTTTTTTTTCTTAGATGGAAACCTTTGGGCTTGTCTGTGTGAAGAGGGGGACGAGGGGCTTTGTGAAGTAGTAACCTGCTGATAAGAGGGGAGCGAGGAGTGTGTTGTGGCTTTTTGGAGAGGGTGTGTAATATGTGTCAATGTCAAATGGAGGTGTGTCCCTTGTGAGTGTGTGTGTTCACGGGCCGTGTTATTGTGCGAGTAAAACATCAGGAAAAAAGGAATACAATTGAGAAATTGAGTGAAAATGTGCGTTTCGCATTCCTTTTATGGAATATCTTCGAGCGCGAGTGGAAATGTTTTGCTTTAGTGTGTCGTGCCCAAACCAAGGACACGCACACACACACACACACACACACACACACTGTTCTGTCTACACACTGCTCCAGAGACAGTTTTTTTCTGTCTTTACTCTGCCGCGAGCTGCACGCACGCACGCGCCCAAGCAGGCTCGCGCGCAGATTCTGTGAGTCATACCGCATTTGGAGACTCGCGGCCTCGCTGCTCTTTGAGTGAAGTGGAGCCCCCTGCTGATAACGCGCGCACGCGCAGACTCAGACGAACGCGCACGCGCACAGACAGGCTCATCTTGGGGGGGAAGAAAAAGTGAACGTTCGTGCCAGAACTGTTCAGGCTCTGAGACGTGGACATGCAGCGTTACGCAGGCGCACCCCGGATCTGCACGTATGGGGTGCGCTGAGGTGTACATAGCCCACAAACACAGCCACACGGCAGGAGTGTATTGTTTCTCTTTTACTGGTGGGTGTGGTGTTACCAGCAGCCAAGACCAAATTTGTGTCAGTGGATTCAAAGAAAAATAAAAGAGAAATTATAGTAATGATGGCAGTAACGATAATCAGCAGTGCAGTGACGACATAGCTGGAAAAAAATTACTTCCTTTTTTTTAGAGCATTTTAAAGCTTCGTTCACCCAAATGTCAGAGTTTTGGTCTGCTGATGCTTTGTGTTTGTGTATATGTGTGTGTGTGTGTGTGTGTGTGTGTGTGTGTGTGTGTATGTCTCTTGGGGGTTGGGTGATGTGTGTTTGTCTTTTTAAAAACTAGCCCTTTAATCCATTTCATCTGTTATTTTTTGTGGGTCTTTTATTATTTTGTGGAAGAGTTTTATCATTATTAATGAAAAGCATTACGGTGCCTCATCCACAACAACAGCGAGCTTGAGTTTATCTCTGTTGTGCTGGTGTGGAGGAGGACAGACACAAACAGATATATCAGAAGTGTAGCAGTTGAAAGATGAACAGTGTGCGTGCCCAGATAACACTCTGCCCCAGCAGCTCCAAACTGTACTTTGATGGAATCTCATACTGTTTGCATTTCTCATATTGACCATTCACCTGCAGTCACATTTGTGAGAGCTGCAGAAAAAGAAAATACTGGCAGTTCCCTTCAGGGCTTTAAGCATGAAATACTTGTGTTTGAGGGAGGAGATTTCGAAATACTGAACGATTGTGAAACTAAACATCTGTAACATGCTAATAAAAATAAGTCATTGTTTGTATTTTAATCATATTCTACAAGTTCAGTGTGCTAAGAATAAAGCAAGCATTTCCTGCATTTTTACTGCACTAAATATAGCAGCTGTGCACTTGCCATTCATGTTTAGGCTTAAAATTTAAATTGCAAATCATACACTGTAAGCTCAAGAAACAGGCGCTGGTCCAAGCTGCATGTGAATACATATATGTATATATATAGAGAGAGAGTGGTGAGCTGACTGGAGCATGAAGCAATGACCTACCCAGTAATAAATCAACACTAAAACATCACTAATGAAGTGCTGTTTTGATTCTATGGCTTACTTACTTCAAATGATTTCATTATGTTTCTTTATGTGTCTGAAGTTGAGTAGACATATAGATCCATGCTGGTGTGTCTGAGAGCACATTGCTGTGTTGGAAGACTTGCTTATTGACTTCAAAGGGTTTCTGGTGCTCTAATCTGTTCAGCGTCAGAACATTATAAAACACTGGTTATTTATAGAGGACATGAGCACAAATTGTTCCGCTGTGCATCTTTTTATATTGATATAGGTTCCACAGCTGTTGAGCTGCAGAAACTGTAACTGTGAGACACCAGTAACATCTATTCTCATTATATATTCTATATAATATTCTATATATATTTGGTAACATTTTTCTCGGGCTATGTTAAATGTCAGCTTCATGATCAGCTCAGTTTACTAATTATTTTTTATTTGACCCAGTTAAGCAACAGGATGGTATTACTATGAATGAGCAGGGCTGTTGACTTGTCACAGCAGACATTTATAATTTTTTTTTTTTTTTGGAGCTGTGTCATACACATCTGTCAGGGCCAAAAATAAACCCCTCAGCTGGAACGGCTGCCCTTTGGTCTGATGGTACAAGAGTGTTTGTGTTCTGGACACACAAGTAATCCAAGGAGATAAACTTGTTGACATCATTAAACTGTGGTGAACAGCGACAGTCTGCATTGCACACACTTACACTGCAAATCCACAGCGAGACGTCAACGAAGCAGTGAAATGAAACATTGACATGATGACTAAATAGTTATGCTTCTTTTTGTTCGTTTGGTTGTTTATTTTGCTTAGTGTTGCTCTTCTGTAGCTTGCAGGAAGCTCGCCACTGTAAAAACTACACATGGTGACCATTGTTTCTGCACCAGCAAACTTGTTGGCTACTGGACAACGTGACGTCATTATAGATTAGTTATTCTGTGGGGTTTACATGGATTGTCAATAACAATTTGACTTTTTGCCCTTCTGGGAAGTCAGCTTAAACATGCTCAATGTTTTATTAGTTTGTTGTTTTTAGCTTATTATTATTTAAGTTTATTGTCGAAGGAAGACTTTAGATAGGGCTCACCATTTGGACAAATAGAGCTGTTAATTTTTTCAGGTGGCTTTTTACTGAATTTTGTGTATTTTGATATTTTAGCAGTGTTGTGCAGTGACTTTTACAAAATGACAAGCAGAGTCGGTGACCACCCCTTTTAGAAAAAGAAAATAAATCTGACACACATCAACAATGCAAATTGCCAGTTGAAAGCATGTCATTTTATGATTTTGTTCTGCCTTTCATTATTTTATCATTTTTCATGATTTCATCTTTGCGCCTCTTGCTGTACTGTTAGTGGGCGTGTTCATCTCTCTGCAGTACTTCCTAGCCGAAGAATTGTGAAATATTATTATATTTATCATTAGTAAAAGTATCAATATATCATTATGAAAATGCATGCTTACATATAAAACTGTATATGAAGTATTAAAAGTAAAAGAAATTACTCTGCTAAGAAAGTGTTTCCTGTCACTATTAAATGAATCAATATTACTGCTGCACATGTTGAGCTCAAATAATTGTTTAATTTACAATAATGCATCATATTGTATAAAATCACATTATTATGTAAAAAAGGGCAAGTATAAGAAATATTTTTAAATAACACTATATAACAAAACAAACCGAACTAAGTAGTATGTGAGAAGTATTTGATATGATTAACTGTCAAAATCTAGCAGTAAAAGAAAGAAAAGAAAAGTTAAGGTGGTGTATTAGCGAAACAGTTTAGTTCATATTCTTAACCAACTGATTTATTTTACATGCTAATGTGAAAATGCTGTTTGATTTGTCTGTTTTATTAAACCAGACACGGCACGTTGTCCCCTCTCTACCATCAAAGCTTTCTTTTAACGTGCCAAAGGAGTTTTAAAAAAGTTATTCACACTACAGTGAAAGCACACAGAGCATGTTTTTTTTTACTTGGTTACAGACACACCCTAGAAAATGACAGAAACTACAGATCCCAGTGGCTCCTACTCAAGCAGAGTCCAGCCTGCTTTCAGAGACGATACCCAACTGATAGCAGTAATTTACTGGATGAAAGCAAATGAGATGGAAGGAGATGCTTTGGTAGATGTTAAACTTCTGTTTTTGGATTTCTCAGGGCAAGCAATGCATGATACCTTGCATGCCCCAAAGGAATGGCTCTGCTATTTAGTAGTTTTCCTCTTTGAAAATCCACTCAGGAGGTATCACCATGTGCAGGAGTGATGGTGACCAGTTGGAACATTTTACCAAACATTTTAAAATTCAACACTAGTGTTGTGCAAGTTTTTATTATTAATAACTACAATGTATCTCACAAGTGCAGAGATGTAGATAATAGAACTAGAACTAGAACAGTTTTGTAATGCACAGCGTTAAATATTGCATAAATTTGCTTTATAACAAATAGTCTTCCTGAGCTATCGGTCAAAACTTGGTCATGCATATTTAGACTGTCACCTTACCTGTTTACTCTACCAATATTAACTTTGACTCCTGCAGTGTTTGTGAGTCTATCAGTGGTGACCGCTGGGAATGAAGATATGCCTGAACTGTGAACATGTTTCATCATCTTAAATTGTCTGTCCTTAAGGACTCATCCATGTTTCCAAATAACTAGCACTGATAATGTTGGAAGGGAGATGAATGTGTGCATGTGCAGCAATGTAGGGCAGTAAACAGCTATAATTGGACTCTGAGTATTGCTTCAGAGGTGCATTCATGTCCCAGAATATCAGGAAAGTAAATGCTCTTGTCATCTCCACTGCTCAGAAATAGCCTTTATCCTTATGTTGAGTCGTTGACAACACTGAAATGATCTCCGCTAAAGTACATGCCAGCTGTTGGGTGAATACAGTCTTTCTGTAAGAGTGTAGCTGTGTTACCAAGGCTTAAATGTTAGGTGTCATTGTAGTAGTGGACTGTGTTCTTGTGTTTGATGATGTTGCAATGCTGATATGGAGCTGATGTTTACATCTGTGGGTGTAACTGCCTGTTCAGTCTACAAGTTTTATTTTATTGTAGAGTTGGTGGATCACTCTTTATTTATAGCAGAGGTGCCAAGAGTGTCGGATGGCTTATAGCCAGTTTAATCTCTTTGCCACTAGAACAAAAACATAAACATTGTAGATCATTTTTAAATAAGTGAGAAGGAAAACAATGTCCATAACAGAAAAGCCACAAAGGCAGTTCTCACATTACATTGCAAATGTTAAAAAAGTTCTACAATTGCTAAGAAGGAAAAAGCTGCTCAGCTTTAAAGAAAATGCAAACAATTGCATTGGCTAGCTGGTGAATATACTGTAGATATTTCAGTCACAAGTGGAGATAAGGAGTAAATTTAAAAGCAGACTAAATATGGGACTGGCACATGGGTGAGCAGATAGCTGGCAAATACCAGTATGTTGAGCAATGTCTGATGTGTTTCTCATGTGTTTCTCATGTGTTTCTCATGTGTTTCGAGTTGTTTTAAAGGGAGAAAATTGGCAAGCTGAGGGACCCAAGTGAAGCAATCTGATGAACATCACAGTGCAGCATCTGCATGGGAAAAAACCTGGGGATAACATACTGAATTAAATTATACAGGTGCACTTTCAGTGTGTAGGGAGCTAGTGAACGGTTAGCAGATAGGTTAGCTTACCTAGCATCAGAACTGGGATAGCTTGTTAGATAATTTAATTTCACAACTGCCAAATGATATAATTAGTGTAAAATCTTCATAAAATCATTCTTAATGACCTCATAAACATCAAACATCATAAACGTCAAATTCAACTGAAACATATAGATTCAAAGGATAATTTATTAAAATCATTAAGGAAAATACTAATGAAGTAAATTTCATTTCATGAGATTCCATTAAATGTAATGTTTTACATTGTACTTATATAAGAAATTTACATGGAAAATGTAATGTAAGTAATGTAATCAAAGTACTTAGAGTAATAAAGTAGAACTTAAAGTCAAAAATTGTTGTGTTTTTAGCTCGGGGTGCATCCAGGTGATCAAAAATATCACAAAGAGAAGTCTTACTGGAATTACTGTATGTTGATCACTTAGTAAAATACTTAATAAGACATCATAATTTTAGAGACCAGTTGTATAATTACAAAAATGATTGGATTTTTATTTAACAACAATAATTACTTTCAGATTGAGATTGGAGATTATGTTGAACATAGTAAAGAAAATACAGTTTGTAATAACATGGCAGAGCTACATTTTTTTAAAAAGAGAGAAATGAATGTGTTACAAGAAGAAAAGCCTTCCTAGCCTTTATAGACACAGTATGGCCCAGCTGAGTGCAGCTACTGTAAGTAATGTTGTCTAGTGTTGAACTTCTGCCTTTTGGCACCAGCAGAAACATTGATTCTTCTGTCTTGACAGATTCATCTCAGTGTGTTCAAACCAAGCCAGCGTTACATGAAACACTGTCAAAAATACAAAATAAATATTGAAATTTTTGCTCACAGGCTGCTAAAAATGTTTTTTTTTTTAAATATTTATTTATTTATTTACGTTGGATGGTAACCAAAGCCCGCCGAGCGCAGCTGAAATGATTTCCTTACTCAGACCTGTATTTTTGGCTGTGCACTGAGATCATTATTATTTTTTATTATTATTATCTGTTTATAGCTCTTAAAGAAAAAAGAAGACCAACAGCAGGACACTTAATAGTTTCTTGAACAGCATAATGACAGCCAGAAGCACATAAAAAAGAACAGAGATTTTTTTATTGAATCTGTTTTTAATGTGTTTTTACAGAAAGCTGAAATCTTCATCTACCACTGTTTCAGATGAATTTCTACACACTGTGAGATTCATTGTCTGCTTAAATGTTAAAATCACACGGGGCTATCAAAGCAGTTCTGTTTTTAACATTGCCTGTGCAAGTGCAGATGGGCCGGTTACTGCGATATGACACCTGCTATAGCTGTTTGGCAGTAGTGCACACTAGTACGGGGTATTAGTAATACGAGCTTAGTTGTATTTTTACCGAACTGCCTGAAACGACGCAGAGCGACGCTTAACTTGTGGGAATTTAAGATCAGGCAAGTGAGATTAAATTGGGAGAATGCGAGCGGCACCGGGTTTATAATCTGAATTGTTATTGGTCGATGTTGGCGTCTAGGGCAGATGAGTATGTGTAGAAATATGGATTTGTATTTTTTATATCCTGTGTAGGTGTAAACAAACGTAACAGTCTCGGCATCTGGGTCAGCGTGTATGGATTTTATATGTGTAGGTGGGTGAGATTACAGCAGCCTGCATATAGAAGCATCTAGGCCAGAGTATGTGTGTTTGTTTGTATCGGGGCAGCTCAGTCCTTCGCCTGATGGTTAGAGTCCTGATACAGATAGGCCAGGCAGCACAATGCCCTGTCTGTTCCCACAAGTCCAAACAGGCCTTCACAACACCCTATTTAAAGACAAGCGTCCTGCCCGAGCTCATTCATATTTCTTCAGTTGGACGTTGGGACTACAGCGTGCTCAGATGTATCTGTTTTTTTTCCTCAGCTGAACTCTGTGGTGAAAATTTGAAGCCTCAACCTAAATATGTCAAATAGTGCACCCAGTCTGGTGCTGTTAGAGGCGTGTTACATAATCTGGGATGTTTGTCAATAGCTCCTCAGGCAGAGGAAGAGCTGAGCTAGGCAGAAAATGAACAGCACAAACATGGCATCAGGGGTAACGCTGTACCCTCTTGGTATGCACAATTTCCATGTGAGGGAACGAGCACTACAGCGTGAATCTTATTTAGTAGGGAATAATTTAGCATAGTAGCAGCATTTACTGATTTGTACTTATTCCAGTGTAAGAGCTCAAGCAGCCATTAGTAACTGTTTACAGGATATGCTAATCAATGAAAATTTGACACCTGCTGTAATAATAGCTCCAAATCAGTCATTCCTCATCATGTCAATTTTTCTCCAATATGTTCTGTGACAAACAGACACAGTAACGAGGATGAGAAGCTTTTTGGCATACATTTATCTCCTCAGTCTGCACATCCAATCTATTATTCACTTAGTCATATTTAATTTAACTTCATAGTCAACCACAAGCATGGTAATGCCCTCATGAAATGTTCATATCTGAGATGATAATGCTGACTGACTGATGTCATTTCATAATCTTTCTGCGCAGCTGTTACTGTTGAAATTCCTGCTGAAAGTTTTTATTTTGCAAAGGAAAAGTAAACAAAAGGGAAGTAGGCCAGTAATGACTAATTGATTGAGAAGTAGGCAGCTGTCTTCAGTGTGACTTTTATAGCAGGCAGTTTTTGGTGATATTGTCACTGCTAAATCTCTAAAAAAAGAAGCCAAAGCTTCTCTGACATTAACATCAGCACAAAAAACTGTGCACTGGGAGCTTCATGGCACGAGTTTGTCATGTTGGTAAAAGTCTAGTATGTAGGTTGTATTTTTTTTTCCATTTAGAATATGTCTTTACTCTTTTTTTTAAGAATTTGTTGTTCTACTCTCAGTTAAAGGTTTTGTAGTTCTTAAGACAGTGTTTTAATGAATGATTTCAAAAACTTGTGGAGAGTCTTTGGGCGAAATGATGTTGAATGTACTGGAGGAGTGTTTTGGTGTCCTCACATTTTTGGCTGAGTGATGTAAGTCACTTTTGATGTCCGCATTCCTTTTTTAAAAATTGTATATTAGACACTGGTGATCTGACATGCTTACATAGTAGGCAGATTGTCAGATTTTCAAATGAAGAATACAGATTACCTTTTACTTTGAAGGCTCAGCTGCTGCTAATCAGCTAACTCTGTCCCATCATGTTTTCTTACCTGCAGGCTAGCTGTGCCACTGTTGTTGTGCTCTATTATATCATTCAGATCTAGTCATTGTCACATCCTGTTGATAGGTTCCATTGTCTTGGACTGCAGTTGGCGATGATAGTCCCTGTTCTGCTCTCCAGGCTCTGTGGGCGTAGCAACACATGAAGAAGCCCTCCACTTGGTGGTGGTTGTAGCTGGAGTGGCCCACCATTTTGCCAGAGATCTCTCAGAGAGGATTAACCCAGGGGATAAGTGATTTACTGGAGAGGTAGCTGAATGATTCCAAGGACATCAGACAGGATGGCTACGAGTTTGCTTTTTAGCAGCTTTTAAATGATGAAAAATAAATACAACATCTCATAAACAACCTTTCTTTTTAACCAAAACAAGCAAAAGTGTGATTGGCTGCAAAGTGATTTGTAAACAGAAGACAGAAATTAAAGATTCATATCAGTTTAAAACATGATGCAGAGACATTTACTCTTAAAATAAGGTGATGCGTTTTTTTTACTGAGGCAACTGTGGTTTCAATTTTGCAGGGAGAACTGCAGTTAGATGATTATTCTGCCAAAAGAAAAAGATTACGATGTGATTGGTTGGCAAGATTATCTTCCACTGTTTAAAGAAAGAAGCATAAATCCAGAGTTTAAAAAGTGTGTAGAGTAAATATCCTTCAGTCAGCCTTTGAGCAAGGCACTGAATCGCTCCTTGAACAGACGTCGGAGGCCAGAAGTAACACTTTAGGGATCTGAGCTTACGAAACGCTCCTCTGTGTGTATCTGCTACAGAAATCCGCTAACCATCACCAGGCTATTTATCTCCATCAGCTCTTAGCCAATTGGTCCAACATATCAATTTACCCTAGCTTGAAGGTCAATTATTTTGAGTGTGTGCCTGATTGCATGGGTCTCTGTGTGTCACAGGCGTGTCTGCTTCCTGGATCAAAACAATTGATTCTGCCCAGTCTTTTTTTTTTTAAAGCTGCTGACATACACTCACAGACCGGACCTGCACAAGATGAAATGCTGTCTGTGCTATAGTCACATCATTATTCAAGCTAATTACTGGTTTGCTTCATTTTTCACTTTCATACTTTCTCACAACTATTGAGTGAGCAAACTAAAAGCCTTTCAGTGGACTTCCAGCGCTCTCTGAGGGGTGAACAAAAAGATAAGCGATTCTGAATTTCACAGAAGAGAAAGAAAAGATGAAATGCGTAGCCTCCACTCACATCAATAAAGCCATTAGCGCTTATGTTCAGTGCATCAGACGTCTTTGAAGTTTTTCTTCATTTTGGTCATAAATTTGCCAAAAACATTTTTGCCATTACTGATAACTGATATTGACAATATTATTGATATTTGGAAGGTGACATTTTCAAATATTAGCCACTGTACATGAAAGATTATTTTTTTTATTTGCAGTCCAAATAGCAGTCCTGATGCGATGGACCATTTAGACTTGTGTGACTGGGTTTGCAGAAGTTTTGAGAGCTTCTAGAGTAATACAATGATTTGTCTTGGTTGATAACTAGACATGCACCATTTGACCAGCCAGGGACCAGAATAAGATGACTTACAGTGTTCTTGATTTTGTCAAATTATGATGTCATTTGCAAGAATATTGATACAAAAACTGCCATCTTTGCCTCCTCCATAATTTCACACTGCACCATTGCACTCAAGCACACATCTCCTACCCTTGCTAACGGCTAAGTAGCTAACGTTGATAACACTGAACCACAGTTTAGAAGGAATCTCAGAGGTCAGGAAAACTCCTGTTTCACCCAAAGTATTAAACAGTTTTAAATGTTAGCTGTTTGATTATTCGCAATTACCTGAAAGCTACATTAGCAACCTGTTATCATTAACCGTTGGATAAAAGATTATTGCAGGCTGCATGCGTACATTAGCAGGCTTAGGTAACTGCTGCAGTGGCTGTCTGGCCTAGATTTTGTCCCAAAACATTTTCTTCCTATGAATTTGATAACAATACAACAAATCAATGATTATTTGTTGTGTTTTCTATTCATCCAGTTATTAATAATAATGACCGAAATTCAAAGAAACATGTGCAACTTTAATAATGATCTCTCTGAGGATGCGATCTGTGGTGAATACCCTTTTGTCAGAGCGTTTAATCACCTCCCAGGACAGATATGCAGAGCCTGGATGTCTGCATGGAGGTGAGATCATGATGGAGCGAATAATAGGTGTCCTGAAAATGAAAAGAAGAAGAAGAAGAACTGAGCTGAGCTGCTGAGTGATGGACGAGTGAGAATTTGAAGAGACAAGGGCCCAAAGTGGTCTGTTGAGAGACAGCGAGAGAAAACAGGCTTTTCACATGGGATGAGAGCGAGCAAAGGCTTGGCTCAGCGAGGAGACGAGGGGAGCTTTGGCTCCTCTCCGAGTCTCCATGGTGGCTGCTGTTGGGCTTCCTTTCTCAGCAGACAGTCGTCGCTCATTTTTTCCCTCTTTTTCCTGCTGTTGAACTGCTTTCGGTCCAGCAGACGTAGCAACAGACCCCCTACAAAACATCTAAATAGTTTAACTGACTGCATGAAAGTGGGCCTGCTTTGAAATGAGCAGAAGTCACAGAAATGTTTACAATCTAATTCTCCCTCATTGATAAAGTGAGCTTTGATTCTTGTGGTTTCAAAGCACAAATTGAATTATTTCCCAATCAGTTACTCAGACGTCTCTTAGAAGCTCCTCAGGTTCACATATAACATCATGCTGAAATTTCTGCAGTGTGTAATAAGAAGACGATCTAATGGATCCTCATGCATTTTTTCATGTAGGTATTAGGTTAAAGCAGCTTTAAAACTAACTGAATATAAAATTGTTCCTTTTTTGCACTTGCATGCATGTTTGAGGATAGAAAGAAAGTTTCAGAGTGACAACAAAACTCCTGAAAGTCACTGTGTCCGGCCAGAAAAAAAGTCCCTAAAATAGACCTCGCCTCCCATCATTTCCACATGTCAGGTTTTCTAGGCTATCACTAAGAAAACAGGTCTCGATCTCCGGATCTAAGTGTCATTATAAATCAGGAACTTCACCTCCCTGGAGCACGTTTCTGTTTTTCATTTCTGAGTCATTTCAAAATTCTTAAATCGACTGATTAAAAACGACAGAGTTTAGATTACATAGACTCATTTGTTATTTTGTGTTGCGTAATAAAGACAATAAAGCCAAGAAAAGGGAAAAACTTTCCAAAGCAAACCTTCCCAGTTATGTCAGCATTAGCTGAAATATTCTCTTTTTTGCTGTAAAGCTGTCAGATTTTGGGAATAACACGCATATTCATGTTAGAAGCAAAACTTTACATAAAAATATTTCATAGTGGCTCCTAAAACTTGATCTTTTTATTTTAAATGGAGGCCAAAGAACTCTGTTTAAAGCTGGTCCCTCCATGTGTTTACCTTTGATATATGAGTGTGCAGAATTATATAAGAAAAAAGGGATCCAAGCACACCCGAGGAAGAGCAGTGTGTCACTCTGCATATATAAAACTGGAAAAGCGGTACCCAGGTGTGACAGCAGTGAAGTATTGCACACTAACGTGATTTGTTTCAGGACAGAGGACAGATTTGGTCCTGAGAGTGTTTATGTCCTCGGCACCTGGGTCTCTTCGCAGTGCAGATTTGTGTTAGCAGGGTGATAAATGTGTGGGATTGCATTTTTTTGTGCATGTCACATGAAAACTGCAAATCTCCAGTGACTTTAGTTTGAAATTGCAAAAAAAAAAAATGGGTCAAAAATGTGCTTTACTGCATTCAACTTCTTTTTATTTCTTGTGAGATAGTTTACTTTTACTCCTTTTGACTTTTTTTCTGTGTAAGGAAGAGTCTGCTGTTGTAAATCTTTTATATAAATACAATGCATCACAGACTGTATATAAAAGATTGATGTAGCTTTTTGACCTGAAAAATTAAACCAAGGGTAAGTTCCCTTCTCCCCAGGAGACCTACTGCTTACTGCCTGAGTCGGTTACTTCAGGGAACCGACTGAGTTGACTATGGAGGGTATTTGAGTACAGTGAACTCACTGCTACGTTCAAGAAACCAGTTTGAGACAATCTGAGCTTTGTGACATGGCGTGTTATCCTGCAGCCATCAGAAGTCTTAAATGGATAGACATGGGTGGGTGATATAGCTTTATTTAGCCTTGCAGCTTGCAGGCAGCATCATTTATTAGTGCAAGTAAATGAAGGGCATTTCCATCCTTCTTTTCCAATGAGCTGCTCTTATTAGTGACACACTTGTTAATTTGAAGCGAGACTCTATTGAAAAGAGGTTCAAGCAGCAGCAGTATTACAGCGCGACAGCCGTGACACAGCAAAAGTCAAATGCAAGGACATCAGTTGCCTAGATAGTGTTTTGCCTTGAAATTTTAAGTAAGAATATAAAATAGCTGCTTAAAACTTTTGTAAACAGAAAGCAATTTGCTGCTTAAAGCCCTGTCGTTTGGTTACATTTGGGTTGCAAGCCGCCAGCTTCCTTATAAACTGTAGGTGCTAAAACGTCACCTGTAGCTGACATACAGCTCTCGCTGTCAGATATGCCCAGGCTTATCTTGTTGTTGTATGCATCAGGGAACGTTAATGCATGGTGTTGCTATAGCAACAACAGAATGAGATGACAATTTTATATCATGTAAAAATTGATTATTGTGGAGGATGTGATATGGCATAGCAGTGTTGGGGTTTTTACTCAAGAAAAGTAATGTATTACACCTTACGTGTTATTTTTCTTAAAAGTAAAGCATTATGTACTTGATTAATCACCGGAGAAAGTAATTTGTTACAAAACGTGTTACATTACTTACTCGTTTCTCTGTAAAATGACCTGAAATGCATGGTCATGTGATTACCATTTAACAATATAAACATGAGGATACATCGCCGCACCGACACAAAGCTCTGCTTCTGTCCATATCGCTGCTCCTCAAGATCCATATCGCTCCACCAATTTCCTCCTGCTGCACATAAACTGAAATCAGCTGGTTGCGTTTGGTAACACAAGTAACAACATATTTGTATCTTTTATGTAATTACTGAGTTTAGTACAGTAAAAAGTTACTGAACAGGTCTAATGTGATTACGGTAACGAGTTACTTTGTAACTTTGCAACACATTACACCCAACACTGCTGGTCAGAAACAACATTCAGGTCAGCTGTGACATTTAAACACTGCTCATTTGGTACTAAGGGGCCAAGAAAATAATCCCCATACAGCATTACACCTCCATAAACCTGCACTGTTGAAGCAAGGCAGGGTGGATCTATGCTTCCATGTTATTCCACATACTGACCCTACAGTAAAACATGGTCAAACATGTGACTGAATTATAATTTACTTTGAGTTATTCATTTGACTGGTAGATTATTTCCGCCAGTTAAAAAAATGGTCTTAAAATCCTCCATGAGTTTGAGCACATGAAGAATGCTGTTCCTGAGTCATATTTCTCCAAACAGCTGTCTTTTTTTTTAAATGTCACGAACTGTGAAGAGACAAATATTAATCCCTCAACCTCCTGCCACTCATCACCCTCTCATTTTTCATCTCCTCGATAGCGACGCCTTCACACGTTGAAGCGGCCGCATATGTCCGCCAGATGCCACTGGTTTAACCTTTCAGAATTTCAACCTTCAGCCTACATTCCCAATATAGGTTACCTTAAAGCTCAGCGCACTACTTTCAGTGTTTATGTGTCTGGGTGCGTGTGCGAATTTGAGTGTCTAGTCGCCCCTTTTTGTTCAGAACTGCAAACACTGGTGGCAGCAGAGTGAGACCAAATGAAAGAAAAGAGGGTGCCAGTGGAAACATTTGCCTTTTTTTTTCTTTCCCACTTGCTGTTGGGTGGTGAAAGAGACAGAAAGAGGATGGGAGAAATGAGACGAAGACCTGCAGTGATGCAGAACGGGGAGCGATTATTGGCAGGAATCGAGAGGAAGGTGAATGACAAGTCAGCATCGTGGCCAAAGATGGATGGAGAGTGATGGGGAAGAGTATAGAGCTGTGATAAAGAGAGAGTTTATATTAAGAGAAGAAAGAAAGAGGGCAGATGGAGCGAGGGAAACTTTTCCTGTTGGTCAGCAACTTGTTCTGCCAGCTCAGCAAACAAAATTTGACGGTTGGTGATCGATCAAAAAAAAAAAAAAAATCAGTACTTTGATGTTGAAGCTCTTTTATTTGTCTTTTTTTATGTGGATGCTTTTACTCTATAAGATTCTCTGTTTTGTTTACGATAGAAGAAAAATCCATCAAATTGCTTGTTCTGATGGCACGAGTACAAGCTTCTGTGTCTCTAACTTTGCTGGCAGCTGAGTCTGTTGGCAAAAGCTTTTTACTCTTGCAGTGCCGCAACCTCCATTTATAGATACGCATTGCTGTTTGCTGACCTTGTTCACATGATATTTTAATGTTTTCTTTAAGTCAAAACGTTGAGAAGACGTGATTTACTTCTAACTTGCTGTGTGGAAAGGTGTCAGTATAACCCAGACTACACCTTTTAGTCTTCCAAAGGAAATATGAAAAGCAGCAGGGATTGAAAATGATGCTGAAAGAAAACAGGTCAGTGGATATATAGAGAAAGTCTTACAATGTACTGTAAACATACCAGTATTTCTTGAACCTCATTGTTAGAAGGGTTTTTTTTGGCTTGGGAGGTTTTATGTATTGTGGACAAGTTTTTTTTGCAGGTCAGCTTTCATGGACACTAAAATGTGCATTCAAGCTAGTAGCACATGCAGCTGCAGTGAAGTAGGAATAGGCTGAAGTTTCATAGTGCCTAACAATGTCAGCATCAGGTGCATACTGCTAGAGGAGGCTTGAAGTACTCTGGTTTGTACTTTGCATGATTATGTTGTTTTTTGTTCAAGTGCTGGCAGTTAGTTTGGTACTAATGCAAAAGTTGAGTAGGTGGAAAAAGATGAGGACGGGCTGTAGATATTAGAGTTGTAAGTTTGCCAACATTTTCTCTGATAATGTTTGTTCCAGAAAACTTTTACCGTGCCAGGATATTTATCACCATTATCTCCAGGGAAGTAGGTTATTGTTATTCTTTTAGCCCACATTCAAGTGCATTCAAAGCTCTTCTTTGGCTGTCGGCTCCCTTTAGACGATCCCACTTTGCTTTAGTGATGTTGAGGTCCGAGCTCTGGGGAGGCCAATCCATGACTGACTGTGTTCCACTGTGTGTTTTTCTAACCAGATATGCTTTCTAGTACTGTGGCAGGGTGTTTGGGGTCATCGTCATGTTGAAACCAATGACAGAGCCTCCAACGTGTTTTACTGAAGGCTGTCGACATTCGCCGTTGTACGTCTCTCCTGACCTCCGTACTTAATCATGATGATTTGAACCAAAAATGTCACAACTGGGTTCATCATTGCTAATATACATACAGTATATAAGCAGTGTGTAAAACGCTGACACAGTTCTAGGAAATGCCTGATGGAGATTGTTGCTGCTAAAAGTTGTTCTTTGAGGTTCTTAATTCACGAGTTCATTAAAAAAGTATTTTGCTATTAGTTTACTCAGATTGTGTCTGTGAATGTGACTTAAATGAAGACCTCATTTTATTATGAATCAATATAAAAAGTCCCAGTAATCGCAAACAATTCACAAACCAATACTGATCCATTACAAACCCAATGATCTCTAATAACCCACAGGAACAGCTCAATCAGGCGATTTCTCTCTTTTAACTACAAATTTTTCCTGCTTGGAAAATTCAGAAACTCATTTTTTACTTCAGGTTTCATTTTTTGTGTTGTTTAGTTAACCTCCCCAAATCCCAAAGTGGTCACAAAGGCTTTTCAGTGAAACCTCACTAGTATTACGTAGCTGCAATCAACCTTTACTGGCAGCCTGAATCTGAAGTCACCGCGTGGTGACATTGCATTGTGCTGAAGGACGAAGAGATGGAGTCAGTGTGACAGAGCAGGATGAGGAAAAGAAGGGGGGGAAGGGAGCAGGAATGACAGCAAGGATTGACAGAAACCCAACGTGACACGCTGGACCGAGTGGACCCGCTAACGGTAAACAAGTGAGCTGCCATCGCGCTGCATGATTAGGAATGCGTATAAAACAAGGTTGGATTCATTTAGTTGAAGCAATTATGTGACACAACCTGATGAGACAACGAACCTGTTCTGAGCAACAAATAAACCAAGCAGCTGTTCTCTGATAGCTGCTGGGTGGAAGCAGAGTAGAGGCAAATGAAAGGCAAGCTTACCATGCTCCCTCACTTCTTACTCTTCATGCAAATCTGTCTGTTTCTCTCCATCTTTCTCTTTCTCTTTCCATGGTGACAGACGCTGCCTCCTGTGCAGTTTAGCAGTTATCACACGCTCTAAAACACACTGACCACACTGACTCGGAGAGGCACAGATACAGAAAGATGGATGATGGAGAACAGATTAAGATAGTAGAGCGTCGGGAAGCTGTATATAAAAAGTGTGTGTATGTAAGTGAGATCAGATTAAATCTAATAGTGAAGTTACATGAGACGTAATGTCCCATTTTTCCTGATGTACAAGGTCGTCATGTGACTGTTTTTGGCAGCTTGTATTCTTGAAGACTTTGGCTGCAGATCATTTAGATTCCTTTACTACTGGCTGCTGAGCACTATGTGATGTTTCAGCAGATTTTCAGCCACAGCGGTCTTTATGCCTACAGTGCTAAATATATTATCTTTAATTGCTCCCACAGTGTGTAATTAAAGGCTCCACATACCAGATTTTTGATCACTTTGGACAAATATGGTAGCAGACAACTATTTGCTGATATAGAGTCGAGCAGTGGTGTGGTTAATGGAGAGTGAAGATCTCTCTAAGTATGTTGTAATGAGAGTGTCTCTGTTATATGCTGTGGTAGCTGTTGTTGCTGCGTGAACAATCAGGCCTTTGCATATTTATAAAATGACAGCTTGCAGTCCAAAGTGTTCAGATGAGATTTTGCTCCAGTGAAGAAAAAAAACTCACTCTTTGATTACAAAGACCTCCAACTAAGAGAACAGCCATCGGTCCGGCAATCTTCCCCAAAACAAAAAAACAAAAATAAACCCAAACAACACAAAAAACAGTATTTACCAGCTTTTGAATTTACTCTTTTGTCATAGCAAGTCTAGAAGACCTGTCACCACACTGATGTCCTAAATGTGTTCTGTGCTTATTTTATTCATTATTCAACTGATTAATGTTTGACATTGAGCATCATGACTCTTTGAACCTGTACTAATCTACATTTTTGCATCAACAATGGAAAAACGACTGCATGAAATATGAAAGACATTTCCAGCAATGACAAACCGACAGAGAATTAATTATCACCCAAATGCAGTGAGCAGTGGAGAGCAAAAGAAAAAGGAGCTGAAGGAACGCCAGACTAAAGGCCTCCACATATAAAGAAATCCGATGCACATTTTTTAGCTAATCAACATTTCAGACTTGTATTAATAGATGAGCCTCTTATCAGACAGCAGTATTATTTGCCATGTCTCATCAGATGCTCACCTCAAAGCCAAAACTGGTTTAACTTTGCTCCTGCTTGCTTTTCATCACTAAGATTAGTTTTGCATGATGCTGCTGTAAATCACAGAATTTCACTGGGTCATTTTCTGTGTGTGTGCGGCCCATTACATTAATCAAGTGCTTTAGTGCTAGGAATTCTGTGTTAGAGCTCGTCTGATTTATCATGCCAGCATTGGTTGATATCAGCTATTTGCTGATCGATCAATATCAGGATTTATATGCAAATATGAAAGGTAAAAAAGAAATTTGAGAAAAACCCTTCAGCCAAGTCTGGAAAAAAACTTATCAGTATCTATATCGGAATATGGAATTTAGAAGTACCCAGTGTCGACTAATCCAATAATGTCCCCAGCCCCCAAGCCCCGGGCCACGGTCCGTGAGTCGTTTGGTACCAAGCCGCGAGAGTTGAGGCTCGGGTGTGAAATGTATGGTTTTCAATGTTTTTATCGTTAACTTGGCCTCCCTGGGTCTTTTCCTGTGTTGTAGTTGTGTGTCTTATTTTGAAAGAAGTATTTACGTGTTACCATAGCGACTAGAAAGCATTTCAGGAGGATGCTGCTAATAACGTTACACAATTATACAGTGAATTCGCGTTTATTATATTTACAATATGCCACAGTTTTTGTCTTGGTCTTATTTTATTTTGTTTTATTTTTCCGCGACACCTTAAAAGCTGGTTCGTGAAAATATTGTCTGACAGTAAAACTGGTCCGTAGCACAGAAAAGTTGGGGACTGCTGTCCTATTATTCCTATATAGGACTCTGATCAGTCAGTCAGCAGATCTATCAGTGGGAAAAATGACGTGGTCTTAGAGCTCTTATAGACTTTGTGAGAACTGGGCCAGGTTCATTTCAGGCAAAAAAAAATGTTCAGGTTTTGATGCACTGAGAAATGTATTTGCTGTCGTGCAGACACTCTTTTTCCAACAACTGTGCATTTCATCAAAAGCTTTTTGGGCCAGTGAAAATCATATGAATGTGGTGGTTAACAAAGACCAACTCTATTATTCAGTTTCACATTCCTGACGTAATATGGTGATGTCAGGCTTTAATGGGATTCCTACTTTTTAGTTATGGATTACTGATTTAACTAAATGATTATTGATCTTGCAGGGCAATAAATATAAAGCAATCGTTGCATACAGAAGTCATGTTTGTGTTATATAAGGTATCTGTCTTTGTGCCATGGAAAAGAATTCCTCTGCATGGCTGCTAGTCATCTCTTTTATGCAGAAACCCAATACTTTCAACACAAGTGGGATAATACCAGACACCTATTAATAAAATTAAAGACTCACAAAAACAAATATACTTTGGGGGCATATCAGGACATGTCAGACCAATCATAATAGAGGGGAGAAGCTGTGGCAGAGTAATCTACATATCAAGCAGGACAGGATTAAGGCTAAGCGTAGTCATAATGTACAAAATTACAAAACAGAGATTTTGGGCTTGTGTGTATGTGTTTATATTGTCATTTCAAATTCCTAAATGTGCCTTTTTTAGGTAACACACTTCACTAACTTGAGTCCTATCCTGTAGTTGCATTTGGGATCAGGTTGTTTCTCCATAGAATATTCCACTTCTGTTTATAAGCCTCTCAAAATAGCCTGTTGGGGCCCCTTTTATAAATACCGTAGTATGCTTAAGACTCACAAACACCGTTTCCTCTGTCATTTCAGTCAGTGTGGATTTAATAGCAGTGAAGTGAAAATACCCCAGATAAAGTAGCATCTAGTCCAAGTGCTCACATCCTGTATTTGCATCAGTGCATGTGTTATTGTGCCAGATGCTAAAGGCATAAAATCCCCAGTGAAGCAGTCAAAGTCTTTGGTAAAGCCACAGTCCAGAAACAGGCTTCACATACCCGTTGGACATCTAAGAGATGGGGGCGGGTTGGGGAGCTTAGTCTTTAGTATTTCTGTATTATTATTTATTTATTTTTTGCCTTTTGTAAGATAGCAGCAAAATTAGCATTCTTCTGATGTTTATACAAATTCCCGGACCTGCATTAAAGTTGACTAAAGTGTATTCACATCGATCTATCGAGTATTACAGCTGCACGCCTCCTGCGTGTCTCTTTTCCTCCCTAATCATTTTCAGGATTCACACAAAAATACATTCTTTTAAAAAATGTGAAAATCACTGATGTGTTGGTTGTCTTTTTCTCCCTTATTGTCTGTACAAAAAAAGTCATTTTTTTGCAATACTTCCAGAACTATCTGCAGCATCCCACTGAACTTATGGTCGAGCAGAGCCAGCGGTATCTCAGGGTACATCGCTGTTTTCTTGTTTTTAAGTACATTGCTTGAAACTTAATGATCAATGATGCCATTATTTCTTTTTCTAAAATTACTTCTCACATACTGATTGTATATTATAGATATTTTCCTATATATTGATAACAAGAATAATCAACCTTACTGATTAATGCCAGTGTTATTGGTGATTATTAGCTATTTCCCGATTGATTGGTAGTTTTAGCAGCTGACAAATTAAAATTAAAAACCTTTCAGCCACATTATAAGTGTTGATCTTCCACAGTTTCAACTTCTCTGCTGGCAACACACACATTGGGAACAAACACAAGTAAACAACTAAATAAATAGCTACACTTAACAAATAGTAGCGACATCTGTTTATGTTTTGCATTTCTAAGAGAAAAAAAAATTGCTGATAAATCAGAATATCAGATTTTCAAATGACCAAATATTGGTACCGATATCGGTCTTAAAATTCTGTATTGATCAGACTCCAGTACTTACCCAGAAATTTTCCCAGTATCAGTTGAACTCTAATTAAGACTAACCTACTTTCTTTGTCCCAAAGTGTAATTCACTGAACATATGTGGCTGATTAATCCGCTCACTGCAGTCTGTTGGTGTTCTTGTCTTTAATTATTTTATTGCTCTTTCTTAATAATCTGCCTGTTGAATTGTATGTTCGCTTCAGTACTGCCTTCATTGTAAATTGATCGATTCTTCTGTGCTAATGGCCTAATTTATGTTCTTATTGATTAATTAGCCATTTATTTTCTTCATTAACTGACACTTTATCTTGTCAGACAAAATTTCCATGTAAATAAAAGGAAAGCAGCAGATAATTAGGAAGCTGGAGCCATAAAATTCTGGGCATCTGTCTTAGTTGTTAATGATTTGTCAGTCAATAAATGGCGATTTAATGGATTAGTTATGTGCGAAAAAACAACCCCACATTCATTTAGGTGATTGTGGACTAGTTTGTTGCCAAAATGACCAAATATTAAAAGACTCCAGCTTTTATGAGCCCGTGTTTGTGCAGTTGTCTGCTAAGCATACGAAGTATGTAGGACATTGTGCATTGCATTTTACAGAATTGCATTTCTGGAGCTGTGAAGAAGGGCTTAGCTTTTTTTTATCTACAGACTGATTGAGTGCCAAATGTGAGCTGCCTATATAGTGTCACATATAGCACGAGGACACACATGGCAGGACGGTATATGGAGCAACGAGGCGAAGACGCAGACATGTGTGCCTGCCCAAACCGCAGACAGCCTCCGTTCAGTGAATAATTGATAATGAGAGCGACACTGTAGGTAGTTACGGCACTGAAATGGATTTGGATACAATTTTGTAGACTGATATTGGTTGGCTCACAGATCAGTTGACTGTAATCTGTCTGCAGGATTTTCTCGCCATTAGATGATTAACATTTTTTTGTTCATTTTTTTTTTCCTTTTTCTCTTCAGCCAAAACTATTATATCCCAGTCCAGCATTCAGGAGGATGAGGCTGGCATACAGATGCTACTTTCTCTGAAACACAAATGCTGAGGAGGACAAATCTGAGTACTTCCAGAGGCTGAAGTGATGCAATAAAGTCATAAAATAAATCAGTGGATGCCTCCACTGAGTGGCTGTCAGTGCGAAACTGATACTGAGTGAAGGAAAGGGAGAGAGAGACACAGGCACAGTGGCAGGATTAATAAAAAATAAGATGCTGATAAACGCAATAAACTAATACACAGATGAATGTAAAGGGAGTGGAGGAGAGATGGATGGTCAACAGTGGAGGAACTGAGGGTTCGTGTGTGTGTGTGCTGGGCTCTTTGGTGACTAATCATTTCCGTGCGCAATGCACACAGCTCCCTCGGGGCCAGCAGTTCATTTTCTGATGAGTGCACACATGCGAGCGAACACGCACACATGAACTTGCAATCTCCCCCAACCACCCACTTCCTTTAATAATCTCCAGACAGAATACAGTCATCTGTTTATGGGAGCATGAATTGCGCACGGGCACGCTCGCACAAAAAGTGATGTCACAAGGTCCCCTATTCCACGTTTAAATGTCAGATTGAGCATAATGCTTTCAGATAGGCACAATAACAACCTGAGCGCGCTCACTTCCTTTCAGCCTCGGTAAATGCTGCAAGCCAAACTACAAAAAAATCGCTGCTCTGTGGCGGTTGAGGTTCTCAGTGTGGGTAATTTTCCAAAATAACAAAAAATAGTGTAAGATGACAGCATGGATGGTAGTAATACAAAGCAGTTCTTGCTGATAGACCTGCTGTCCACTCTGAAAAATGTCCCGTTGCGTGTATGTGCAGCTGTCATCTCCACGTGATCCAACATCAAATGTCTTAACTTGGTTTCTGAGCGACAGTTTGTCAGTTTGCTTTGTCCCAGTGAGGAAGAAAACCCCAAACAGTTCAAGGCTGCAGACCTTCAGTGTGTATTCCAGCTGCTGCTGGTTTTGTGCCATAAATCAGGGCGAGCTGTGATTAAAAAATCAGATTCTCACAATAATGTAAGGAAGTAAAATAGAGCATGGCTGCAAGCAGGAAGTCAAAGTGTGGAATTTCTCCCACTGCACCGATCTGAGCGTCATTTATGTTATTTGCATGTCAAAGGTCCCTATGTATGTGCTGCTGCAAAATGCAGTCTATTAACAGGTCTTGCAGGTAACTAAAGTGGGTGAGAATAAATGCAAAAATCCTTCAGTTCCTCCAGATCAAGTTGTGTGTCTCAGGTGATATACTTACATCTGAATGAATGAATCGTGCAGATGAGCCGTTTTTTTGCCATTTCTTTAACCATGAGAAGTAGCACTTTAAAAATCCTGTGGCAGTGGGATGTCTGGAGTCGTGACTGGGAGGGCCTCTGATTGAATTCCCAGACCAGTGCAAAGATCAATGTGGGGAAATTAAATGAGCTTAGCTTCTCCTTCCAACTTTGCGATGCCCGCGGGTGCGGCTTTTAACTCCTAGTTGCTGCGGTGGACCGACAGTAACGTGCAGTAACAAACACTGTCGCTGTAAAGGTGTGAAGGCGCCTGAAATTAAGTGGCACGCTTGACTACGTTTCATTTTCTCCTTTAACAACATTGTTATCAGCCGCTGGTTTGTTGGCTGTCGTTTCTCACAATCACACAATGGTGCATTAACTTATGTAGAACTCTGACGCAGAAATATTGATGGATTTTCTCATTTTAGTGCTACATTATACAAATATCAACACAGTGTTTTAATATAATAATATAATTTGGATATAATGTATATAAAATATATCATCAGTCGTACGCATTAATATTGGTAAAAACAAAAACAAAAACTTGGCTGATATATCTTATTGTTTTTGTTGTTTTCTGTACTAATAAACAAACAAATAAAGAATATTTACAAAATATCCTGAACACATATGTTTTTTTTAAGTGTACCTCGACTTATCCATCTGTCCTTTTCTCTTTTAGCTCCTTCTCCCTCTGTCCCACAATCCATTTCTGCTCTACTGGGACTAATTACTAATTAACTTTCAGTCCCACAGCGCAAACAGAGTCGCAGAGGGTAACAGCCACATACAGTATTTAATCACTTGTTGTGCGTGTGCATAAATGCCTGCATCGGCCCTTTTATGTGTGCTCCATGCCCCTATAACAGTATCCAGTATTTGTGGAGGACTGACTTTAAAAATAAGAAGTACTCATTGTGCTTTTTTTCCGTGCAGGAGGCAACACCATGACAACAGAAATGCAGGAGATCGCCATTACGGAGGATAAGCCTTTACTCACGGGTCAGGCTGACACCACCAAGGTCTGTGATGGAGTCATATACTCTTACAGAGACATGGACATGCATGTTATTCAAGACTAAATCTTCAATATACTATGATTTAATGTAATCTGATCAATAGAGAACATCAGCACACACACACACACACACACAGAGCGAGCATGATATGAAAGCACAGGCAAACCAAGAGAAAGAAAAAGAAGGGCTGGTGTATGTGCAAGTGTGTCACTATGTGTCCTTGCTGTGCATGTGTGCATGAATGAAAGTGTTTTTGAGTCTGAACAAAGCCTACATGTGACAACATGTGTTCCAAGCACATTTGTGCATGAATTTGTGCGTCAGTGTGTACTTATATAGATGTGTGTGTGTGTGTGTGTGTGTGCACAGCTGCAGTGCTGGCTCATATCTGCCAGGTTGACGTCAAAGCCCTGAGGGATCGGGAGCAGATCCTCTGCTCTGCTGGGCTGATGTTGCCGTGCAGATGCAGCGCTGCAGAGCAGAGCCCCCTTGTGGGCAAAGAGCGAAACACAGCAGTGAAACAAAAACAACACAGAGATTTTTCTGCAGTGGTTATCCTGGTGTAAACCCCAGCTTTGGCCTTTCTCAGTCGAGTTTGCACGTTCTCTAGTTGACACTGTGGGCACTTCACAGTGTGGCTTCCTCCCACAGTCCAAAGACGTGCATGTTAGGATAACTGGTAATTAACTCTAAACAAGCCATTAATGTGAGGCACTCTGCAGTTTCTAACTCGATCCAGTGATTTTTTAATCTATTTTCCGAGCTGTGACTAGCATTGATCTCTTTTAGTAACTAATTTCCTGATTTTTAATTGTTTTTAATAATTGATTAATACTTCTTCCATCTTGATATATGCTTCATGTAAAATGGTAAACAGCAGTTTTATCAGAACATGACCAAAAACACAAGAAATAATGCTGAGACATGATGAGATTCAAGAGAATTAGAAGTGAACAGACAAACCAGTAATGGACAAGCGAGATCCGGGACTTTATGTACACCACACATGGTGACCTATGACCAGCTGTCATAGGGCGTGAGGCGGGGTATACCCTGGAGAGGTTGCCAGCCTGTCACAGGGCTAAAAGATGGCAAATCAGTCTCACCGATTAGTGTGGAAGGAAGCTGGATTACCCCGAGAGAACCCAGGCAAGCACAAAGAGGACATGACTTCACACAGTTTTCAGACCCAGGACCTTCCTGCTGTGAGGCAACAGTGCTAAACTCTTTATATACACACAAGGAGCTCATGGGGAACAGTTATGAACAATCAAGTCAGGGTTTACAGGAGGATAGTACAAAAAAGCTCCTGTGTCTTCTACATGCAAATCTTTGACCTCAGTGGGAAAATAAATGAGGTCAAAGAATTAAATCAAAATTTGTCCAGCCCACAGAGTCTGACCGCACTTATGAAACAGTGGCTGTTGTTGACGTGGCTCTGCTGTGGACTACCTGACACACTTGGCCCTGTCAGTTCTTCATGCACCCACAGCGTCATACCAGTCACAAAGTTAAATGAAGTGCTCACCCTCACGTCAACTTGTGTTTCCTCTTCCCGCTGAGATGATTTAACTCTTAGGCAAGACCCACAGCATCCGCGACTGAAGCCAGATGAATTAATGATAATCATAAAGTCTGGCAGTACAGCCTTCATACTTACTAAAGCTGGGCTGCCAGACAGACGAAACAGGGTTTTAACCAATGCAAAGAGAATTACACCATCATGACTTTGATCATTTTAATATTGCAGTCTTTTTGTGCATAGAGTATTTGACTTGCACAGGGCAACAACTTCATAACAAGTAGCTTTTACTTTGCCTGTGGGCTTAGTGCTTATTTTTTTAACTCAAAATATATAACATATGACAACTTGATGATCTGCATTTGTTTGTGATCGGTCTAATGGCGCATCCCTTTGAATTTCCTTTTTCCTTTTTGCATTTCAGCAGCAAAAAAATGTATTGTGCATGCAAGTGATGCAAGTGAGAGGGGTGATGCAGACAGAAGCTCTAAAGATATGAAACATATAAACTAAACTGGAAATAAAAAGCAGCAACCTGTAATAACCTGTAATAATGTGTTTTTCAGCCTACAGAGTAAGGGTGTGAGATGTGGGTCAACTTTATTGTGGAAAAGGTCACATAATGGTTATGTAGCTTCTCACTGGTATCTCCTCCATCCAGGTCACAACCTCGAAAGTAATCGATTGACAGTCAAAGTTTTCAATAATCAGGCCCCATCTCATCCTAATGACCTCATAGTACCGTATCAGCCCATTAGAGCACTTTGCTCTCAGAGTGGAGCCTTGTTTGTTGTTCCTAGAGTATTTAAAAGTAAAATAGGAGGCAGAGCCTTCAGTTTTCAGGCCCCTCTTCTGTGAATTGAACCAGATCACAATTTAGATTCAGGAGACAGACACTATCTCTACTTTTAAGATTAGGCTTAAAACTCTCTTTTGATAAAGCAAATAGTTGTGGCTGGATCAGGTAACCCTGAATCCTCTCTTACTTATGCTGCAAAAGGCATAGGCTGCTGGGGGCTTCCCATGATGCAATTCTTCACTCTCTGTGTGTTTATACACCTCTCTGCATTTAATCATTAGGTAGATTTAAATTTTCTCCAGCTCCACATCATGTCTTTGTCTGGTTTTCCTTCCCTCACCCCCAAACAGTTGCGGCAGATGGATATAGTTTCGTAAATTCCAATTATTTTGTATTTTTATATCATTTTAACTTTGTTTTTAATTCAGTTTGCTTTCAGTTAGTTTCCAGAGTGGATTTTCTCATTTCAGTTTAGTTTTTAATGTATGAAAATGTTTCGTTTTAAGATTTAAGAAAAATCAGTTTTGAAAGTAAGTTCACTCACAATAGCCTTTTAGACACCAGAGTCACGATAAACATGTCTCTCATTTTTACTAAACTAACAGGTACTAAAACTAATGAAATTTCCTCTACATTTTTATTTTATTTTAGTATAAAAGTTCAGTTTTTTTTGGTTTGTTTTATTTATTTTAAGTCCTTTAATTCAGTTAACTAAAGTGTTTTTTTCAGATCTAGTTTTAGTTTTTAGTTTTATTTAGTTAACTATAATAACCCTGCTCCCTGAGCCTGGTTCTGCCAGATGTTTATTCCTGTTAAAAGGGAGTTTTTCCTTCCCACTGTCGCCAAGTGTTACAGAGAGGATTATCCTGATCATTGGGGTTTTTTCTTTATTATTTTAGGTGTTTACCTTACAATATAAAGTGCCTTAAGTTGACTGTTGTTGTTATTTGATGCTATGTAAATAAAACTGAATTGAATTAATCCAGCCAGGAGCCTCTCTTCAGTCACCAACCCTCTAGGACTTCCTCTTTTCTTTCTTTTCTCCTCAGCGATGACTTCCATCTGTGCCCACGCCCACCTCCACTTCAACTTCCCACACTGTTAATTTTCTAAGAGCTTGTGATGCTAGTAATTCATTAATGGGGGTAAACGGATCCAAGGCTGCAAATGAGCCACCCGTTTGAAACCCGCTGTCAGTACTTCCTCTGTTTAATGCCAGGCATGTCACAACCACCTGCTCCTCTGAAGGGGCTCTCTGCTGGGGTATCAGCAGCATAATGCTACCCATCCTGCCTTTGTGGGTGTCAATTAGGAAGCAAAGCCTCTCTAGACATGAAAGAACAAAGAAATGAAAGAACAGCAGGCTGAGATGTCACTTCTTTGGACTCGATTTTCAGTAATGCACACTAAAAAGATAAATTAAGGAGTCCTAATTAAGATTTTTGTAAGAAGCAAAGTGAGAATTTATTCAGATTTGTTCAGCTGGTGGGTAATGAGTCCTTCTCAGCTTCATAGCTTGATTTATTTTTAAATAAATCTTGTCCCTGTAGTACCCAAACAGGCAGGACATCACTTACTTTCAAATGTAAAAAGAAATCTTTATGCACATTTTGCTAATGAGACTGTCACTCTTTTTCTAACAGGATGCTGAACTGGCTGCTAGGATACTCCTGGACCAAGGACAGGTAAGACTGTCTGTGAAATCCATGCTAAGGTGTTTGATTAAGCATTGCAATATCATTATTATTATTTTGTTAAAAATGAAATACACCGTTATTTTTATTCAACTTTATTCAAGTATATTTAATAACTCTGCAGGGGCTTCTTTTCCTGTCAGAAGTCAGTAGGAAAACTATAGAAGTGGTATGAAAATCACTGCACAGTTGTTAGTAGGGTTTGTAAATGATTAATAATGGACTGAGCTGTATTTTACTGATTTTTGCAACAAGACAGGTTTCTGTGAGTGTTTTTTTCTTCATTGTGCCTATTTTCCATGAATATAGTGCCCATCCTGTTGTGTCTTGGTGCCTTTTGAAAATCAGCCCATTTTTTTGATCAGCTGAGAACTAACTTTGCATCGTACAGTCATGTAAGAAGAACAGTTTCACTGCACTCTCTGCAACTTTGTGAAAAATTTAAGTGCACTCTTACTGCTTCCATAGGAATTATGAGGTGTACTTGATTAACTAATCATCAGCAAGTGTGAGTAGAAGGTTTGGGGGTTTGCTGCTCTGGAGCATTCAGACGTGTGTTAACACAATGCCACTGTCTTTCTAGGAGTGGGCATTGGAGCAAATTCCCCCCCGTTTATGTATGTGCAACGCTCAGAGACACCCTAAAAAAATACAAGAGCTACATCTCAGACTCTAAATGTTAGCATGTTAAATGTTAAGGTTCATGACAGCACAATTAGGAAAGACTGAACAAGCTTGGCTTGCTTGGAAGGATTGTCAGGAGAAAGCCTCTTGTCTCTACAGAGAACATGCCAGCACAGTTTAAGTTTGCAAAGCTGCATCTGAACAAACCACAAGACTTAAACAGATAAGACCAAAGTGGAGAGACCATGGTTGGAGAAAACCAAACAAAGCGTAACAACATGAACAGCTCATACCAACTGACAGGTGGTGGAGGGGTGACGGTTTGGGCTTGTTTTGCAGCCACAGCAGTTGGGCACCTTGCAGCCACTGAGTTGACCGTGAACTCTTCTGTAGACCAAAGTATTCTAGAGTCAAATGTGAGACTGTCTGTCTGACACCTAAAGCTTGGCCTAAACAAGGATGCCAAACACACCAGCAAGTCTACAACCAAGTGGCCCAGTTAGAGTCCAGACTTCAACCTGATTGAAATGCTGTGACCCTCAGAGAGCTGTGCATAAATGAATGCCTGCAAACCTTAATAAAGTGAAGCAATGCTGTGAAGAAAATTGAGCTAAAATTTGTCCACAATGATGCGAGAGACTGATAAAGTCGCACAAATAAAATTATTGAGTTATTGCTGCTTAAGGCAGTTCTAGAAGCTGCTGAATCAGGCGGTATATTTAGGTTTTCACAGGACGGTAGTTGAAATAAAATTGGGTTGAATTTCCATGGACAGAAAGTCATGAATAAATCTATGAGCTGCATCTTGTGAATCATCACTGAATTTTTGCAGCAATCTCTGCCACTCATCAGTGTCCCAAACTCAGGGCTATTTTTTCCCTTTTCTTTTCTTTTCTTTTCTTTCCTTTTCTTTATTTCTTGGTGGAAACATGGATTTATTTCTGCTACATTAAACTTTAGTACAGTAATGGTTGAAAAGTACTATGTGAAAACACATCTGTATCCACCTTGTATATAGTTTGGTGATTAAAGACCAAAGGCTGTCAAGGACTCAAGCTCCAGTCTTTATGATGGTCTTTAAAACTTAAAGGCAGGGTTGAAAAAAAATTCCACATTAGCATGTTAGGGCCCAACCAACTTTCTGGACAGAAGTAGAAAAAAGGCAACACAAGCCCAGGTTGGCAATGATTTTAGAAGAATACTCCAATAATCGAGATGGGTCGATAGAAATGAAGCACACAGGCTGAGGAGTCTGCTGGTAAAGCAGAGCGAGGCTGCAGAAAGACTGAAAGTTGGCATCCATGTGAATGGATTGAAAACAAGCTGTAGAATGAAAGCTTGGGTGGCCAAGCAGCAGAGGAGAAATCAGATCCAAACACAGGAGAGTGGAATGAGTGGTGAGCCGCAGTAAACAGATGCTGCAGGGGGAGGAGCTCATGAGCCACAGGTGTGGCTGATCTCACAAACTCATGAATACAAAAGAAACACAAGAGAATAGGGGGATATAACATCCTTCCCGTGACACTTCTCTCGCTTATCTGTCAGCCTGTCTCAAGTCTCACAGTCTAAAAAAATTGGATGACCTGAAGTGGAGGAATGAATATAGAACATGCAATTTATTAACTTGAGTGTATATGAGGACCAGATTGATACAGAATTTGCAAAGAGCTAGAGAGAAATACTCGATTTTTGGAGACAAAATAAGAGGCAAGACACGGTTTGGACATGTGCAGTGTAGCAGTGGTGGATATCTTTGACAAAGGTTGTTGAATATGAAGAAAAAGAGAAAGAACTCGTTGAAGGTGGGTTGGTGCAGGGTTGGTGAGACAGGAGGATGCTAGGGACAGGGCGAGATGGAGGGAGATGATCGGCTGTGGTGAGCAGCCAAAAGTAAAAGAAGGTTCATGCACAGAAAAGGTTATTTTTTTGTTTTCCATTCAAGATGTTACCATCAGGTTGACATTTTTAAGTCTGTGTTTGTTCTTTCTCTAGGAGCACAGTGTTGAGACTCCACATGGCGTCCTGCACGTGACCCTCCATGGCACGCGAACCACCCGTAGGCCCGCTATCCTCACCTTCCACGATGTGGGTCTGGACAGTGAGTAGCTCTCTCTCCAAGTCAAACAGTCTCTTACTTGTTACTGATTTCGTTTTTTCCTCATTATCTTCGTTTACTCTGGGGTTTTTTTACCTGGCAGGTAAGAGCTGCTTCTCGCCTCTGTTCAAATTCGAAGAGATGCAGGAGATTGTCAAGAATTTCACCCTGATTCACATCGACGCCCCGGGACAAGAGGAGGGGGCCGCCACCTACCCCGCAGGGTGAGACAATCATTGTGTTTGATAAGGTGTCCTGCAGTAACCTTGCACTTGAAAAAAAAAAAAAGTAAACTTCTGAGAAATGGAAACAATCTTCCGTACAGGCCTGAACATAATCTCTTCTAAAAATCCTTACCACTCTCCTCTCTCACATCTCCCCCTGAACCATCTCTGTTCTCTAATGCGCTCTTGTCAGAGGTTTAAACAAAATCCCTTCTTTTCTCTCCCCGTACTTCTTATTCCTCCCAGTACTTCTCTATCAGTCCCCTTCCTTGTGAGATTATTTTAGTAGCTCAGCAGGATTTTGTTGCATGTATTGTGACAGATTCTCAGCTCTGACCCTTCGCTTCCGCTGCTTATTCTCGAAATTGAAGCTCATTCTCTTTATGGTCTTAAATCCTTGTGGATAGAGGTGTTAGCCGCCGTATTTACTTATGAAATTTACCTAATGGAACAGCGCTGTCCACCTACCACGAATAGCTTGAATAGATCTTAGATCAGAATTAGTATTCCCTAGGTAAGATAACATTCTCCACATATTTGTTTTCATATTAAGGCGCTCAATTGCATTAAGCTCATTTGTGTGTGCTGTTGTAGTTACCAATATCCCTCCATGGAGACCATATCAGAGATGATCCCAGCTGTCCTGCAGTTTTTCAAGTGAGTTAACCGTATTTATTGTGATGTGAACGCAAGCAGTATTTTTGGATTTGTGTAACAGAACTAAGTGGCCTTGAGACACGTGGCGCTACCTGCTGTGGTGACCTCATGTGAATCGGGGAAAGCTGAAAGTCTTTTTCTTCTTCTTCAGCTGTAGTTCTCCAGGCTTTCTGTTTGTCCTCGGACATCGGCTGCTTGTTTACTCACTGAATATATGAAAAATGCCAAACATAACATAGTTTCATTGACACAAAATGTCATTTTTTCACCAACTAGCTGATTGCCAAAGAGATATTAGCTGAAAACATGGCATATAAAAGCATGGTGTGCAATGTGTCCTTAAAAAAATGAGGAAACTGGGCAGGTAAGATAAAACAAGGCCTAAAAACATAATCTACAGTAGATCAACAGCAGGTTGTAGCAAATATTGACTAAAATGCTCATTGAATTGTACAAACTCTGTTTTGCCTCATATGTTTGCATGTATTTCAGTATATCTTTGCAACTATTTCCCATTTTCCTGTCAAAACAAATTTCCCACCTGTGGGACTAATAAAGGTCATCTTATCTTATCTTAAAATATAAAGAAAGCGGTAGCTCAAGAATTTTGCACAGTGCTTTAGATATATAAATAACCACAGTGTTCAGCAATGCTCAGACCAATTAAAACTGTGTTTACATGCACATGCGTATGCTGTAGGTGTTAATAACCTTTATCCTTCTGTCAGCTTCCGTACTGTAATCGGAGTGGGTGTGGGAGCAGGAGCATACATCCTGGCCCGGTTCGCGGTAAGCATCTTTTTTTTTTTTTTTTGGTAAAACTGTCCACATGAGTCATTTCAGACCCCGCTTTAGCACTCTACAGAGGTCTTATTTTGCATTAACACAGGATGGTGCCATTTAAAATGACAGGAAATGTTCTTGTTTACAGTTTTGTGCTGGGCTGACTGTAAATGTCGATAGAAGAGTTCAACAGGAACACTTTGTAGAATGAATATGTTAAACTGTGACGCTTGTGGATATTTATGTGCAAATCTCTTAAAACAAGAAAATGCTGAATGCACATTAGCTTTGATTTAAATCTGATAATCTGCATCATCTGCAGACACAAGTAAACGCAGCCACAAAATTATAGTTTTCTTCTAGGTCACTTCCTGATGTCTAATAAAGAATTCCCAAATAATTGAAATGGTTTTTAATTGATGTTAAAACTTCAACACCAAAGGCCTTTTTATTATCGAACATTAAGTGCAGAGAACAGGTCACTCAACTTTATTATAGACAGTTTGGTGAAGTTCTCCAGATCCAGAGGTCTGAGGTCTCAGAAAAAAGCCGTCAGAGAAAGATAATTCTAAATTTCGAGTTATGGATCCTTTTTTTTTTTTTTTTGTGGCGGAAACGGGCTTCCATAGACAACTTATTTCTGAGACCTGAGACCTAAGATTTTTTTTCTGAGACCCGACTTCTGTGACCTGAGACCCGACAGCTTTTTTCCTGAGACCTGAGGATGTCCTAAAATCTACACTGTATACAGGCCTCCACCTGTTAACTAACAGCACCCTGACTCCTGTTGTGTACCAGGGTGAAATCTTCAGACCCATTCTTAGACCTTAACCTTATCTTTGTGCGGTGGATCCTGGTGTAAGACAGGCCTCGTAGTCACTGTGCGTAGGCAGTTCCTAGAAAACAACAGCAATCATGATCATTGACTAGCCCCTGATCCGATTCCAACTGAGAATTTCTGGGAATATTGGATGCTGTCAAATAAAGCCACTGACCTTCCAGGAGATCACTGATGCCCTGAACTTGGACAAGATCCCGAGGACACCATCGTCCTTCTCATCAGGAGCATTCACAGACATTATTGAGAGTGCATACATCCACATGGGAAGCACAGATTCATATTACCGAACCACGTCATGCCTCTGATTTTTATTTTTAACTGATTTTTGGTGGGATTTTTGAATCCAACCTTCAAAGAGTTGATGATTTTTGTTTTCCGCAAATTAAATAATGTCAGCAAAGATCTTCAGCCTGAATATTTCACTCATTAAGATCCAATGTGCGGTTTGTTTTCCCTTCACCACGTGAGCCGTGAATATAGATGTATATGAGATATTGTCACACTGTCAGTGAACACTTCTGCTTTCATCTCAATTTTCCACTCACCATCTGTGTCTGCGTTCCTTTCTTTCTCTCCTCAGCTCGCAAACCCAGATGCAGTGGAAGGTCTGGTTCTGATCAACATCGACACTAACGCTCGAGGATGGATAGACTGGGCTGCTCAAAAGGTTTCTTTCTCTCTCTCTTCCTTCCTTCCACGTCAGGGCTGCAGCGGCCGTGTACACAGAAACATCATTTAATCTCGTTAGTCCTAATGGGAGTTATTCATCGATGTAAAAATAGCTCTGGATGTGAAATTACGTGACTTCACGCACGGTCTGTGTGTCCTGTGCCATTGATCACGTAATTGTTTATCGTATATTTCATCACGCTTGATTAAAATAAATAAACTGCCTGAATGATCCCCCCTCTTTCCTCTCCTACTGCAGCTCAGCTCCGTGACGTCCTCCCTCGCAGAGCAGATTCTGTGCCACCTTTTCAGTCAGGTACATTATTAGATCCATAAGTGTTTAAATGACAGATTTTTTTTTGTAAGTTAAATAAAAAATTGAGAAAAAAGGATCAAATGTTAAACCGTTTTTCTAGGAGGAGCTGTCGTCAAGCACAGATCTAGTGCAGTCTCACAGAGAGCGCATCTCCAAAGCTCCCAACCTGTCCAACATGGAGCTCCTGTGGAAGTCTTACAACAGGTAAACATAACATGCTGTCGTGCATCATGACATAAATACAAATAATCGACCTTACATCAAACTACCACTGACACCATTTTTTTCTCCTTGCAGTCGTAGAGACCTGATCTTTGACCGCAACAGCGCTTTCAAGTAAATACCCACTCTCTGATTTTTTTTACTTAACGTGAATCTCTCAAATCTTCAAACTTCTAATCAGCACCTGTTTCTGTTTGACCCTCAGATGTCCTGTAATGCTGGTGGTGGGCGATCATGCTCCCTATGAGGATGCTGCTGTGAGTTTCTTTTATTATTTGACACTCACCTGAACGGCTGTTTGCACTGATTGTCCGTTTCTGTGCAAAAAAGGATCTGATGGGGTGTAAAAAAGACTGTTTCTTTCTGTAACCACTAGGTGGAGTGCAACAGCAAAATGGACCCGACAACAACCTCGTTCTTAAAGGTGATTTTCATACCTGTGTCCTCAGTGTCTGCATCGTCTGTCTGTCTTTGTTTTTTTCCACCTTTACTTACGTCTTCTGTCCTTCTGCAGATGGCTGATGCTGGTGGTCTGCCTCAGCTGACTCAGGTAAAAACACCTTAAGATCTGTATAATAACACACATGTGACATAGGTGTGGATGTTAAAACCACCCTGGGCAATATTTCAATGTGAAAAGAACATCCTGATACTTGTACATTGTGTCGGCACTCATAGGTGCCTAATTTAAAAACTTAGAACAAGCCAAATTTTGGCTTCTGTTCCTACATAGCTGTCATTAAAGGAAGATTTAACTACAGAGATGAAGATCAATTTAAAACAAAGCTGTAAATATATTGATGTCTTGTTGGTTTGTGGGGATTGACTCATGTTAGGAGTCTGCTACAGGTGGCCACAAGGCAAATTGTAGTTTTTCACACATATGCGGTAGCTTCATTGTCTTTTAGCCCCAGAGGTTGGCAAATGTTTTTAGGTGTCAAAACTAAAACGGATACCACGGGCTTCCACATGGGGTCCTCAGTGAGCACCATTATTCAGTGCAGCAAACGAGTTAAACATGTTTTTGACCTGATATGTAATGTCCTGTGTTTTGTTTGCAGCCTGCTAAACTTACTGAGGCTTTCAAGTATTTCATCCAGGGCATGGGCTACAGTAAGTTCACTTTATCAAGCAGTCATCTTCCTTATTTATACAGAGACAGAGACATGGCTTTAGTATTGTTTCCTATTCGTTTCATACTTTTATTTTGATACTTTTTGTGTCACTGGGCAGTTAAAGGATAAACTGCTGTATTTCTGATGTACAACTATGGTTAGTTACATACCCTCATCATGAGCATGAATGTTGTGGTCATTTTGGGCTTTTAATTATTTCTTTGAACTGTTCTTTTTTCCACGGTGTAATGATTGCACAGCATACATCTGACTTTAAACACTTTGACTTCTGGAGTGGACTTTGGGAAGGCCATTCCAGAAGCTTAATGTTAGCCAGTTTTATACATTCCAACTGATGTGTGTTCGGGATCCTGTTGGAATACCCAACCATGTTTCAACTGTCCAGCTATTGATCTAAGAGGAAGTTGAAGAATTTGTGAGATGTTAATAGGTCTTGTCCTCATTGGACCCTGTGCAGATTAGAGAAAATTCTAAATAAATTGAAAATTGCCCCCCTAAGTAAAGAAGTTATTAAAGAATAAGCTGTATAGTCTTTCCATGCTGGAAAAATAACAATTCGAGTAAATCATTAAAGGCCACAAATTGTCATTATCAGTGTGGCTGACCACAACTATGTGTTGTCAGCAACATTTCCTTACCTTTTGATACTTGACTTTAAAAGAAACTGAACCTTTGCAAACTGTTTCCATGACTTGTACTCTTACTGACCGTTTCTCTGTGTTTTTCCACAGTGGCTTCATCTTGCATGACTCGCCTGTCCCGCTCTCGTACCACCTCCCTCTCCTCCTCCTACTCCATGGATGGCTCCCGCTCTCGCTCCCGCACCCTATCCCAGGGCTCGCAGGGCGGCCAGATGCCGCCCAGCCCCTCCCAAACGATGGAGGTGTCTTGCTGAAGAAAAACAAAACGATAGAAAGAAAGAGCGAGAGTGGGATGAGAGGAGGGTGGAAGCAAAAGGAAGGGAAAGATGAAGCATGACAGTAATGCAGAGACAAGATGAATGGGTTACTTATTTGTCACTAAACAACTCCCTTCGTTCCCCACGAAGAGCAGAATAGGAATATGGATGGTTAGAGAGAGGGAGGGAAGGAGGAAGAGGAATAGAGTGATTTGAGTGGAAAATAAAAACCCTTCTCTTTACAACCTCAGCCTAAAACAAAGTACAACCGGCTGTTCTGCCATAAACATGAGTCTTTAAAAGGCATGAAGAGATTATTAAAGCAAAGGAGGGGGTGACGAACAGCAACTAGTCCTCCCTCCCTCCCTCTATTGTCAGCCAATAGAGCCCTTTAATTAGATTTACAGTGCAGCGTACAAAAACCAACAGTAATAATCCTGAAAACAGTATTGTGGATGTTGATGCTGATGATTCTGATGTTCTTGATGATGATGATGATATTGAAGCTAATGATGATAGAAAAAAAACAGTAACTTTTCTCTTTATTACATAATGAATTTAAAACGACATAGACAAAAAAAACATACTATAGCAGAGATACTTATAATATTGTGTGTCTACTACTTTTAAAGCTAGTTTTTATTGTGTTCTTTTTTTATCATTTCTTTTATGGGATTTTTTTTTTCTTATACGTAACCTGTCTCAGCAAGGGGCTGGAGATACTGATTGGCTGACCCCATCATATGGAGACAGCCAATGAGAGCCATTGTAGTGACTACTTCCTCCTTGATGTTGCCAGATTGTTTATGTCTTCCATTTGGCCCTCGTCTATAAGTGACTGTAATCTTCCCCCTCCCTCCATTGGATTTTGAAGTGATGGACAAGAAGCTTTTATTTTTGTTTTGTTTCTTCTGGACTGTTTGGAAGTTGCATGCCTGCTATCAACTCATGTGAATATTGAATGGAATAATGTTGGTTTTTTTCTTTTATATTCTGCTAATGAGTTGTGTGAATCTGTGTTCGTGTGTGTGTGCTGTTTCGAGTTATGGCCTGAAGGTAAACATAGGTGAGACTGAGGGTGTTTTGCGCGCTTTAAATATCACCCTATTGTTAGCAGTCGCCGCACATTCAGAAGTGCTTCCAATACTGCTGGCGGTCTTGCACTGCGTGTCTTAATATCCACGCTTGTGTACTACTACTCACCAGGGAGCATCACATCATCGGTAGCATGCTCGTATGGATATTGCATTTCAGTGCTCGGTGTGGCCAGAAAGGGATCACTGTGTTCATCATCTATCTGGGTTGTAATCTCTTAGCCTTGCCCATGCGCGGATACCTCCAAACAAACCCAGCTAGCATACTTGACTTCATGTGCGCTGCGGTGGTGGGGGGGTACGGGTAAAACCAATGCGTACTCCTCTCCACCCACTTTATTCACCAACGGGGACAACAGAATCGTGTTTGCATATGTTTATACTGATATGTGTGAGTGTGAGGCGGGGGGGAGCAAATGTCAGTGCTCGTGTCTTGTAAGCACAGTTAACCAATGAAGATGGAGGAAGGCCCAGGTTATCTACAAAAGTTTTAAGACCGATAAAACCCCTTGTGACTTATCAGTGACAATGAACCAGCCCCTTCACTGCCACCATGCTCAGATAATATATAAGAATAGAAAACAAGAGTTTCTTCAGCCACTCTCTGAACTCTGAGCCAACTAGTTGGAGCCAATGACCTTAAGCATCCTGCCAAAACTAAAAGCCCCTCAGTAATTGGGGTGTTTATTGACCAAATTCTGCCATCAGAAATGCTCCGAGCTAAACGTGCACCTTTAAACATCAGTTATCATAAATAAATTCATCCAGATTCTCACTGAATTGCTAATACTTAATAGTTGCAAATAAAGTCAAAGCTTACCACTGCCCTGTGCCAAGTAGCCATTACACTGACTGTGCTTTTAAAGGACCATGTTTGAGCCCAGTCCATTGCATGTGTTTATATTCAAATGCATGAAAGCACGACCACTGAGCTGGAAGATGCCTGTTTCATTTAAATGCTATTAAATCTCCTTTTTCCAAACCTGACTCATGACGCGGACATGGTTTTGATGCGATGGAAGGCCTTAGATGTGAGCTTGGAATAATAATTGATGGTCGTAACGATGACGGCAACCTGTTTTTGAGTCACTCCCCTCCGATCCATAATAGGCTGCTTATGCAGTGCATAAACGGCTATTGTACCATCAACATCTGTTGCAGAGGATGTGGAAAACACAAGTACTGATGATATCATGCCGCATGCTTGTGCATGATAGATTGTGGCATTAAAGCATGTGGGTTGCAGACCATTGTGCTGGAGTGTACAATGTAATTGCTGGGCTCATTTCAGGATTAAAGCCTAGAAATTTTAAAAAGGCCAAATAAGGAAATCAGAGTGGTTGAGCAGGGCTGTGTGATTGTAAATGCTTGTCCATTTTGTCTTTTTTTTTGTCTCTTAGTTTTTACAATCCAATCACATTTTTCTTTCCCCTTTGATTTGTTTTAAAGATCTTTGTTTGTTTTATCTATGTGAAGTGTTAGTTTACTGTCCCGATGTGCTCACAAGTTAGTTAACCGTGTGATAGTTCTGGTGTAACTTTTTTAGCATTAGCGCTTATAAGGGAGAATAATATAATTAACAATAAAAAAATTAAAAGTAAAGAGAATCAAATTTACTTGTGTGGCTAATTGCTCTGTGTAACACAATGAACATCCTAAAAAAAAGCAAAGAAAATAAAATGAATAGAAGCTTAAGAGAACTGTCTTGTCTCCTGTCTTTTTTTCTATGGTGTGTTCAGCATTGTACAATGTATAGGCTAGCTTGTAGCCATTGGTGGCACCACTGAGCTCAGTGCCGCTCTTTTTAAGATGTTTTGTATTTGTTCTGTGCTAACCAAAGATTTTTTATGTTTTTATTTTTGTATTATTCTGGAACGTCAATAGTTGTTCACCTGGAACTGGTGGGTTCATATGGTAAGCGGAGTAGTGCCATCAAAGGACCAACTTGCTAGCATACAGTAGTAGTTTATAGTACATTTTAAGCTAGCTGTCTTTTCACTTTTCTAATAGTTACTGACTACTAACATTTGGAAAGATAATGGAACATTAGGTTCTGTTCCACACAATTTCCTATACAAACACATTGCAATTTTCACATAAATGGATAAGTAGGCTGGTGCATGCTAAAGTAGGGTGACCATATTTTGATTTCCAAAAAAGAGGACACTTGGCCAAGTCATGAAGAATTTTAATAATACTGTTTGTTTAAAGAAAATTTTAACATATTTAAAATATGCCTTCTCTGTGCGGTTAATGAATGGTGAAATAAAAAATATCATATAGGCTTTTGCAAGTCAACAAGTGCAAAAAAAAAAACAAACTTAAAAATCTCTGGAATTAAATAATGTTACAGAAATAATGCCTCATCTGTATAAGAAAAATAACCAGTGAGGTATTGTGCAATGGTTTCTGCTGTTTCATTTGGTGTTTCTAACCTCAGTTAATTTTGTTTGCACACCACCATTCTTCCAGTCAAAGTATGATTGGGAATATTTTCTCTGTTCCATGGTTACTGAAGTCTGAGAAATGCCACAGTACTGGATTTCATTAGCTCCAAGAGTGACAATGGCTTCAGTCTTGGTGCGGGCACTGCTGAACTTTTTAGCTGTGTTAAAGTCTGGAAATGCTTTTTTAGCAACACACTAGTGCAATCCATGAACCTGTAGCTATTGTGGTGCTTCTGAAATGTCAGTGCACCTTCTGCTCCAGATACAACAGCATCCTCGTTTTTCCCAGGTGTAACAAAGAACTCAGTCAACTTACTAGATGAATTTTTGCCTTGCGCAGCCTTTTTATGTTTTTCTGTGTCCATGTAAGCAACAAGATCTTGGGCACCTTTGTTAGACACACAAACGTATGTGCCAGCTCTGCACACAGTGCACTACGCCTCCCATTTATTCCGACCAGGATGGTACAAGGGAAATTTCTTTTGCAGTTTGTCTGAAAAGATGCACTTGCGCTTTGGCATCTTTTGGCATCTTTTCAGCGCGCCGCTCCGCGCTCTGTCCCGTCTGTGAGCGGGGAACAACCACTTACAACGCAGCAGTTCAGGGATGACATTGCACATATGGGTCCTCTGTAGGCCTGTAGGAAAACCCGGACATTTTCATCCATCTCGAAAATCCCCCCGGACGCCCCGGACAGAACGTGAAAAGTGGACATGTCCGGGGAAAAGAGGACGGTTGGTCAAAGCTTTAGCATAATAGCATATTAGCATTTAAACATGTACATTGAAATAGATCTAATTTCTGAGGTTTATTTTCCCTTTATGAAAAGTTTAAAGTAGATTGTACATTCTTTTACTTTTGAGTCCAAAAACTACACATTAGAATTTTTAACCATTATCAGCTCTTTTACTTACCTGCAAATAAAAATCTATGATATTGCTTTACTGAGTCCAGTGCAGGTAAGCTTCACTACTATATTTCACCAGACAGTGGCAGCAATGAAGTGTTTTCTGCTTCTGGATGCAATTAAAATGTGAATAGATAAAACTACTAAGCTCTAAACAGCCGCAGATAAAAGAGGAAATATAAAATCTTTGCTGTTGAACAATTTCATAGTATTGTTTCTAAATGGATGTAAATACAGTGGAATTTTAAGTATATCAGATAAGTAGTCATTGACTATCATGTGGGCTGATATTTGTTTTGTTACACTAAATCAAAGTACCTCTAAGTAATAAATAAAAAGAGTGCATGTCTTTACAGTGCCTCAAAAATGTGTCCAAAAATTACTTCTGCAATCCTGCAATTTACATTTACATTGTTTCCTACATTTAGAAGAGTTTTACACCTGTTCTCACAGAAAAGCATAAAGATGTTGAAAGTACCCAAACACCTGCATAGATGAGAGGTAAAGGTAAAGAATTTCACATTTTGTAGCTGATAATTCTAACCAAAACTAGCTCTTTTGCTCATCTCACAATAACACTAATTTCTAAACTAATACACTCTGAAATCTATAAAATATATATTTTTAAAAATGATCATAACATTGCTTGATTATAGAGTCCAGTGTGAGCAAGCTTCAATATGACGTTACACAAGAAAGTGGCAGCAATGAAATGATTATCAGTGTTATGATTATCCGTGTTCAGCCTTTATGCTTTTGCCTCTAATGCTGAAATGATCTCCTGAACAGGGAGATCATTACTGTGACTCTAAACAGGAGGACACAAAAGAAAAAGTGTAAGTACACACTACATGAGAATTGTGATACAAACTTTTATAGTAATATTTCTAGAGAGTTGTGAATACAGTGTACTGTTAGATAATTCGAGTATAGTAAATAGTCACTGATCACCACACTATGTGGTTATATAAGTGTTTTGTTGAACAAATTCAGATTGAGTAAGTAATAGAGAAAAAGTGCATTATTTTATAGTGCTTCAAAGTTCTGCATAAATTACTACTTATAAGATAATAACACATTTAAAAGTGTTATACATTCAAAAAACCAAAAAACAAACCCCAGACATTTTGAAAACACATACACTTGAATGGCCTTGGTGCCATAGATGAAAATAAATACATGAAAATAATAAATGGAAGTCCACAAACTGTCTCACTTACTGCTTTACATATTTCTATGGTTATAACTGAATTCATCAGGTAGGATCTCAACACTTAAAGGCATTAAATGTATTAATATGACTATGATCTTGGTCGAAGCATATGTTTCAGCAGTCAACAAATGCTGTTAACTGGATACCAAACTTAACTTAACTTAAATTAACTTAATTTAACAACAGCATAAAGTATTAAGTAACACAACCTTATGGTCCATAAAGCAAAAAACCCCCAAAACCAAACCAAACCAAACCTTCGAATGCTATAAACCATATGACAATCTTTTCTTTAGTAATAAAAAAAGGTTAAATTAAGATAAACGTTTCATCCATCCATCCAGTTTCTTTCCATTTCCTTGAGTTCAAGTCATGGGAGTAATCCGCCTAAGCAAAGAAGCAAAGACCTCCCAGCACATCAGTAATTTTATACAACACGTTACCGTCTCAGACTCAAATAGTGCAAACAAAACAATTGGTTTACTCAATGCAGGCCATATATTACATATGATATTCATAGTCATAAAAACTCCTAAATAGAATTCATGACATTAGTGTTTTAATCAATTCTTTAAAAATATAAATAATGCAAGTTAACTGGATAGTTAAAATCTGAAGAAAATCTTAGGTAACTTTTTGATCATGTAAACTGAAAACAAATAATGGGAAGGACACCTGCTTTTACTAGTTTAGAGATTAAATTTCATTTTATTTTTTCGTAGTCTTGAAAGAATGTGGCTTTCAGTTTCTTTAAAATAGCTCTTGTTTGCTCGTATTCATATTGTTTTGCTCAAGCGTTGGAATACCTGTCTTCTAATCAGAACTTTTCTTTGTTTTTAGTGTCCTACCTATTTTTGAGAAAAAGCCTCCCAGCGAGAAAATTGTGTCTAAAGTATTCAGGCCCAAAGATTCAAGACACCTAAGTTCATTTAGAATATCAAAGGAGGGGTCACTGATGAGTTGCTGGCGCTTTAGAGGGTTTCTAGAGTGGGTTACACGGAGTGTTTCCAGTGAAAGGTTAAATGAGGGCAGGAGATACCCCAGTGGAACCATAAAGTAGATTAGACTCTCTTCCACTTTTACATTCCCACCCATGTCTCTGCTCCTCTCCACCTTCTTTATGGCCTCTGTAATGTTTTCTTTAAAAAAACCTAACACACTGTATCTGGCTATGAAGTGTTTGTGAATTCTGCTGGGTGAATCACTGCTGTGGTTCTCAGTGTGCTGTTTGGAGAATCTATAAGTGACCTGAATTTGGTCACAGTAAAGCTGAACAGATTTGAGTGCATTTTTCAAATCATCCAAAGCTTGACTGATGCAGTCTCGACTCTGAGGCTGTTTTGCTGCTTCAGAGTTGTAAAAGCTCGGTTGTAATATGCAATAGCTCCCCAGCAGGGGTCTTGCTCTGTGGCTTTGGTGTACATGTCGATGCTCTCTGTAAAGTTCCCCTTTTCACATAAGTCATTACCAAAGCCAATGTAGTGGTAAAGATTAGATGAGGGTGATTCTCTTTGCTTGAGCTTTACTCTGGCTGTGTCCAGGTCTCGTTTTAGTCTGCCTTTCAATTCCTCAGTAGAGTCTTTGGCATTGAAGCTTGTGAGTAGCCACATACCCCAAAACTCATTCAGAGCAGACAAATCAGAAGCTGCTGGCTTGTTGTTGCTGCTTTTGTACAAATCATCAAGTTCATCCAGATACTGATTGAAGAGCTCCTCCTTCTTCTTTATGTTTGGAATGTCAGACTCCAAGTAGCTTGATAGTTTGTGAGACACTGAGCTCTCTCGGCCATCTTTAGCCAAGTTTATTTCTGGATCTGACTTTAGAGTCAAAATTTGTTCCAGTATTGAAGACATGTCTTCAAATCTTTTATTATTGGGGCTTTTTTGATACATCTTAATCTGTTTCACAAAAAGATGTTGGTTAAGTTTAGTTAAATTCAGTGAACCATCCATTAAAGAGAGAAGGTTCCTTGTTAAAAGCAGCATTTGAACTGGATCTGACAGATGACTAGAAGAGATGATGAGCTGAGCAGATCCTGGAGCTCCTTGTCTGGCACTGCGACCAAAAGCCTGCGCCTCCACACGAGCGTTCTCAGGAAGGAAGGTCTGCACAACAAACAAACCTCCAGCTGTCTTTACTTCTTTAGTAACCCGAAGGTCAGTTCCACGACCTGCGAGGTTGGTTGCAATTATAACTTCTCCTGCTTCAAGCTCCTTGGAAAAGATTGGACTATTGTCCATGTTGTTGTTTATATAAAGACTTATCTTTTTGACTTTATCACCTAGAGCTTGGTGGATAATGTTTGCGCGATTGATTGTCTCACAGATGACCAGCACAGCTCTTGGATCCCTGTATGATGTAGGCATGGTTTGTGCAATGACAGCATCACAGATTTTTTCAACCCAGTCTTCTTCACTGCTCACGACTACGCCTTCAACCTCAAACAGTTTCCTGCATTTGAATGAAGGGATCTGACAGGTTTTGATACCATCATAGATTTTCTGCAGAGTCTTAGTTTCCACTTGCTTGCCAAGAGTCCCAGACATCCCATAGATCTGATTGCCATACTTCTGAAGCAAGCCAACATTGGACATGTAGTTTGTTATGGCTGTCATGTCACTCAGCTTTGACTCGTGCTTCATTTCAAGAAACTGTTGTAGTCCATCACTCCATTTCATGCAGTTTTCAACAACACCTGTGCAGCTGTAGTCTACAGGCACTATCCCATGTTTCTCTATGACATATTCATGATCCTTCGTCATGGTTTGTGCATAAAATGCATTTTTAATCCAAACATTTAATTTAGATTTGACCAGATCTGAAAAGAAGCCAGGGACATAGCAGATGATTTCAGTTAGGCTCAGTTCACATGGAGTAAAGCGCAGTGCACGTCTTACTTCTTCTTCTGCAGCTCTCAGTACAGTGCTTTCATCAGAGTACATGTACTGACAGAGGCCGCCACTGGATAAAAGCAGTGACACTCTTTGTGCTTCTCCATCTTCACCTTCTGCCTCTTTGTTAAGTTCCTCTATTGTGCCACTGCTGTTTATGCAGTACAGAGCAAATTGGCAGGATGGGAATCTCTGTTCTACTCTGTTAGAGAACTCAGCCAGCTCCTTAACAGTAGCACTACTGTTGACACTTATCAGAGTTAAGGAGCCGTGATTCTTTCTTAAGTTCTCGACTGAGCCTTTCGTCAGTATGCCTGTGTCTTCAGCTATCTGAAAAGTAATAAAGTCATTGTCTTCACCCTTTATGCTTTCAAGCGCAACCTGACAACACGGGTGTTTTGGCCCTACAACTGTTTCTGTATCAATCTTACCGTACTGGTTAACAGTGTTCCATATGAAAGCCAGGAGTGGGTTGAGATGCTGCAAAGCAGGCATGTCACTGCTTAAATAGACCATATGATGCCCCTTGTGAATCCACTTCATCCACTATTGCACACTGAAATGTTCTCTGCCCGAGTATGTCTTCCCTGTGAAAGTGGTGTCTAAGCCAGTCACCAGCAAACTGTTCAGCAGTGCCATAAACAACTTTACACTCATTGCACTTTTTTAATTCTTCATTTAATTTTTTTGTGTTGCAGTCTACACTGATCTTCAGAAGTTCATAAAATCTTTGCCATTCCCCAAAATCTCTTTCTGCAAGAACCGATGAACTTGACATGATGTCTACTTTTTCACCTCTCAGAGCTCTGAAAGCAGCAAACATGGCCACTATACAGGACTTGCCCTCCCCAGTCCCAACCTGAATTAACTGCCCTGTTTTTGAAAGAGCCATGAGACACCAGCTCACCATCTGTGTCAGTCGTGGCTTATATTTAGACGTTTTTTCCACTGCCCAACAGAGCTTCTGAGAGGTGTTTTTCAATTCCCTCCTCACAGAGTCATCATTGCTATCCTTTATATGAACTGTTGATACAATGTCTCTGACGTCTTCTAGAAGTCCATCAACCTGGTTCAAATGTTCTTGGTGGATTTCATCAAGTATTTCATCCAGGGTCTTCTCTCTGTCTTCAGCCAAAAACTTCTTTAAGGTTTCATCTGTTATACTTTCATCTTGGACAAGTTCCAGAAGTGTCTTTCCACCATTGTATTTCCAACATGGAGAAATATAATGAATCTCTATGCAGTGCAACATTTTTATCATCCATGACACTAGATTTGTTAATTTGTCATTTGTTGATTTTTCATATCGTTTCAGAAGAGCTTTGAACAAGTCACTGACTTCCTTTGGGCCCCACTTAATGTTTGTAACCAGACTGTCCAGCTTCTTGAGGAGAAGCTCCTCATCATTATCCATTTTCGGAAAAAGAGTAGAAAAATCTGCTCAAAAAAGAATTTAAAAAGTTGAGGTTGTCATTCTCAGCACTGCATATTGTGAAGTGACAATCAAAAACTAAAACCTGCAACAAATTTAGCAGTTTTACATTTTTTGTATTTTACGTAATATAGTTTCAGTCTGATACTCGCCTGTTAACGAGATGAGAGCACAGTCGACTTGTGCTTGTCAACTCCTCAGCTCAACTACAGCCTCTGTGTGTCATTCCAGGTCTTTATTTAGTTTGTTTTACTTTCTCTTTCACCTGCCTACAAGGGAATTTCCTGCAATTCCCACCTTTATGATGCATTTAGTGTAATTTATTTACCTTCAAACTGTGTCCTTCAAATACAAAGAGGCAGATCTGGAGGAACCAAAAAATGTATTTTATTTGCTACTTAAAAACTCATCTACAAAAAAAGTCTATATGTACAGTCTATATTTTTGCCACAGCAAAACTTTTATCTGCATTTGAAAACAATACTTTCAAATCACATCTCTCTCTCTCTCTCTCTCTCTCTCCCTCTCTCTCTCTCGTGTGGTGGTTTAAAAAAGGGAATAAAACTTTCATAATCATTTTATTTATTTGCTTCATCCTTTCTAGACTTGGCACCCTTCAGGTCTGGGCATTGTAACTTTAATTAGACACCGCAGGCGTTGCCTATTTGGAAAGAGTCATGCCACATCTTTGGCAAGCTTGTTTGTCTGCAGTAAGGTTGGGCGATTGGATGAATATATAAACTATCGATTTACTTATTAAGAGCGATTTATTTGCCCATGAGTAAGCTAATAATGTTGGTTGAAGCTAAGAGATGCAGTCAACATAAAAAGTAATAGCGCTGTCTTAACAGCACCCTCTTCCAGCTGCGAGCAAATGCACCCTCCTCAGAGTGCGCAAAATGCAGCGATTGATTTAAAATTGATTACGATTGATTTATAATCCAAAAAGTAGCTTTAATAATACTGAAAGAAACAAGAGAAGAAGGTAAAATATTCCCTCCAAACCAAACTTATAAATTCTAAACGTGCAAATCAGTCATGCATGATTACATTGCTCCGCCCATCAAAGTCACCTGAGTGAATATATCACCTATCGTAATTTATTGGACTGACGATTGTCAGTTGGAAAACTGTTACATATCACCTAACCTTAGTCTGCAGAATGAATTTCATCATATGTGTTACACATGTGTGTAAAATACATGTTATTTTCCATCCCTTTGACAATCATTGATTTTCTTGATAGCAAACTATCAAGTATAAAACACTTTATCCTCTGACTAACTGATGCAAGCATTTTTTAATTTAATATGATTAAACATTGAATCAGATCTAAATACCTATAACTATTACAGTCAATCAATTATAACTATAAACTCCTACAGCATAACAGAAACACGAGTTCCCTTTGGGGTCAAGCATTCATGTGCAATGATTTTTGTTCTGCACATATTATTTTGGGCTTTTCTCTGTATGTGTATCTGACATGTCTCTCGCTTGTGAAATATTTAATCTTCAGAACCTCTTTAACTGTCCCGAAAGTGGACTGTGAAGAATGTTCACAGCAAAAATGCATAATTCACATCCTGAGAGTTGAACCCTTTAGATGCATTTTTAATATTTCCATAGTATTTTATATATGATTGGACATGATAAGTATAAAAATTGAACTTCCTCTAATAAGAGTTCCATAATAATAAATAAGAGTTAGATATTCAGCCTCAGACTTTTCTACTTAACACTTCTAGAACTTATTGCTCTGTAGGGCAGGACATGGTGACTATAAACAGCCTGCCTGTTTGGCTAAAGTCATGTTACAGCTTGGCAGGCTTGTTTGTTTGTGGAATGAATAGCATGATACGAATCATTGGTTTTATGGTTTTTCTTTCATTTCCTTGACACTGTAACAGTTTCTCTGTAGCAAGTATTAAGCCTAAATCAGTTTGTCTGTCCTAGACTGGCGCAGCACAGTAGAAATTATTATTAGCAGATTAAACAGAGGGGAAAAGGCAGTAACCACAGAGTGAGCATGTGACATTTGAGCAACTTCAGTAGTGGCATTCAGGCATTGCATGCTTCACAGGGCGCGCACAAACACATGAATAGAGTTCATACCTGGCTGACACAACATTCTGGCTATGAATGAATGTTTGTTCCAGCCTTAAGTAGTCAGCTTGATCACCAATGAGCTGGAGGGGAGTCAGCATAGCTGAGCATAGGACACGACAGCAGCCACGACTCAGGGAGGTGATCACAAATGCCACACAGGCATGCAGACACTCACTAAGAGAGAGAGAGAGCAAGAGCAACAGTGTCGACTGATTAGCTGGTGAAAACATGCTTTTCTAGCATCATTTTTAGATGTAAATAACTACAGCATGAGTACCTTTAGAACAGTATTTAATTTAGATGGTCTATCAAAGTTGAAGAAATCAGTTCTCAGACTTTCAGTTTAACACTTCTTGGACTGCTCTGCAGGGCAGGACATGATAGCCATAAAATACAGGTATTACCAGCTTGGATAAAGTCATATCATGTTTTGCCAAGTTTCTTTGTTTGTCTGTGGAAAGAATTGCATGATGTCCGTCAATGGTTTTATGGTTTTCCTTTCATTACTTTACAAGTATTTAATTTATTGGTATTGGGTCAAAAATAGTTGATCCTATGATTAACTGATACAAACATTTCTTTGTAGTTTTTGATTAATTTAATAGCCACGTGTTAATTGTTATGAATAATTGTGTAGTTTAGCTAGATTTTTGAAAGAAATCCATCTATAAGGTCTCAGTATTATTTTAGGAAGTTTATTCATGTATAAAGAGAATTCTGGTGGCATTTTACTATTTATTTACAATGAACTGAATAAATGATACAGACATACGGACAAAAAAGGACAGTAGCATGAGCCAACCAGAACCATCACTGCTCATGTTGTGTCTTTTAATGAATGTGCTGGACAACACTACACAGCATTGTCTTTGGGATGGAGGAAGAGTAACATTTGTGTGAGAAAGAGCACACAAAACTTAAAAGATCCTATGAAGATTATGTATTAGAAAATAAAGAGTTACATTTGAATATGCTGTGTGTTGACATGCATGTGTGTCGGTGACGCTATTAGTTTCCAGACTGTATTTAGAGTGGGCGTGGGAGAAGACTGAAAAGCTGATGAGCTTTTGAGCTGTCTGCGAGCTTGGTCTAATGAGTCATTTCAATTGAACTTCCTGTTTGAAGATTTTGCAGAGGCAAGCAGGTGTCAGCACATTTTACAGTCGCACATACAGTTTGTTATGCTGTATTTTACAGTTTTCCCATAGAAATAAGACCATTTCTCACTATCAGATTATACAGATCTTCTATAGAGCTTCTGCCATTTGACACTTCTGACGTTGTTAAACTAAGAATCCAGTGTCTTCAGTCACCAAAGGAGGCAAATCTTAATAATCTCCCTGAGTGTCCACATACTGCTATTCTTTGACATGACCAAAGCCCTGGAGTAACAAGGGGCTCTGGACGTGAGGATGGCTTTTGTTCATATGGGTTCACTACTTATATAACAGTTCAACTGAAGATGAAGATATGATGTATTTCCTGTTATGCATTTCCAAATCTGAACAATAAATTGTTATTCAGTCAGTCTGCGTCTGCTTTCATGCCATTTGTTACACATTAGAAAGCTATGTTGCATTCAAAGTAGGTGTCATAAATAACAATACACCGTCACGTCAGCAGCTTTGGGCCACTCCGCCTGGTTAAGCTGGGAGAGGATAACCGGTCTGTTCGCACTGCAGCTAAAAAAATCAAGAAGAAAAGCAGCTACGACAAGCCGGCCGAACAGGTAAGAGACCGGAAATTTACCTTCAAAGTAATTGTGAAAAGACGGCTCTTAATTTAAACAAATTCAGAAGCATAATTTTTAGCTGTGGTTGCTCAACCTTGACATGAAAGAGCGATCAAAGGACAATAACAACGTTTTAAGGCCGGGAAATTAAACAGGTGCTATCAAAGTATTATTATTATTATTATTTATTATTATTATTATTATTATTATTACATTCTTGACTTTTTAAATGGCCGTGACAAAATTAAAGCATTAAAATATAATGTGTAGAGGTCGAAGGCACTCTTAAGCCGTGAATTTTGGTGTTATTTGGGTTTCAAGCGGACGGAACAAGAAACGCATGTGCAGAAAATCCTTTTATTTTGAAAATCCTCAGATCGGCCGACCTGTCACAGGTGAGTGAGAGTCAGAGCTAATTATAAACGTGACTCAAGTAAGTCCAGAGTAGCTGCTGCTGCGTTTAAATCTAACAGAAAGTTGATTGTGTAAAGGATAACTCACACCGGTGGGGAAACACATACCGGTTCACCTTCAACATCAAAAAATTAACCAGTTTTGCTCATCATGAGGGAAGATGCGGCTGTGAGTATTAAAAAAAATTCAAATAAATAGCGAATGATCAGTGTGAGACTGTTACAAGCTAATTAGAATGTGCAGGCTGACGTTTTGAGGAGGTTTAAAACTTTCCATTGTCAGAAACAGCAGCTTCATTGTTGGTAATCGGTTACTTTGATTTGTTTGAATATTGTAGGAAAATATCGAGGGAGGGGACGGGCACGGAGAGGCGACAACATCAGAAACTGCATCTGGAGAGAGACGACGTGTGAGTACTTAAAAGTGCACTAGTCAATGAACCACTCAAAAGATACTACAGTTTTCACATTATGTCCTCAGACTGTCAAACACTGATCTCTTCATGGTTTCATGTGTCGTCGCCAGTTTCACTGTACTGCTGCTGGCATGTTGTGTTGTTTTTGTTAAGGCAAACGAACTAGATTGACATACCCAGAATATCAAGATGCCTCCTGTCATGCATGCCTTTTGCACAGCAAAGCTAAGTTTGTGCGATCACTGCTGTTTGACTCCTGTCAATCACAAACATACATTGATTCGTTTCATTTCTAAACACGAGATTCTACAGGAGGAGGAGGCGTACATGATTTCATCTTAAAGTAGATGTTGTGTGACTTCTTTATGTCGTGCAACAGTCTAGTTTAAAAGTACAGCTGCTTTTAAGCCTCTACATACTGTATGTACTGTGGAATAAAAGTAAAAGAAGAACCTTCTGCAGGAATACATCCTTAAGTCTCAGAAAGTTACATGTAGCTATTTTGTTTAGATAATCGTCATCATTTTAACTGCAATCTGAAAATATTCCATTGATACCAAACTATCACTGGTATTGTACTTGCTGGCTCACAATAAAGAAAAATGGACCATAATCCATGCATGTTATCTTTATAGAGTATCGTGGAACTGCAGAATATGCTGAGAAGAGTTTCCCAGAGTCCTTTCCATAATCAGTACAAGGTGAGCAGACACAAATGCACACTCTTGCTTTCGATCTACAATCCATACTTTCTTTGGAGGAAGAAGAGAGGGGGAAAAGTGAGGGGGGTGTCAGAATTTCAGGTTGTCTAAAAATTTTGACATAATACCTAAAATTTGGTGTGTTAGTTATTTTCTCAAAAGTTTAACTTAGTAGGTCACAATTTGTGACAACCTGAAATTTTGACAAATGAATGGCAAAAAAAAGAAACCACAGAGGGTAGAAACCAGTTTTTCACCTACACAGAACTGCAGGTTATGTAAAATTTTCGAGAAGCATTGGTTCCCCTGCATGAGCACAGATGTGCCTCTGTCATACATGTGAGTTATGGTTTAAACGGTGCCAAATTATGAGTTTCTGTTTAATAGACAGGTGTGGAAGTGCATGCCGCATGCTTTGAAAAGTGTATTTATTGATTAGCATTTCAGGCAACTAACACATGATACATCCTCCAAATGTCATTATGTAAATGCTTCACTCTAGAAATTTTTTTAGTGTCAGTGACTTTTTGCCCACAGGGTGGTGAGTGGTCAGCTGCTGCTACAGATGTGACAGACAACGTTGAACCACAGGTGAGAAGAAGCATTCCCCCCTTTTTTTTTTTTTTTTTTTTTTTTTTTTTTTAAGTTTGTGAGACTGTGTTAATTTAAACTCATGTTTGTGTTTTTATAAGTCCTCCTTTTCTGTCTGTGTCACGGGTTAAAGCCGCACCCTTTGTCTAATCACGCTAACTGTTATCAAGAGATCTTGTCTGACTGGACTTTTCTATTAATAAAGTGCCTTGTCAGCATGTTGTAAATGGCCTGTGGTAAATGGCCTGTATTTGTAAAGCGCTTTACTAGTCCCTAAGGACCCCGAAGCGCTTTACACATCCAGTCATCCACCCATTCACACACACATTCACACACTGTAGCGATTAATCTTAGACTGTCATTAAAAGAAGCATATCTTAGCGATGCTTTCCAAATGACTTTGCGAGAGGCACTATTCTGGTATGTGGCCATTGAAATATTAAGAAAAGATCAATTATGGGCAATACTGAAGCAACTAAAGTTAAACTTGTCATAAATACTACCCTGCTGCCACCCTACCCTGTGACAGTCTGTGTAATTGTTTCAGGAACATTTCCTGTTAAGCCCTGAGATATGTTTTTGTATGTTTGCATGACATGACTAAAATCACTTCCTTTACTCTCCTTTTAAAAGAGGAATGGAGTCAATGGGAGTTCTTCCAGGATGAACCCTTTCTATGCATATTACCTGGTATGTATATTACACTGATTTCATGCTTTTAAACCCAGATGACAACATCACGTTTTTGTTTTATTGAGTTTTTTTTTTTTTTTTTTTTTTTTTTTTTTTTTTTTTAAGAATAATGTTGTGCTCCACTATCAGGAAAACAAAGGTGACATAACAGAGGACAAAAGAAAGAAAACTTCGGAGAGCGTCGACTGTGATTCCATCTTTGTGCCTCCACCTGACTTTCAGAACTCTCCTCTGGATCTTCCCTCTGAAAATAAGACTGAGGAAAATGGAGGCATGTTTCCTGAACCCAAGAACAACCTGTTCAAAAGCCAAAATGACAACAATGACAAAGACCTCTTCCACAGATCAGTACCAAGTCATAATGCAACTGCTAATGGTTTTCATGATGTGACCCTGAACTCTCCAAACTTATTTAAAGCAAGTCCGGCTCATGGGCAGAACCTCTCTAAGAGTTTTCCGTCCAGAAGCTCTGACCTCTTTAAAGGCGAAGAGGACGATCTTTTCCAGGCTGTTAAAAATGAAGATTTATTCGAAACTGCATGGGCTAAGAAGGCAGGCCCTTTTGATAAACCTGCCAGTACATTTGTAGACCCATTCACATCTCCTTTAAATAAGGAGGATGATCTGTTCCAGACTCCAAAATCTGCTGTGGCAAATTCATTTTATACTGCCACTGAGAAGGTGGATGATCTGTTTCAGTCACCACAGCCATTTTACACTGCCCCAACCAAAGAAACTGATTTATTTCAGGTAGATTCAACAAAGAAAGACAGACAAGATACTAAAGAGAAGGAACTTGTTGGCTTGTCTTTTAAAGAAAATTTGAGCGCATTTTCCACTTCATCGACGAATTCAGTTGATCCATTCGCAAGCCCGATCGCAAAGGATTTATTCCAAGATGTCTCCAGTTTGGGTGACCCATTTGGTTCCACTCCCTTTACAAAATATGACCCTTTCCAGGACATTTCTAGTGGGACCCCAGACATTTTTCAGCGACTTCCATCACAGAGAAAGGCCTCCAAAAATATTGCCTCAAATTCCTCATACTCTTCTCTTAACAGTCCTTCAGAATTGAAATTGGATGTGCCAGACGCATCATCTTCACATGTATTTAAAAAATCAAAAGCTCCGCCACCAGTTCCACCAAAGCCTTTCCAAAAGCCACAAGAGATTACCTTGACAACTCCTCAGGGAACCAAGCATGACATTCTTCAGCCGACCCCCATCATTCAGGCCGGGGATCTGTCTGACTCACCCGGCCAATCTCCAAGTAGAATGAACAACGTATGTAACAACCATCATTCATTATCTGTACATTCAAGTGTGCTGTGGTGAAGTTCCCTTTGTCCTGTAGGATGTATATCAGCAGCAAAGTTTAACTCTGATTTATACGACATGCGCCTGATAGATTCTTTTATAATCTATTTCACAGATGCAGTCTTTTAAACGTCCGCCGAAGCCGCTTCCTCGAATTCGACATCGAAGGCCGGAACGGCCACCACAGCCAGAAAAGCCACCAAAACCAGAAATTGCACCACAGTTGGAATCCCCTGTAGGCTAAAAACTGAGTTTTCTGCTTGTTGAACTGACAAATACACTGGATTTACTTTGCTTTTAACGGTCTTCTTTGTCTCCTCGCTGCTGTGTTTAGAGTGAACCTGAACCAAGTGTACCGAAGGTCTCTCCCAAACCATCCTTCAAAAATCTAAAACCGATTACTCGCCGTAAACAAAAAACTCCGGTACGCCATGGGGTTTAAATTTCAAATTTATGTGACTAATTGGTTTGCACATTAAATATAATAAGAGCTTAAAACAGCAGTTTTTTAAATGATCCTCTGAATAGGAAATATTCTTTTTATAAATATTTATTTATTATAATTGTGCAGGAAATGAAATCAGTGGAGCCTGAGAACTATGTTGTCTTTGAAGACATCCTGCTTATTGGGCAGGTAAGTTTCATTAATCAAATATGAGACTTTGCAAACATCACAAATTTGCCAGAGATTGCGATAAAGATGGGGACTTTCTACAGAAAGACGGAGGCAACACTGTTTCTGAGATCCTATGGAAATGTTGGATGGAATGAACATTATCCAGCAGTAAAAGTGTCTTAATGTCAGTAGGCTTAATATGCCTTCCATATAAAGATACAAGACCAGTGAAGCTAAATGCTTACCTTTATGACTACCAATCGATCACATTCAAGGCAGTTTGTCTATTGGAAAATGTTATTATCGAATGATGAACTGACGCTGTATATTGACCTGATGGTAAAGAGAGACCATCTGAAATGGAAGCCAAACCTCACTGGGCGCAGGAATGCACTCTGTTTAGGGTGGATATGCATACTAAAACTAAATGGCACCACCACTGCGTCACAAAAGCTCTTCTGCTGTTGTTGCACACACACATATTGTAACATGAATTATTACAAGAGGGTGGGCAACTGGCAATATAAAGATCTGTTTTATTAACATCTTAAAACAGGAAAGGTGTGTGGAAGACTGGCCTGATGACAGTCCTCAGCTAGACCCAAACTTCAAACCTGTAAGGACACATTTCTTAAAATTGACCTTAGAGAACATCATGAACCCATGTCTATGCAAAATTATGCTAAAAACATTCAAGCTACTAAACCTGTGATATTTTTTCCCCTAGTCAGGAACACTGAGACTGCGAAGGGAGTCGCTGAAGGTCAGAGACCGTTCGTTATTTGACTAGCTTTTATTTATTTATTTTTAATCGTTATTTTAACCCTCTCAGGCTCAAATTAAGTTTTAGTTGCTAATGCACAACCAAGTCCTGCAGTGGTACTTCTGAGTAAAAAAAAACTCATAAAATATGTATGTGGGGTAATCAGGTTGTTAGTGTTTTAACTGTTGCAAATCTGCAACGCCTGCCTTGAGAGGGTTAAACCAAAAAGAAGCTAAAAGTCCAAAATATTTTCTTTAGGCAATGGCCGATTCTGATGGAGGAAGTAGTGAAGATGGGAGTCTTAGCAAGAGCAAGGTATCATCTATCTCATTTTATTCACTGTTACACATTCCCGGCTGTTTTACATCCATATGTCTTGCATGTAGCTTCACCTCCGGTATTTCTTATAGAAAAAGAACAAGACATTCAGAATGTCCCACTTGTCCAGGAGAGGGTCAAAGGTACGCTACCAAAAACAGTTTCCCTGCTTCTTTCTGTGTGACTGTTTGTCATTTTAATGCCAAGGATTCTCACCTTTTAGAGCAAGTCTCCTGATGACATAAATAACGGGAAGAGCAACACGCCACCCCTCACGAGTAAATCATCCAAGGTAACACTAGATTGTCCAAATTCTCTGTGGTTGGGCAATATTAAAGGCTAAAACTGGAAAAAAAGGGAAAAGATTATTCTAGGAAGAACAAATAAAATTATCAATGCTTTTAGAAATGGTTCAAGTGGGAAACATTCCTGTGTCTCGGGTGATCTGTGCCTTGGGTAACCTTTCAGCTGCTAGGCAAATCTGTAAACCACTACACTCCCAATAGTTTAGAATTTCCTTAAAGTTTTATAGTTAAAGTAATAAATATTAATAAAACCTGGGCATGCCGTTTGCTTGCTTCACTGTAAAGTTGGTCATTATTAGATTCCTAGCGAACACACTAATTTAAGTGTCGTTCTTATTTTCAGGAACAGTTTTCAGAGCTGCACATGTCTGCAGAAGAGCTTGAAGATAACAAGGAGATGGACTACAAAGTATAGATTATGTTCCTCCCTCTTCTAACATTTCAGTAGAATTCATAACTTTGTTCATTAACAGCATGTTTGTATTACCAGAAGAAAACTGTGAAGCCAAAGGTTAGTCACCTGTTTAGGAGACCATCTGCCAATTCTCCTGTGATGGAGGAAAAGGACATGAATGGACATTCACCTTATGCATCAAAGGTAGGTTGTGTGAATGTGTAGTTAGTATGGATACATGAATTTCCCCCAATTTTTGTGTAAATGCTTTGAGTTGCTGCCATGTGATTGGGGCCTGATATCTGCATTAACAATGGATAATGTGCATTTTACAGGGGGCAGCTTTGGAGCAAAGCAGTGGTGAAGAGGGGGAAGAAGGGGAAACTCACGGAGAGGTTCATGCTCTGAAATTTGTTTGCTTTTGTTATGCTTATGTTAAATAACAGAGTCTGCAGACTGCCGTGCATTTTAAGAAATCTGGTCTTTTCTCTCTCCAGAAAACCAAAAAGTCATTGAAAGTGAAGTTTGTGCCACGCAGAGGATTCGTCATTGCTCCAGTTAAGGTATTACTTGCACGCACACACACACACACACACACACACACACACACACACACACACACACACACAGAGCACTATTTAAATTTCAGATTCTACTGCTTTGTAAGTAAAAATCATGTGATTTGCAAAAAAACAGTTTAAAAAAAAATGCAAAAATGTTTTAAACCATTTTCTCTTCAGACAAATGATGATTCAAAGGGAGCTCATGGTTATACACCTCATAAAGGCTCAAAGGTAGGAGTGTGTAAACTAGGACTCCTGTAGTTTGGACGTTGCATGTGATGTTGCTCAAATGTCGTATTTGTGGTATGAAGGCATTTCACATTCTTGAAATTGTTGTTTTTCCATGTAGGAGAAATCACATGACGGAGCTTTTGGTGCACATGGCTACACACCTGATAAGAAGGTAATAGTCAGATTTGGCTTGCATAAACCTGTCTTCTATAACTCAGTGTCCTGTTTATAACCAGTTTGCTTACCCTTTAAAAAAGGCAAAGAAACAGAGTTGTCATGGTTTTGTTTTTAAGCACTTTTTATAGTAGAATGAAAATAAGTAAATCGGTACATAAAAAGATGTATTCTTAACTAACCTAATTGTCATTACTTATAATATTATGTTTAGTTTTTGTAATGAATTACTATTTTTGATTACATTCCATATTAATTACTATTTAGAAACCTTGTAGTTTGAAATGGTATTTGATGTAATGAAGCCTTGTAATCACTCTGTCATCACTCTGCCCACCAATATTGTCATATTGTGACGTTAACATCAGAACTGATAAATTAAATTATCACATGAGATGGGAAATTCAAATTGCAAGCTTACCAGGAGTTGTACCAATGAAAGGGGAAATATTTTCTTCTATGTTACTATAATACACGGAATCTGTTTGCCTGCAATTAAGAGTTGCGCAATAAAATTTGACATGCATATTTTGGCTCCTTGAAAATTATCTCTATCATATTATGTCTTCATGTTGCCAAGCAACCACCTACCTACCAACGGGCTTAAACTGTACTCTTTATAGCATTGTATGATATTGAATTTCACAACGCTAAGATGTTGTTTATAGCCACAAAATTAGAACGATGCCTCCTATGATACGTGTTGTTGCCTAGCAACCACCTGACAATGGACTAAAATCACAGACCAAGTAATACTGCGCCATGAGCATGTACTAGTATTATTGAATGCATGAGTTAAATGTGACTCAGTGAACCCACCTTAAATCTTAATAGGACAAGTTTGCTTTGTTTGGATTGGCCGTCTTTCATTTCATACTTTAGAGATGATTGTGTCCTCTAAAGTTTAAAAAGATTATTGGATTATGCAAACTTAAGTTATTGGTTTCCTCTGAAGGGGAAAAATAAGCCTTCTGTATCGCCTTTAGTAGCTTTTGTATGCTTTGTGAATGACTTGTCCTCAGCAGGATTTAGTTACAGCTTTATGGGTGAATTCATAACAGATTGAATATTCAGGAATTTTATTATAATATTTTTGCTCTGAGTAATACTGTCTGGATTCAGGATGAGTGATGAGTTTTTGATTTCTGATTTTCATAAAGTTTCTTCTTTTCTTAATCTGATAAAGACCAGCTGGTGTGCAGAGGAGCTAGAAAGTGAAGAGCTACATGAAATGGAGGACTGCAAACCGGTATTTTAGATTTTTTTTTTATTATTTTAAATTTCTCATATTTGTGTTTTGTAACAGTACCATAAAATCTTTGAAACAAGGTATGATGCAACAAAAAGAGCAATTTGGACAGTTTTTTTTTTGCCGAGTAACTTGGAAAAATGATTCTGATCTATTCATGCTGTTAAATACATCTTTGTGCCATCACCATGACAAATAAAATTGTCTTTTCCCTGTTAGAAAAAATCCAAACCTAAACCTCCCCGTCCTGTGCCACGAAAACCTAAGACAGCCAAGGGACAGAGCGAGCCAATCGGATTCAGCTACCACACACCCCAGCAGGCATCAAGTGTATGTTTATCGTACAAACATTGGCATAACACACTATTGCTAACACTTATTGAGCTTTGGGTTTCATTTATTTATTTCGTGCAGAATGTGTTTGCCGAGGACTACACGGCAGACAGAGATTTCAGGAGTCCCGGAGAGATGTATGATGAAGATGAACAAGATGAAGTGGACTTCTACAAACCGGTACTCATTTCACTTTGATTTACTTCTATTGCTTTCTTTTGCCATCATGTAATATATGACTGAAAAATACTTGTTTTTTCTCCCCTGCCAACAGAAAAAGACCTCAAAACTTCCAAAGTCCCCCAAAAAAGTTCCCAAAAACCTGAAACGCAAGGTTTGCTAAACTTTTCAGGAGTTTTTCTTATTGCTGTCTGGTCTTCAGGTACAAGACCGCATCATTACTGTTGTTTTTTTTATAGGGCAAAGTCACACCACATGCAGACAGTGAAGATCCACCAGGAGCTAGCAACTACCTATCAGAGGCTGCTAGGGTGAGTTCACGGCTTTTAACATGAACAAAACTGAATCTCCAAAAGTTGATTATGTTCATCTGGATGTAGCGTTTTCAGTGGGAGAAACGTTTCGTCACTCATCCAAGTGACTTCTTCAGTCTCAGCTGACTGCAGGTTTCCCCAAACCTTATAAACAGTACATTTGCATAATGACTGAAACCAGCCCACTGAAGGAACAATGGGCTGTGAGGTCAGTTCCTTAATCATAATTATGCAAATTCCCATGACCATTGATCAACAACCACTGACCAAAACCCACTGATCAAAGAACACTGATCAATGGCCATGAGTACCATTCACAGAGAGTTGGGGAATGGCTGCAATCACAGCATTGTAAGATGGCGAAAGATGTACCCTTAGGCCCCTCCTCGATTCAGAGATGGTCTTTCCTTTTCACGTAAATGGCCTCCTTGACTCAGCGCTCAAACCAGCGTTCTTCCCTGTCCAGGATGTGTACATCCTCATCATTGAAAGAGTGTCCACTGGCCTGTAGGTGTAAATAAACTGCAGAGTCCTGGCCTGATGAGGTAGCTCTTCTGTGTTGTGCCATCCGCTTCGCTAGAGGTTGTTTGGTTTCCCCGATGTATAAATCCTGGCAATCCTCCTGGCACTTAACAGCGTACACTATGTTACTCTGTTTGTGTCGGGGACCCGATCCTTGGGTGGACCAGTTTTTGGCGCAGCGTGTTTTGGGGTTTAAAAGCCACAGAGACCCGGTGTTTAGAAAAAATGCGTCTCAACTGTTCCGATACTCCTGACACATATGGGATCACTACAGGTTTTCGCTTGGGCAGCGGTTGTCCTTCTCTCCTGGATCGGCTGGAGCTTTCTTTAGGTGCCTTTCCAGCTTTGACAAAAGTCCAGCTGGGATAACCACATTTACTCAGGGCCTTCTACGTTTCTCCCACAAAACGCTACGTCCAGATGAACAGATGCAACTTTTGGAGATTTACTTTCCTGGATGATTGAGAATGCATCAAGACAAACAAAACTGAATGTTACAAAAGTACTTTTACTTACACAGCAATGAACAGTGTGTCCATAACTATTATCTAGTCAAACCAGTATTAATGTCCTCATAAGAAGCATTTGCTTCCTCTCAGGTTATTCTGGGTTGTGATACACATTCTTGACTTGGCTTTGAGTTTCATAACAACTTCAGGCTCAGTTAAAAATTTCCCATTGAATCATCTTCATGGAGAATTTTACCTTTAAATAATCTTTAAAATAACAATGCTGTCATGGTAAACTTTGAACACATATCAGTGCTGGGTACAGCGTTGTTACCAGTTTTGCTATTTTACACTAATAACTCTGTTCTAAGCTTGATTTAGTAAATCAAGAGTGTGTTGCTGTGACAGAACCGAAGCCTAAAACAGGATCAAACAAATTGTTCTGAGTGATTTCCTTTCCTTTCCTTGCCTTAAGGACACTTTGTCGTTATTTATACAAGGCAAACTTTAGTTGCTCAGTCGTCGGCTGCTTTTTGACGGTGAAATGTTTTCGTCCTCACTGCTGCCTTCGTTCTGTTTCTCTCTGGACCACATTCCTTTGACATGCGGCCAGACTGGTTTAGTTGCATAGTCTGACACACCAACTGCAACTTGATATGTGCAAGGGCTCAGCTAATGCTATGTTTTGATAAGTCATGTATGAATGTGTGCTGCAGAGACTTGTTGACTCATTCACTGGTTTGTTTTTGGTCACGTCCACCCCTCCTTTCCATTTTAGGCAGAGTGGCGGGCTGCTCAGATGGATGAGCAGGCTTTGGCAGAAAATGAGACTGAAGATGATGATGGGGTCAGTTTTTGTTTTCGTTCTCTTTTTTTTTAATTTTTTTTTTTATTTTAAACACTGCAGATACTCAGTTTTAAACAGGCTTGTTTACTGATCTTTCAAGTAAACTGTCATGCTTTTCACAGGACACTGATAGTTTGATGGAGTGGTGGAACACAGTGGAGCGTGAGTCACAATCAGACTTGTTCACATTCAAATAAAGGAAGCTAACACTTTGACATATCTTCAAAGGTTAAATAACACCTGTTGCTTGTTTTGCATTACAGAATGGGACGAGGTGGCATCAGACGATGAGGAGATAGTCATGAAAGATGACTCCAAGTATGTGCAGTAATTTGCAGCTTGATACCAGAAGTTAATGTTGTGGTAATCTGTTATTCAGTAAATAAGTATAGTTACTGAGAAAAAGATCTTATAACCCCTCCTTTTTAAAATATTTTTTCTAGGCAAATGGGAAATGAGTGCAGTGTTTATTTTGGGGGTTTTTTTGTTGGTTTTTTGAAATGTTTAAAAACGCGTGGAAATACAGTAAATAAGGTGAACTAGTTTCTAATGTGGTTGAAAGTTAATTATCAGGTATGGACCACCTTTATTCCTTGTAATCGGCTGTACTCTCTTAATGAAGCTTTCTTATAAAAGCTCTTCTTTGCCCTGTTGGCTGCCTTCTGCTCTGTTCCCTGTCATTTTGATCCCATTGATGTCATTTTGATTTTATGGACAAACTACACACCATGCAGATGGAATTCTTTTATAATTTGTTGTGAATCATTTTGGTGGTGCAAAATTTAGCCTGGAAAAAATCTGTGATATTGGTTCACTTATATTCTGGCTAAACTGGGAGCCAGGAATATTGGCCTCTTCAGGCCAGGTCAGCAGACAAGCTGATGGGATCCCAGATGTTATTTGATCAAGAATCCGATTTTAACTCGCTGCTTCCAATTCTCTACTTTGGCTCTCAATTATTTCCCAGGTCGTTCACCATATTGGCAGACAAGGTTCATCGAGGCCTGCGTGTATTCAACAAGGTCTTCACAGAGCGAGCTGAGGTCCTTTGGCAGGACATCATCAAGCTCCACGCCATTGCTGACGACATCAACGAGTTCCACCAGAAAGCCAAGATTGCTGGCATCACTGGTGGCACCACCACAGCTGTGGGCGGTGTGACAGCTATTGCTGGCTTAGCTCTGGCACCCTTCACTTTTGGTGCCTCTCTGGTAATTACAGCTGTTGGTGTGGGTGTGGCGGCAGCTGGAGGAATAACTTCGGCCTCTGCAGCCATCTCGGACAATGTTAACAACATGCAGGACCAGAAGAAGGTAAGCTGCAGTTTTATAAAGCGCAGTGCCGTGGATCTCAGAGCAGTGTTTTTACTTCTCATTTGAGGATTTAATGCAACTTTTTTGTAAAAGTTAAAAATGAATATCACGTCTCATCTCGTGCTTGAACCTGCCTTTTTCTTTTCTGACTCTCTTTAGGTTGAGATAGTGCTGCAAGAGTATGAGACTCACCTGCTGGACATCAACAAAATCCTCCACTTTGTCAATGAGGGCTTGTACAAACTGCGAGGCCATCCGTTTCTCAGGTCTGGCACCCAGCATTACTCAGAGGACTGGGAGATCCGCAGGGCCGTCCAAATGATAAGCTTGGTCGACTCCCCCGTGATGCGAGCGACGGAAATAACTGACGGAGCGGTGGCCTCAGTGCAAGGACTCTTTAAAGGCATGGATAAGTACTTCACCAAGGACTCCAGGGAGCTGAAGAAAAGCTGCAAGACGGAGATGGTAGCTAGACTAAAACAAGTTGCAGCTGTGCTCAATGACACAATAGTGGAACTTAACACCATCAGAGAGGAGCTTCAGGAGACCACTGGAAGTATTTGAGCAACTCCAGCACATTGCCACTCATCTATAAAAGATTACCAACACCCTCTCCTGGCTCAGTGATGGAACTGTTGATTCATTTTGCACCTCCCATTAAATATGAAGTTTCAGATTGGTTTATTCTATTCGAGGTGCTTCGAGTAAATTACAACTGTGCTGCAAGGAATGCAACACATGTGACGCTTGTAATGGTCACTTTGGCTGCAGACAATACAATGCAGTTTCATGATTGACTTGATTTCATGATTAAAATGTTTGCAGTGGAAGTATTAGTAGTATTGTGTTTGGTAAATTTTACTCTCGCAACTATTTTTTTATTATCTGTAAGATCAACTTTAGTAATTGAAGAGCTGAACCCATTTTAATTGTTTATAGAGAAAATGTGACAGTGCTTCATATTCACAATCAAAGAAATGTTTGGGTAATTTATTGAATATGTTAATTTATTTTTAATATATCATTGTACTGCTCTCCTAAAAACAAGCCTAAAGTTTATAAAGAGAAATAACCCATTTGCATGCGCATTATGATAATTTTTTTTTATTATAATTTTTTTTTATACTGGTGATGTGTCACTATAATGCAGTTTTTAACTGGTATTTTTTTTGTTTGTTGTTGAATTATATTACATGGCATGGATTTGAGATGCTCTGTGCTGCAAGATATATTATAAATTCATATAGATTTTACTTTGTTACTTTAACATTTTCCTTTTCTGACGAGTTATTCTGACTCTGTACATAGAGCAACCCTTTTTCTTCCTTTTTTTTGGTAATCTGAATGAGCCTCTATATTAACTGCTATATTGAACCTGACTATGAATAAAGGAAGGCTTTAGTTTGTGAATCTTCCTGCATTAGTTTTAACCTGAGTAAGATGTATTTGTCAAGACAGTGAAATAAAGAAATATGCTCGTGTAACACTGAACCTATGTGTACTTCTATAATTTGACTTGGCAAACCTAACATAAATAGACATGAAATTAGCATTAGAGCACACAGTGGCGGTCCTAGCCTGTTTGGCGCCCTGGGCGAACACTCCCTCTGGCGCCCCTCCCCCCCCGCCGCCACACACACACACACACACACATAAAACATATTAAGGATAAAACTGTTGTCGGAACCATACTGAATTTCACCAGAGAAACACACACACAGACACAGACACGCACGCACACATGTATGAAGAGAGAGAGAGTATGCATAGTATGCAAACGGCTACCAAACAGCCATCATAATTTGTCATGCAATGAGAACAGGACAAATCAACAATTGACAATGACTAATTAATATTAAAATCTGTAACATGATGTATTGTTTGGAGTCTAGTCTGTTACTGTTACTATTTTTACCATTTCTTCTTGGAGCAACTGTAACCCACATTATTTCCTTAGGGATTAATAAAGTATTCTGATTCTGATTCTGATTGTTTCAGGATGACCTGCCATTATCCAATGACACATCTGCTTACCTGTATCTTTTGCTCGTTTCTCCTCCTCTTCTTTTCTCTTTTTTCTAAACTGAGCTTACCCCGAGTCCTAAAGTGTATATTTATCTTCTTACTCTTCTTATATTTATTGTTTGTTTACTTGCACTGCTGTAACTGGAGCCTCGTCGTCTCGTCTCTCTATATACTGGACTGTATGTAGCGGAGATGACAATAAAGTTTACTTTGACTTCAGCAGCGAGCAGGCGCACCGAGGGCTCTCGCGCTCACTTTTCGTGTATAGAATTTCGAAAAAAACATCGGTGCAAATTATAAGTCTGTATCATAATGTCCGGTGTTTTCGTGTTTGTTGGTTTGTTTTTATTTTCTTTTATTTTGCGAGTTGGTTATTAGATGCTGCTCCAGCCGGTCAGAGAATCCCCCGCCGCCCCGCCCTCTCCTCCCTGTGCAGCAAGCAGCAGGCGCACCTAGCAAACGGAGGGCGCCCTTACTCCCAGCAAATGGGCGATAGAAAACCGATCGGTGCCTATGCCATTCCCAATATGCGCTGGCTGATGTCGGGGCAGCATGAGTACGAGCAATTTTTTTTTTTTTTTTTGCCGATGCCCGTGATGCCGCCCCCCACCACGATGCCGCCCCGGGCAACCGCCCGTGTCGCCCGTATCTAAAACCGCTACTGAGAGCACAGTAAGTATATATTATGGTAGAATTAAAGACTTGGCCCACAGTTTGACGCTAGTTTCTTCATTTTGTGTTTTGGCTGTCAAAAGCAAGTTGTAAAACTATAGAAAATTTGCTTTAAAAATGAAGTCATGAATAGAAAAAATACCAAAACAAATAAAAATCCAAAGAAATGAACAGGAAGCTGTTTTGTTAGTAAATTGGTTTGTAGGGTGGAGAAGTGTATTGGGGAGGAGCTAGAATAAAAAGTTTGTTTGCAACATTGTATCTGTGAGTATTTACTGTCATAATTAAAATGCTAGAATCAATTGTTTGGGTTACAGAACTGTGAAAAAAAAAAAAAAAAAAAAAAAAAAAGACAGTGGAGGCACTCATTTTTCACCTCATATAATCTATCCAATATACTAAGACTCCTTCACAGGACAGCTAGTTTATTCCATCTTGTCTAGGTAACTGCTAATGCACACACTGAGTCATGTCTTTGTCCAAAAATGAAAAATCAAAAAAGCTTTAAAAGATTCTGCTGTTAAGAAATATCATTTAAAAGAAAGGTGAGAAGAGCACACCTTATAGGTTAAGAATGTTTTAGCCATTAGCAGCTAACAATAAGACAACTTTAAGGTGTGAAAAATCATGATTCATAATATTTCTTAATTTCTTAAAAACAACAACAACAACCACAGAGAGTAAAATATCAGAAAGTCCCTATCCAATTGATGTGACACAAAGGTGAGTTCATATACTGGAAACTAAAAGCAATCATTTGTATTGACAATTTCAGCTGAAAGCTTCGCAACACTGACATCAAGTGGTTGAGTGTGTCTAATGGACACACTCAACCAGTGTGCCATGGGGTAGTTAGGTATTTTGAGGAATCCAAAGAGTTAGAGGATGAAAGAGCATTTAAAAGTACCACAGTGACACTGCTTAATAATTGAAAAAGAAAACAAATCTCTAATCCCGTAGCTTGCCTCCACCAGTGTGTGAATGTGAGCGTGAATGAATAATGTCATTGTAAAGCGCTTTGGGTGCCTTGAAAAGCGCTATATAAATCCAATGCATTATCATTATTATTATTATTAATGCTCTTTGGGTTGACTTTTCTTGTTTAAATGTTCTAAAGGCTAGAAAAAAGGAGACGTCCACACAAAAAGGTTCAGACAGTTTTCATAGGGCATATTTGAGGTGTGTGTTTTTTTAATTAAAAAGAAAAATTGATAGAAAAAAATCACTTTCAATACAATTCCATGCTATTCTGTTCAATTCATATAGCTCCAAATCACAATGCTGTCGCCTAAAGGTTCTTTATATTGTAAGAAAACACAGAAAAAGCCAGGACGGTCCCACTGTGAGCAAGCACTTTTGGTGACAGTGGGAAGGAGAAAAAAAACTTTTAACAGGAAGAAACCTGCAGCAAAACAAGGCTCAAGGAGGAGCAGCCATCTGCCGTGACCGGTTATTAGACAATCGCACTACCATTGATTCTGTACCAACATCAGTGTTGGTAGTGATACTGCAGATATCGGATACATCCCCCACATCTATTTGAATATAGTGGGAAGGATAGTAGAAAGGAGAATTAGAACCACATAAAGAAAAACAAATTACTGATCATTTTGAGGAAAAAAAAGTCAAAATGTGGAGATTACAGTTTTTGCTACTGCCACAGTTGCTATGACCTCTGAGTTAGTGAAATTGTACTTCAGAATCAGTTTTAGTGACAACAAAGGAAATTATTTTCCTTTTATCCCATAAACATAAACTTGGAAAAATGCATTTGTACAAAATTAAACATTATCGATGATTAGACATCAGAAGAGGATGTACCATTATCACAAAATGTGCGTAGCTGGCCTAGCAGTTTATCTTGAAACAAGAAATGTAATCTACACAAGAAATGTAATCTACACATTTTATGGTACATCATTCAAAGTAAAATTCTGAAGATAAAAGTCAAAACAGGACTTTTTCTACAATTAAAATTAGGACTTTAATCTCGAAATTTTGACTTTATTCTCAAAACTATCAATATTTTTCTTAATGTGGTGCTAATACTCAATAAGTAAGAGGATAGAGAATGTTAAAAAAAAGTCTTAGAAAACTAAGACTACCATTAAAAAAAAATTAATCTAATCCTTTTTAATCCTTTGGCAACTGAAATGAAGAAAACTGCTCAGTCAGTCAGCTCAAGTTTGATGCTCCAAGCAAAACTCAGTTAACCACGAGTAGGCTACAGTATGTTGAGAAATAAGGGCTGAAGGATTGTTGTGTAATCCTGCGGGATGACTTATGTGTTAATTAAAAAAAAGGTATGACAGATGAAGAAAGGCCCACAAAGGGTGTTTATATCCAGGCCAAACAGTTTAGTGTTGCCCCTGTGGATGTTTAATGCTTAGTCAGCTCCACATTTCTGGGCACACATTCAAAACAAGCCCCAGGGAATGGGTAAAAGCAAAGCCACGGCCCTTATAAGTAACACGGTGCCGCAGGTAAAAACTGGTAGGTTTAATGAAAGCATGTCGTGTCACGTTCTGCCTTCTCACAGCGCTCACAGCTCTCAGGGTGTGGAGCAGTGACCCACTGACGCCAAGTAGTTGTTGTTTTCCAATGTTCTCCACTGTGCTGAAATCAGAGCACAGTGTGACTGCCTTGATGCCTCTCCCTTAATTTTGAAGAGGAAGCGCACCACTCTGTGGTGTACACGTCTGAAAACTAGTTTGTGTTGTTAGGTTAAACACAGGCCCATTTACTGGGGTCAAGCTAGCGTCCAGTTTGACAAGTACAGACGAGCGAGTGCCCACTTTGTTGTGTGTTTTGTGTGTATACTGAGTATTATGGTAAGTGACGTCGAGACCTGATTTCAAAATAAAAGCCACCTTCAATTGATTAACCTTCAACATTAACAAACACATCTGCCCATAATAATAATAATCAATCCACTCTCTAACATTAGATCCACAGGACACACCCTGGTACTGTAGTAGTACCTCGTCAATATCAAAGCTGTCTTCTTTGGGATTTCAAAGTCCTCTGAATTTATCTTTTTGAGGTATTATTTTACTAACTTTAGTTAAAAAGAAAATTGCAGTTTCTGCATACTAATTGCAGTCTATATTAACAGTACCCTTACACTGGTTCCATGTCAATATCAAATCATCTGATTTTACATTTCAAAGTAAAAGCCATTTGAATTTGCCTGTATATGAGCTACTCTTTCAATAATTTCAGGATGCTGTTAAAAGTAAAATTCTTGTTTCCACAGACCAATTGCAGTCCATATCATCACTAGACATTCTCATACTGGTATAATGTCGATCTCAAGTCAGTCTGATTTTAAAAGTAAAAGCTCTTTGAATCAACCTGTATATGAGATATGTTTTATAATTAATGGGGGACACTATCAAAAGGAAAATTCCTGTTTCCATCGACTAATTGCAGTCCATATCATCAATACATGCCCTTACAGTGTGGCATGTCAAGTCCATCTGATTTTGGATTTCAGAGTAAAAGCCCTCAGAATTTACCTATTCTTTTAGTAACTTCAGAATGTTGTTAAAAGGAAAATTCCTCTTTCCATGGACTGATTGCAGTTCATGTCAACATATATCACATATAATCTAACAGTGGAGTAAAGGTTTTTATAACCAAAGGTGGTCCACTGTGGAGCAGTTTGCCAGACAACTGCTTAGGAACAATAATAAGAATAAGAAAAAAATGTACTGATCCTAGTTAATCTGATATTTGTATGAGAATTGAAAAGCCTGATGCTGTGAGTGCAAATAAGTTCTTTAGTGTCCATCTTTCCACTACCATTCCCATCGTGGTTCCAGTTACAGAGCCAGTTTTCGCCACTAGCTTGTCGGAAACAAGTATCCTTCCCCAGCAGAGTGCAGCATAGAACAGCAGACTTTCCAACACAGACTGGTAGAATACTTTCCGTGTGTTACTGCAGAGAGAGCTTAGCATTCTGAAATAAAGAGGCAGTGTTGCACCTTTTTGTAAAGTTTGTCTATATACAGGGACCAGTCTAGTTTGTTATCTAAGTGTAAAATTATATATTTATATATTGTCACCACCTCTATGTCCACCGCACAAACTTTGACAGGCTGGAGGGGGGCCTGAATCGTCAGAAATCTATTTATTTCCTTTGTCTTAGAGGTGTTCAATATGAGGTAACTTTTGTGACTCCAATTTGTGAAGGCTTTTACAAGACCCCTGTATTCAGATTCAGACACATGCAGCAATAGCAGTGTCATCTGAGTATTTCTGGATTTGGCAAAACTCAGAACTGTTTTGAAGTCAGCTATATACAATGTGGAAAAGAATGAGGCCAGGACGGCCCCCTGTTGAGTCCCCATGCTGCTCAATAATGTCCCAGTAATGCATTTCCCGGACCTGACAAAGAGTGGCCTTTCTGTCAATTCGTCTATCATCCAGGAAACAAAGGAGGAATCTACTCCAATCTCTGTGAGCTTGGTTGGATGTTATTGAAAGCAAATCAACACAAATCAATTAGCTAAACTACAAGCGTAATGCCAGGTTGACCTGTAACAGTTGTTTTCTAAATTCAAAAATAATACAATTACCAAAGACCTTAGAAACAATGTGTATAACCAGATACTTTCTGAAGATGACCTTACCTTGGCCATGGTATTACTGTCAGGAACGTGCTCGTTTTTGGTCAGTATATGTATATGGAGTCCCCATGATGTACTGATAACTTGTTCTCCTCTACTCTCTCTTTCATTTACATGTACAGGTCACTATTAACTTTCATTACAGTATAAATGAGTATATAGTATAAATCTGAGGAAGTGTATCAATGTTTCCACACTTCGGCATGGACAACAATATAATTCTACAACAACATATTATAGCGCTGAAGATCAACATCCTGTTTTTGTATATTTTTACTGTGTTGGTCTTCCAGTTCATCCAGTTGTAATTGAGGACACCCAGGCAGTATTACTGTTCCAACATGTCAACATCCTGTCCCAGGATAGAAATGTGTCTTGTAGCGATAACTCTCTTTAAGAAATCAAAGAAGAAATCCAAGAGGCTAACTGGAGCTCTTTACTGTGACTGTTCCAACAAAATCCATTCTGAAAGCTGCTTGTGTTTGCATCAGTAAAATCAGAATCTGATAAAGAGACACGAAGAGAGAGCAAAAGACACCAGAATAGGACTGATGACATGGACAACAGAAAATATCTGAGCCCTACTCGCCCTCTCCCCTCACATGCCACGCGAGGAGTGACCAGATCAGTAAGGTGAAACCACACCCATTGTGACAATTTCCTGAAGGTGTACTGAAGGTCTGAGGCGTAGAAGGTGAAAAGGGTTGGAGCGATCACTGTCTCCTGTGGAGCTCCTGTACTACACACCATCAAATCAAACTGGGCTCTGCCCAGTCTCACATACTGTGGCCTGTCTGACAGGTGGCCAGTAGTCCATGACATGGTGGATGTGCTTGCTGGCATTTCATTTACTGTCTCCCTCAGTAGAAGTAGAATGATTGTGTTACATTCACTTTAGAAATCAAACAAGGTGATGTTGACTTCAGAAATCCTCACTGTGTGGCCACTGTTATCAGGCTAGGAGGACACTCTTAAACCGTAATGGCGTTGATTCATCAATACAGGAACTGGGCAAAATATGTGCAACATAAAATGTGTGTAACACCAGTATCTTCTCCTGCTTCAGAAACATTTTGTAAATGTTACTCAAGATCATAGACCGCTGGGAGAGTGCTCAGAACCCTGGGGCTAATACCAACCATAACCTGTCCTTCCTTACCCTAGTGTAGTTTCTTCAACAGTCTGCAACATAACCAGGACAGAAGTCATAGTCAAGCAAAGGGTGTTTGTCAGGTTTAAAGCAACAAAGTTTACTCGGGGATAAGAACAGGAGAAGGAGTAAAGAATCATAGGCATTAGTGATGTTTGGAGGCCAGAGTGTGCGGTGCAAGAGACAGTAGAGAGCTGTAAACTGAAACCCATGAAAAAAATTGTTCGCCTCATTTGCTCTCTATAGGCTGCTGACTGGTTGCCTGTCACCAAAACAAAAATATTCCTTTTAACAGTGTCCTTAATACATTCAAAAAGTAGTTCATACATAGGTAAATTCAAATGGCTCCTACTAGCAACATGAAGTTCTTGAAAGGGTACCTCATATACAAGCAATTTAAAAGGACCTTTACTTTGAAATGCAAAATCAGATTGATTTGACATGGTATCTGTGTGAGGGTGTGTACTGTTGATGGAAACTGGAATTTTCCCTTTAACGGGATTCTAAAGTCATTGAAAGATAGCTCAAAGAGGTAAAAATCTGGGCTTTTACTTTGAAATCCAAAAGAAGAGTGACATGTCTTGATACTGACAGGGTACTACTAGAGTACTAGGGTGGATCTAACGTTAGAGTGTGGAAAGGAGACTAATTAACTATTGTTATTATGGACAGATGGGGCTTTTATTTTGAAATCAGGTCTCGACGTCTCTTACCATAATACTCAGTTTACACACAAAACACATAAAAAAGCGGGGACTCGCTCGTCTGTACTTCTCGAACTGGACGCTGGCTTGACAACAGTACCTCACTTTTCCCACTTTGTCTCGTGTGTTTGCGTGTGAGTGTTGGCTGCCTCGTTTTCCAGACTCGCCACTGAGGTAGGATCCGTGCTCTTTTCGCCGTGCTGTTTGTGGCTCTGCTGCTGGCAAACATTCCTCCGGACAAAACGCCCACAGTGCACAGAGCTTTGGATGTGGCTTTGCTTTGTGCATCTCACGTGGAGCTGTGTTTAAAACCCTGACACTTTCGGGCTGTGCCGCCTTTCTTGTTTATGTCGTCTAAAGCGACTCAACAAGCAAAAAGTTGTTTCCGCCAAGTTGCGCAGAGTTGCGCAAGTTGACGCAATAATAACAGTCGAGAGCACGACTGCAACTGTTATTATTAATGTCGTTTTAACTAAGATTTTTAGTATTGGGCTCATAACGCAGGCATAGCGCTATAATTTGCTAAGTATGTTGTTGTTTAGCTTTGAAAACAGTGAAAGTGCTTTAACGCACTAAAACAGCTCCTTAACAGAATACAATAAAGTAGAATAGCCCTTTATTGTCATTGTATATGTACAACGAAATTATGAAAACTTAATGTGTTTCAGAATGAATATATTCAAACGAGACAAAGGCTCAGCGGCTGCTACTCAGGTAGTCCCACCTATATCCACTAGAGAAGTACAGGAAGTGTGATAATGTCCTG